>NC_134957.1:23517655-23821299 GCF_965638725.1 Aptenodytes patagonicus
TCTTAAAGGGCCCGACCCTCCTCGTGCGCGGCGTGCGTGCGTGTCGTCGTCCCCCTCGGCGGGCTGCTCGTGGAACGGGCCCGCGTGGGGCTGAGGGTGGGGTGGGGTGGGCTGGGCGGGGGGGGGGGGGGGGGGGCAGGCAGCAAGAAGGGGAGCAGGCAGGGCGGCAGGCAGGGGCCGGGCCTCCCCGCGCTGGCGGGCGGTGGCTGGGCGGGGTGGCCCCGGAGCAGATGGCGTTGGCGGGACTCGGTGCCCGCCCCCCCCCCCCCCCCCCCGGCCCCTGCTTGTGCCGCTGCCCGGGCTATAAAAAGACGGTATCGGGCGACACGCCCGCGTCCCGTGTCCCCCGTCCCCCCCCCCCCCCATCGCCGCCCGGAGCGGGCTGGGGAGAAGCCGGCGGCCGGCTGCCCGCAGCCACCCTGCCCGCAGGCAGCCACCCTGCCTGCCCGCGGCCGGGGCCGGGGCCGGGGCCGGGGCCGGGGCCGAGCGGCCGGGAGCAGACACGCTCGTAAATTCCCTCCCTCCTCCGCCCCGGGGGGGGGGGGGGGGGGGGCTTGGCTTTGGGGGAGCCGCCCCGCACCCCCAAAATATGGGGCGAGGGGAGAGGGGGGGTCTACGGGACACCCCCCCACCCGGACCCCCCCGGGGCTGGGCTGCCCCGAGCCCGTGGGGGACCATGGCGTGGGCCCGGGCAGGGCAGTACTTTTTGGGGGTGGGTGTGTGTGTCCCCCAAATTCCATCCATCCATCCATCGCCCCCCAGCCGTGGGAAGCGGGGCTGACCCCCCCCCGCGGCCCCGCGGGGGGGGGGGGATCCCCCCCGTGCTCCGTCCCCACGAGTGTGTCGTGTCGTCCCCCCCCCCCCCCCCAGCATCCCGGGCGGCCGCTGCCAGAGGGTGGAGCGGGGAGGAAATTCCTCGGGGAGGTGTGACGGCGGCGGGGTGTGCCCCCCCACGCCCACGGGTGGGGGACACGGCCCGGGGGGGGGGGGACACACACGCAGGGACCAGGCAGGGAGGGATGGAAGGCAGCTGCCCGCGTTTTCCCACGCCTGTCCGTCCATCGTCGTCTCCCCCCCCCCCCCCCCAAGGTCACCCCATGGTTTGGGGGTGCCCCACACCCCTCCCTGAGCTATTTTAGGGCAAAAAGGGGTGGGGGGCAAAATGGTGGGGCGGGGAGGGGGTGCACAGCAGCCCCCCGACGTGGGGCTTTGCAGGGGGGCTGGTGGGTGTCCCCCCTTCCACGCCTGGGTGGGTTTTGGGTGCGCCCGGGCTGAGGACGGAGCAATTCAGCTCACCGATGAAAGCCCAGTGGGGTGTGGGGGGTTCCCGGGGCGGGACAGTGAGGCTGGATTTGGGGGGGCAGCGAGGCCCCCTGCCCACCCGGCTGCCACATCTCTCACCCCCCAGCCCCGCTGGGGTGCAAGGCCCTCCCCCCCCCCGAGCGAGGCTAGGGAGGGTCCCCGGGAGGGGGTCGCCCCTTTGTGGCCCCTCCCCAAAATGGGCCTGGTTGTGGGGAGTCGTGGAGGGGCTCTGGGGGTGTGTGCTGGGGTTGGGGGTCCCCAACTGGTGGGGGGGGCAGTTGTGTGGCCGTCTGGGGGGTGTCTTGGGGAGGGGGGGAGGGTACCTGGATGTGGGTGTGTTTGGGGGGGGAGGGGGCTGGCTGGGGGGTGTGTGTTGGGGGTCCTGGTGATGTGTGGGGGTGTGTTGGGGGGGTCCCTGGCTGAGTGTGGGGGTCTTGGGGGGTCCCTGGCTGAGTGTGGGGGTGTTTAGGGGGATCCCTGCTTTTGTGGGTAGGTGTTTTGGGGGTCCTGGTGATTTGTGAGTATGGGGGGGTGTTTTGGGGGTCCCTGGCTTTGTGTGGGGGTATTGGGGGGGTTCTTGGCTGGGAGTGGGGGTGTTTGGGGGGGGTCCCTGGCTGAGAGAGTGTGTGTTGGGGGGTCCCCAGCTGAATATGTGGGTACTGGGGGGGTCTCTGGCTCTGTGTGGGGGTGTTTGGGGGTGTCCCTGGTGATATGTGTGTGGGTGTGTGTCTGGGGGGGTCCCTGGCTGCGTGTGGAGGTGCTTTGGGGGTCCCGGTGATGTGTGAGCATGGGACGGTGTGTGTTTTGGGGGTCCCTGGCTCAGCGTGGCTCTGTGTTGGTTTTGGGGGGGGGGGGGTTCCTGGCCGTGCCTGCGTGTTTTAGCCCCCCCCCCCCCCCGGCCCCCCATCTGCGTGAGAGGGCTGGGAGGCTCCCGGCTGCGTGTGTGTGTGCAGGGGGTGTGTGTGCAGGGTGTGTGCGCTGGGTGTGCCCCGGGGAGGGGCCGGGCCGGGCCGCGCGTGTGTCTGTGTGTGTGTGTGTGTGTGAGTGTGCGTGGGGGGCTCGGTGTGCCTGTCTCGGGGGGGAAGGTCTCTGCTTGCAGTCAGGTACGTGCTGGGGGTCCCTGGCCCGGGGGGGGGGGGAGGTGGGAGGGTGGTGGTGGTGCTGAGGGGGGGGGTGTCAGCGCTGGGGTGATGAAGTGCCGTTTTGCGGGGGGGGTCCTCCGCGGCGTCTGCGTGCTGGGCACCCCCACGCGTGCCCACCTACCGGAGGGACCCCAGCAAGGGGGGTGCGGGTGGTGCTGGGGGACCCTGGCGCCGCGTGCGTGTCTGCGGGGGGCCCCTCGGTTCCGCGCGTGTTGGGGTACCGCGTGTGCGCAGCGTTTCGGGGGGTGGTGGTGGTGGTGGGGGGGGGGTGTCCCGGGTGGGCCCCCGCCCGGGTGCCTCCCGCGGGGGCCGGGCCGGGCCGTGCCCGCAGCCCCTCCCTGCCGCGGCCGGGCCCTTTTAAGGAGCTCCACCCCGGGCCGAGCCAGGGTGGAGCCGCGGGGCCGTTCACACCTCTCGGCTCGGCTCGGCCCGGCTCGGCTCGGCTCGGCCCGGCCCGGCCCGGCGCGGCGCGGCCGGTGAAGCGCGGCGGGGAACATGATCCTGCCCGCGGAGGGGATGAGCGCCGCGCACCCGCGGAGGAGCCCCCCCCGCGCCGCCTGGGCGGTGAGTGACCCGCCGCCGCCTTGCCCCCGTCACCCGGGGGGGGGGGGGGGGGGAGCGGGTTGCGCGCAGCGGCGGCGCGGCCCCTTTAAGGCGCGGGGGAGGGGAGCGTGGCGGGGCCCGCCACCGCCCCGCGGGGGCCCCGCCCACTCCCCCGCCCCGCCCGGCCCTGAGGGGCGCGCGGGGGGGGGGGGGGGGGGGCGGGGCCGGCCAGCGGCACAAAGGCGCGCGGGGCGGCCGGGGGCGGGGCGTGTGGGGGCGGGGCGTGCGGGGGGGCGGGGCGTGCGGGGGGGCGGGCGCTCCCCTTCCCGCCTTCGGCTCGAGCAGCCGCCGCCGTCGTGAGGGCCGGCCGGCCTAGGCCTCGGGGGGATGCCGCTCAGCCCGCCCGGCGCCTGCGACCCGGCCCAGGGACCGGGCCGTGCACGGCCGGGGGGGCCTCTTGGCGTCCCCTCACCCAGCCAGGGCCTTGGGGCCCACCGCGGGGCGGCGTCCCTGTCCGCTGGTTGGGGGGCGGCCGGCAAGAGCCCTTCACCCCCCCCCGCCTCGGTTTCCCCGTCTCCTCACGGGCTGTGGGTCTGTCGCAGGGCCAGGGGAAGGCGACGCCTGCCATGAGCTCGTCGGCGCTGCTGGCCGAGGGCCCCCTCGACCCCCCGGTGCTGCTGGCCGACATCAAGACGGAGCCCCCCGAGGAGCTGCTGGCCAGCGACTGCGGCCAGCCCCAGGCCGAGCCCGTTGATCTCTCCCTCAACAAGTCCAAGGTGGCGGCGGCCTCGGCCCCCCCGCCGCCGCCCCCCGCCTCGATCCAGTCCTCCCCCTTGCTGGTGGCTCCCCCCCTGCCCGCTCCCGCCACCGTCTCCATCTCGCCCTCCGGCCTCAGCTCCACCTCGGCCATCCCGGCCGTCCTCTCGCCCGGCTCCATCCTGGCCTCCACGCAGGGCAGCGGCGGGCAGCAGATCCTCCACGTCATCCACACCATCCCCTCCGTCAACCTGCCCAGCAAGATGGGCAACCTCCAGACCATCCCCGTGGTGGTCCAGTCCCTCCCCGTCGTCTACACCACCATGCCCACCGATGGCGTCACCGCCATCACCGTACCCCTCATTGGGGGGGACGGCAAGAATGCTGGGTCCGGTAAGGGCACGTGGGGGGGAAACCCTGAAAATTGGGGGGGGGGAGGGTTCCACCTTGTGGAGCGGCACCCCTGAAAGGGTCTTATTTTTCTACCCTGCAGTGTCCCCCCACCCACCATCTGCCTCCCTACATCTGCCACCCTCACCCAACCCCCCCCCCAGGGCCCTCAGCCCCAGCCTGTGCCCCCCAGGGGACACGGGGAGGGCAGGAGATACTCGGGGCATGGCGCTGCCTGCCCTGCCTGCCTGCCACCCATCCTGCTGCCAGGGGCTCTGGTTTCGGTTCAGCTGCCCTCCTCCCGCCCCGTGGCCCCCCCCCCCCCCCTTTCCCCAGGACATTCCCAGCTTCCCACCTTATCCGAGCTGGGGGGGCCTGCATCTCCCCTCCTCTGGGCAGGAGCAGGCAGCCGAAAGGGGTGCCCCCCACGTCATGCCCCCCCTGTATCTCTGTGCCCCACTGCACGGGGGGCTTCTCCATCTCCCAAACTTGATTTCATATTTTTGGGGGGGAGCAGCATTTGGGGTGCTGCAGGAGCAGGGGGAGGGTTGTCCCTCTGGTGCGGGGGTGTCTTTTGGGGGGGGGGGGGGGGCGCATATCTGTTCTCTGCTCACGAGCCTCACCCCCTCCCTCCTTGTTTCTCAATAGCTTTTCTTTCCCGCCCCCCACCAGTGAAAATTGACCCGGGCTCCATGTACCCCATGGACATGAACAGCGACAGCGAGGACAGCGCCTCCGAGAGCGGCCCAGCCCCTTTCCAGGACCTCCAGAGAGAGTGAGTCTCGCCATCTGTGTGTCCCCCTCCTTGTTGTCCCCCGCTGTGTCCCCGGGTGCCCCACGGGGTCCGTGGGTGCGGGGGCCGTGCCCTCCATCCCTCCCTCCTCCCGGCAGGCCGGCGGCACGGGGACAGCGAGCCGATTCCCCCGACCTGAAGAAGCGGCGCATCCACCAGTGCGACTTTGAAGGCTGCAATAAGGTCTACACCAAAAGCTCCCACCTCAAAGCTCACCGGCGGATACACACGGGTAGGGGCCAGCGCCGCACACCCCCCTGTCCGGGAGGGTCAGGATCAGTGCCCCCGGCTCCTAATGGGCTGGGGGGCGATGGTGGTCCATCCCTGGGCTCGGGGGTGGGTCTTTGGAGGAGCTGGCACCCTGTGTTAGAGAGTGGGGAGGTTGTTTGGGGTCTCGGGGTGGCCCTTTGAGGGTGCTGGCACCCTGTGTCAAGGCTGGGGGGTGCCCTTTGTGGATGGGGGGCACTTTGGGGATGCTGGCACCCTCTGCCAGGGTTTGGGGCGGCCCCCTTTGGGGGGCACTTGGGCTCTGTGCTGGCCCTTTGGGGGTGCTGGTACCCAAGGCCATGCCTCGGGGACCCTCCTGCGCCCCGCCCCCAGGTCTGGTTATGGGGCGCTCCCTTGGGTGGCCCTGCTGGGGCTCCCCCCTCCTCGCCAGCCCCCAGTGCCCTGGGGTCCCTCTGCCAGGGAGGCCTCCCGGTGCCCCCGTCGCGTGCTTGCACCCCCCTGGTCTGGCACCCCGGGGCCCCGCGGGACCCCAGGCTCTGCCGTGGGGTGCCGCTGCAGCAGGCCCTGGAGAGGACGGTGGGGTGCTGCCGCTACAGTCGCATGCCGCCCGTGGGAGGGTGCCAGAGGCAGAGGGCACCCCCTCCCACCCATGCACGGGGAGGGCCGTAGTGAACCCAGTGGGGTGCCCCTCGCTGTCCCCCGGGGCGTGACCGGGCAATGCTGCAGGCGGGGGGATGTGCACCCCAAAACACCGTCTCGGGTCTTGCTGGCGGCGTGGGCGCGGTGCTGCGTTACGCCTAAAAGCAACACTCGTGCACCCGGTGGCGCCAATGGACCGCGCTGGGCGAGCGCCGAGGTGGGCGAGGGCTAGTGCAGAGAGGCGGAGGGGTTCGCGTGGCCGTGGTGACCCCGCTGCAGCCAAGAAACCCTGCCTTTTTTTTTCTGTAAGCGGGTGGTGGTAATTTTTGCAGTGCTGACCCCTCTCTGCTCCCCTCGTGCAGGCGAGAAGCCCTACAAATGCACCTGGGAAGGCTGCACCTGGAAGTTCGCCCGCTCCGACGAGCTGACCCGGCACTTCCGCAAGCACACGGGCATCAAGCCCTTCCGCTGCTCGGACTGTGACCGCAGCTTCTCCCGCTCCGACCACCTGGCCCTTCACCGCCGGCGGCACATCATGATGTGAGGAGCCGAGGTCCCTGGGGCACCTGGCTCGGATGGCGGGGACGGCGGTGGAAAACGGGGGCGCATCCCCCCCCTGCTCCTCCGGCTGCGGTGGAGGGACTGTGGGAGCAGAGAGGCTGAGCTCTGCCCGGCGGCGAGCGAACTGTGGCCGCTCCAGGAGCCCCACCGACGCAAGATGTAAAAAGCTGGTTTCTGGACTGGTCCTCCTTCTCCCTCGCTCCCGTTTCTTGTTTTTCCTGGGCTTCTGTGCCCCGCTGACAACGTCCGGAGGCTCCTCCTTGACTCCTCACCCGGGATTCACCCGGCAGCTGCCTCCGGACCTGCGCGTCTGCCTCTTCAGCCTCTCGCCCATCTCCATCTCGTGTGCGCGCTGTCCCCTGCCCCCTCCCAGTCCCCGTGGTCAAAATCTGGGAGCCATGGCAAGGACAGAGGCGGGGGGGGGGGCTCTGCCATCGCCCCCACGCTATAGCTGTTAGCCTCTTTCTTCTCCAGAAAGCTGCTGTCTCTCCATCCCCAGCCACCGCGTGTCCCTGTGCCTGCGGGAGAAGGGACCCTGGCACGTCACCTCTCTCTGCATCCCTCGACATGTGCTGGGCTTCACGGGAGGTGCCGGGGGCGCACAGGAGGGCCAGGAAGAAGAGAAAAAGCAAGACAGGGGGGAAAAAACCAACAACCCAACAGCAGCCCACAAACAAGACCACCACCACCACCATGAAAAAAAAGGGAAACTTTGCGGAACGTGGAACTGTGATTTTACGGAGTTTTAAGGGGGGCGGGACGGGGTGGGGAGGGCAGGGGCTGCCAGCTCTCCGGTTTTTTTGAAGACTATGGGACAGTGAACCGTTTCTAAGTTAAAAAGGCAGACTGTGGCCACACGCTTTTCTTCTTAATTGTAATGATTATTTTTGTGGGGCGCCCCCCCCCCAGCCAACCCCCTCCAGTTTCTGTAGGGGCAGCCCTGCTCTCGTGCTGGGAGGGTGGCAGGTTTCAGGGTTGGAGCCTTGGGGCTGTTGGGTGGTGGGAAGGGCGATGGGGGGCTGTGACACCCCCCCCGCCTCCCCAACCAGTACCCGTGGGGCTGGTTGGGTGGGGGGGAGCTTCCTGAAAGCTCTCTTTGAGCCCGTGCCTTTGGCTTGGGGGATGCTGGGCTGCTTGCGGAGGGGGGAACCCGTGTGGGGAGGGCCTGGCGGGGGGGGGGGGCAGAGGCCCCCATCCCCTGAAAATGACAGATGTTTGGGAAACTACTTTTCCTCTCTGCTTTCCATCCGCCGGCTGAGGTGTTTCACGGGGCAGAGCTTGTCCCCAGCCCCGCGGTGGCCCCTGACCCTCTTGGGGCTGGACACGGCCGGAGGGTAAGTGGTGTTCCCCAGGGCTCAGGATCGGGGCCAGTTCTGTTCAATATCTTTATCGATGATCTGGACGAGGGGATTGAGTGCACCCTCAGTCAGTTTGCAGACGACACCGGGTTGGGCGGGAGTGTTGATCTGCTTGAGGGTAGGAAGGCTCTGCAGAGGGACCTGGACAGGCTGGATCGATGGGCCCAGGCCAAGTGTATGAGGTTCAACAAGGCCAAGTGCCGGGTCCTGCACTTGGGTGACAACAACCCCACGCAGCGCTACAGGCTTGGGGAAGAGTGGCTGGAAAGCTGCCTGGCGGAAAAGGACCTGGGGGTGCTGGTCGACAGCCGGCTGAACATGAGCCGGCAGTGTGCCCAGGCGGCCAAGAAGGCCAATGGCATCCTGGCCTGTATCAGCAATAGTGTGGCCAGCAGGAGTAGGGAAGTGATCGTGCCCCTGTACTCGGCACTGGTGAGGCCGCACCTCGAACACTGTGTTCAGTTTTGGGCCCCTCACTACAAGAAGGACGTCGAGGTGCTGGAGCGTGTCCAGAGAAGGGCAACGAGGCTGGTGAGGGGTCTGGAGAACAAGTCTGCTGAGGAGCGGCTGAGGGAACTGGGGTTGTTTAGCCTGCAGAAAAGGAGGCTGAGGGGAGACCTCATCGCTCTCTACAACTACCTGGAAGGAGGTTGTAGCGAGGTGGGTGTCGGTCTCTTCTCCCAAGTAACAAGCGATAGGACGAGAGGAAACGGCCTCAAGTTGCACCATGGGAGGTTTAGATTGGATATTGGGAAAAATTTCTTCACCGAAAGGGTTGTCAAGCATTGGAACAGGCTGCCCAGGGAAGTGGTGGAGTCACCATCCCTGGAGGTATTTAAAAGCCGTGTAGATGTGGTGCTGAGGGACATGGTTCAGTGGTGGACTTGGCAGTGCTGGGTTAACGGTTGGACTCGATGATCTTAAGGGTCTTTTCCAACCTAAGTGATTCTGCGGTTTTGGCGAGGTCTCTGTGTGTGTGTGCATCCCTGTCCCGCTGCGGGTCCCTTCTCCCAAAGCCATGCTCACCAGCTGATTCAGCTTCTCCCAGGGCCGCACCCCCGTGTCCTTCCTTCACCCAGCATGGCCCCAAATCCGCCTGGGAAGCATTGGCCTAAAGAAGGCAAGAAACCCCAAAGGGGGAGGCTGTGAAAACCCTCGGGGTTTGGGGGCTGCTCTGTTCCTCTGAGGCTTTGGGGTCAGCACTGCTGGTGGCCCCGCGGGACCCCCGCAGCCGGGGACTCCATCTTGCCCCCCTGCTGTTTTCCAAGCCCTGGGGCAGGGGGTTGCGTTTCTCTTTTCCTTTTTGTTGTTAAAAAAACCCCCAACAACAAAACAACAAGCAATTTTAAACTCTTGAGCTGTGATATTTATACAAAACTGTTTGACGTTTTTTTCTACACAGGAATAATATTGAAAGTGGATGAGTTTCCTCCGTGTGTGTCTTGCTTTGCCGCAGCGGCGGGGCAGGGAGAGGGACCGGGACCAGGGCAAAGCGTGGGCAGCGGGAGCTCTCCTGCCTCCTCCGTGCCGGGAGGAGCGGGACCGAGCTGGGCAAAACGACGCCGTTTGGTTTAATAATCTTCCCCTTTCCCAGGAACCGAAGAAATTTCAGAGCTGTGGGAAAACGTGGCTTTTCCTTCCTTTTAAACGTCTCCAGCGGGACACTCGCCGGCGCCTTGGCCTGCCTTCGGATTCAGCAGTGACCCGTGCGATGGAGGGGGGCTGCCCTGGAGGCGAGCCCCTCAAACGCCGCTGCACACCCCCAACCCCGAGGCAGAGAAGGGGGATGAAGAACCCCTCCGAGGTGGCAATGAAGGGGGTTGGCGGTCCCCCACCGCACCCCGGCGAGCGGCCACTGCCCGCGACGGCGAGGATGGTCGTGGGCGGGCGGGTGGGCTCTCCCCTTCCCGCCTTCGGCTCGTGCCGCCACTGCCGTCGTGAGGGCCGGCCGGCCTAGGCCTCGGGGGGATGCCGCTCAGCCCGCCCGGCGCCTGCGACCCGGCCCAGGGACCAGGCCGTGCACGGCCGGGGGGGCCTCTTGGCATCCCCTCACCCAGCCAGGGCCTTGGGGCCCACCGCGGGGCGGCGTCCCTGTCCGCTGGTTTTGGGGCGGCCGGCAAGAGCCCTTCGCCCCCCCCCCGCCTCGGTTTCCCCGTCTCCTCATGGGCTGTGGGTCTGTCGCAGGGCCAGGGGAAGGCGACGCCTGCCATGAGCTCGTCGGCGCTGCTGGCCGAGGGCCCCCTCGACCCCCCGGTGCTGCTGGCCGACATCAAGACGGAGCCCCCCGAGGAGCTGCTGGCCAGCGACTGCGGCCAGCCCCAGGCCGAGCCCGTTGATCTCTCCCTCAACAAGTCCAAGGTGGCGGCGGCCTCGGCCCCCCCGCCGCCGCCCCCCGCCTCGATCCAGTCCTCCCCCTTGCTGGTGGCTCCCCCCCTGCCCGCTCCCGCCACCGTCTCCATCTCGCCCTCCGGCCTCAGCTCCACCTCGGCCATCCCGGCCGTCCTCTCGCCCGGCTCCATCCTGGCCTCCACGCAGGGCAGCGGCGGGCAGCAGATCCTCCACGTCATCCACACCATCCCCTCCGTCAACCTGCCCAGCAAGATGGGCAACCTCCAGACCATCCCCGTGGTGGTCCAGTCCCTCCCCGTCGTCTACACCACCATGCCCACCGATGGCGTCACCGCCATCACCGTACCCCTCATCGGGGGCGACGGCAAGAACGCTGGGTCCGGTAAGGGCACGTGGGGGGGAAACCCTGAAATTTGGGGGGTGGGGGGTCCCCTGGAAGGGATCAGATTTTTCCACCCTGGGGTGTCATCTCCACCCACCTAACATCTGCCTCCCAATATCTGCCACCTTCACC
This sequence comes from Aptenodytes patagonicus, assembly GCF_965638725.1. Classification (NCBI taxonomy): domain Eukaryota; kingdom Metazoa; phylum Chordata; class Aves; order Sphenisciformes; family Spheniscidae; genus Aptenodytes; species Aptenodytes patagonicus. The sequence goes on from NC_134957.1 coordinate 23,528,231, forward strand.
AAAAGGATGGGTTCCCAAAAGTCCCCCTGAGCTCCCCCAGGGCCCTCAGCCCCAGCCTGTGCCCCCCAGGGGACACGGGGAGGGCAGGAGATACTCTGGGCATGGCGCTGCCTGCCCTGCCTGCCTGCCACCCATCCTGCTGCCAGGGGCTCTGGTTTCGGTTCAGCTGCCCTCCTCCCGCCCCATGGCCCCCCCCACGCCCTTTCCCCAGGACATTCCCAGCTTCCCACCTTATCCCAGCTGGGGGGCCTGCATCTCCCCTCCTCTGGGCAGGAGCAGGCAGCCGAAAGGGGTGCCCCCCATGTCATGCCCCCCCGTATATCTGTGCCCCACCGTGCGGGGGGCTTCTCCATATCCCAAACTTGATTTTATTTTTTTTTGGGTGGAGCACCATCTGGGGCGCTGCAGGAGCAGGGGGAGGGTTGTCCCTCTGGTGCAGGGGTGTCTTTTTTAGGGTGTGTGTGTGTGTGTGTCTCTGTTCTCTGCTCATGAGCCTCACCCCCTCCCTCCTTGTTTCTCAATAGCTTTTCTTTCCCGCCCCCCACCAGTGAAAATTGACCCGGGCTCCATGTACCCCATGGACATGAACAGCGACAGCGAGGACAGCGCCTCCGAGAGCGGCCCAGCCCCTTTCCAGGACCTCCAGAGAGAGTGAGTCTCGCCATCTGTGTGTCCCCCTCCTTGTTGTCCCCCGCTGTGTCCCCGGGTGCCCCACAGGGTCCGTGGGTGCGGGGGCCGTGCCCTCCATCCCTCCCTCCTCCCGGCAGGCCGGCGGCACGGGGACAGCGAGCCGATTCCCCCGACCTGAAGAAGCGGCGCATCCACCAGTGCGACTTTGAAGGCTGCAATAAGGTCTACACCAAAAGCTCCCACCTCAAAGCTCACCGGCGGATACACACGGGTAGGGGCCAGCGCCACACCCCCCCTGTCCGGGAGGGTCAGGATCAGTGCCCCCGGCTCCTAATGGGCTGGGGGGCGATGGCGGTCCGTCCCTGGGCTCGGGGGTGGGTCTTTGGGGGAGCTGGCACCCTGTGTTAGAGAGTGGGGAGGTCGTTTGGGGTCTCGGGTGGCCCTTTGAGGGTGCTGGCACCCTGTGTCAAGGCTGGGGGGTGCCCTTTGTGGATGGGGGGCACTTTGGGGATGCTGGCACCCTCTGCCAGGGTTTGGGGTGGCCCCCTTTGGGGGGCACTTGGGCTCTGTGCTGGCCCTTTGGGGGTGCTGGTACCCAAGGCCATGCCTCGGGGACCCTCCTGCGCCCCGCCCCCAGGTCTGGTTATGGGGCGCTCCCTTGGGTGGCCCTGCTGGGGCTCCCCCCTCCTCGCCAGCCCCCAGTGCCCTGGGGTCCCTCTGCCAGGGAGGGCTCCCGGTGCCCCCGTCGCGTGCTTGCACCCCCCTGGTCTGGCACCCCAGGGCCCCGCGGGACCCCAGGCTCTGCCGTGGGGTGCCGCTGCAGCAGGCCCTGGAGAGGACGGTGGGGTGCTGCTGCTACAGTCACACGCCGCCCATGGGAGGGTGCCAGAGGCAGAGGGCACCCCCTCCCACCCATGCACGGGGAGGGCCGTAGTGAACCCAGTGGGGTGCCCCTCGCTGTCCCCCGGGGCGTGACCGGGCAATGCTGCAGGCGGGGGGATGTGCACCCCAAAACACCGTCTCGGGTCTTGCTGGCGGCGTGGGCGCGGTGCTGCGTTACGCCTAAAAGCAACACTCGTGCACCCGGTGGCGCCAATGGACCGCGCTGGGCGAGCGCCGAGGTGGGCGAGGGCTAGTGCAGAGAGGCGGAGGGGTTCGCGTGGCCGTGGCGATCCCGGCGAGACCTGCGGCTGCCGGGGAGCGCGCCACCGGGCTGCGAACGGCCCCCGGCCCGGCCCGGCTCAGCCTCGGCGTCCCCCGAACCCATCCGCAAAAGCGCTTGTTTTCTCTCCCAAATTAACAAGAGAAACCACTGTGTCCCCGCACAGGGACGCTGGCGGTGACGGTGGCTGGGACAGAGGTGGGGTTGCACCCAGAAGGGGTGCTGAGACCTGGTGGGGGAGAAACTCCCTGCACCGATGACGGAGACCCCTCCGGCTGCAAGCGGGTGGCACGTAGCACCCGTGTGTCCCCACGTCACCCCGCCCAGCTGCCGACCACGGCTTTGTCATTCCCCCAGAGAGGAAAACTGTGTCAGCGGCTTTTCTCGGGTGCCAGTGCTGGCTGAGCCCATGGTGGCAGGAACGTGGTTTTGGGGCAAAGTGCCTTTTTCCCTGTTTTTCCCCCCCTGCCCGTCCCCGTTCCCCCTGTTTTCCCAACGGCGGGTGCGATGCCGGGGGCCCCGCGGGGTGATGGATGCTCGCTGGGGGCTGGGAGGAGGAGGAGGAGGCTGAGGAGGGGGAGCCCAGACCTGCTGCAGCTCTGCGTGAACGTGCTCTGGGTTTTGCAATGTCCCCGTGCCGAGGAGCCGCTGCCGCCGGGCCCTGGCAGCCGTAAATATTTACCCTGGTGACGGGGGGGGGCAGGATGGGATGGGGGTGCCCGGTGTGTCTCTGCAGGCAGCGCCCTCCACCGCCCCCCAATTCGTGCAGAGCTGCTTCCCCAGCCCATTGTGGCCTGGGGACGCCCCGCAATGTCTGGGGCTCTTGGACCCTGCCAAGCCAGCCCTGCCCTTGCACCACCGCCAAACAAGCCGCCAGCTGCCCGTCCCTCTGCCCGTCCGTCTGTCCTGCTTTGCCTCTGCCGCGTGTGGCCAGGGCCGGGCGGTTGGCTGGAGCGTGACAGCCCAAGTGTCATTATCGAGGCGAGGCAAACACTCTAGCCCCTGAGCAAACATCCCCCCTGCCGCGATCCGCTTGCCTCACCACTGCTGACGGATGAGCTCGGGAAGCCCTCGGAGCACCCCCACCCATGCTGGCACCCCTTCACGGGACCCCCGTGCTCCGTCCGTCTCCAATTTCACCCCCTTCATCCTTTCTTCTGCCTCTAGGAGACCTTTTGCGGCGCTGGACCTCAGCACCCCCGGTCCCTTAGCAGGGCAGAGCCGTACGGGCAGATGAATTGTCGGTGTAGGCTGGGGTGGGCGGTGGGAAGGTGGGGTGAAGCCCCCAGCTCTTGGGAGGAGGCACAGAGTTGTGGGGTTGTGGGTGTGGGGGTCACACAGGGTCCTGTGTCAAACGCGTGTGGCAAAGGGACATCAGTCCTCTCTCCAGCGTGGGCGTCGCCCTGCACTGGAAGAAGGTGCTGAGATCCGGCCAAAAAGGCAGTAGGGTGCTAACCCCTCCCCAGGGGTTGATATCATAGAATCATAGAATAGTTTGGGTTGGAGGGGACCATAGAGATCATCCTAGTTCCAACCCCCCTGCCATGGGCAGGGACATCTTCCACTAGACCCGGTTGCTCAAAGCCCCGTCCAACCTGGCCTTGAACATTTCCAGGGATGGGGCATCCACAACTTCTCTGGGCAACCTGTTCCAGTGCCTCACCACCCTCATCGTGAAGAATTTCTTTCTTATATCTAATCTAAATCTACCCTCTTTCAGTTTAAAGCCATTGCCCCTTGTCCTATCACCACATGCCCTTGTAAAAAGCCCCTCTCCAGCTTTCTTGTAGGCCCCCTTCAGGTACTGGAAGGCTGCTATAAGGTCTCCCCAGAGCTTTCCCTTCTCCAGGCTGAACAACCTCAACTCTCTCAGCCTGTCCTCATAGGAGAGGTGCTCCAGCCCTCTGATGATCTTCGTGGCCCTCCTCTGGACTCGCTCCAACGGGTCCATGTCATTCTTATGCTGGGGGCCCCAGAGCTGAACGCAGTGCTCCAGGTGGGGTCTCACCAGAGTGGAGTAGAGGGGCAGAATCCCCTCCCTCGACCTGCTGGCCACGCTGCTTTGGATGCAGCCCAGGATACGATTGGCCTTCTGGGCTGCAAGCGCACATTGCTGGGTCATGTTGAGCTTCTCATCAACCAACACCCCCAAGTCCTTCTCCTCAGGGCTGCTCTCAATCCATTCTCTGCCCAGCCTGTATTTGTGCTTGGGATTGCCCCAACCCATGTGCAGGACCTTGTGCTTGGCCTTGTTGAACTTCATGAGGTTCGCACAGGCCCACCTCTCAAGCCTGGCAAGGTCCCACTGATTGGCATCCCTTCCCTCTGGATAGCATTCCTTCCCTCCAGTGTATCGGCTGAACATGAGCCGGCAGTGTGCCCAGGCGGCCAAGAAGGCCAATGGCATCCTGGCCTGTATCAGCAATAGTGTGGCCAGCAGGAGTAGGGGAGTGATCGTGCCCCTGTACTCGGCACTGGTGAGGCCGCACCTCGAACACTGTGTTCAGTTTTGGGCCCCTCACTACAAGAAGGACGTTGAGGTGCTGGAGCGTGTCCAGAGAAGGGCAACGAGGCTGGTGAGGGGTCTGGAGAACAAGTCTGATGAGGAGCGGCTGAGGGAGCTGGGGTTGTTTAGCCTGGAGAAGAGGAGGCTGAGGGGAGACCTCATCGCTCTCTACAACTCCCTGAGAGGAGGTTGTAGCGAGGTGGGGGTCGGTCTCTTCTCCCAAGTAACAAGCGATAGGACGAGAGGAAACGGCCTCAAGTTGTGCCAGGGGAGGTTTAGATTGGACAAGAGGAAAAATTTCTTTACTGAAAGAGTGGTTAAACATTGGAACAGGCTGCCCAGGGAAGTGGTTGAGTCACCATCCCTGGAAGTATTTAAAAGCCGTGTAGATGAGGTGCTTAGGGACATGGTTTAGTGCGTGGTGGTGTTGGGTCAATGGTTGGACTCGATGATCTTAGAGGTCTTTTCCAACCTCAGTGATTCTATGATTCTATGACTACACCACACAGCTTGGTGTCGTCGGCAAACTTGCTGAGGGTGCACTCAATTCCACTGTCCATGTCACCGACAAATGTTAAACAGCGCTGGTCCTAATACCGACCCCTGAGGAACACCACTAGTCACTGGTCTCCACTTGGACATTAAGTCATTGACCACAACTCTTTGAGTGCGACCATCCAGCCAATTCCTTATCCACCGAGTAGTCCATCTGTTAAACTCATGTCTTTCCAATTTAGAGACAAGAATGTCATGCAGGACAGTGTCAAATGCTTTGCACAAGTCCAGGTAGATGACATCAGTTGCTCTTCCCTTATCCACCAACGCTGTAACCCTGTTGTAGAAGGCCACCAAATTTGTCAGGCATGATTTGCCCTTAGCAAAGCCATCACCATCTCATGAGGTCCAGGCTCTGCTTCCTCCCAGCCTGCTCTCCTGTGTAAAGCCCTGAGGGTGCTAACTGGCCTTAATTGCTCTAAGCAGCCTCACCTGAGACCTCCACCCCACACCCATGGGCCCAGGAACCCATTTAAGCTCAGCCTGGGGCCTCCAGCTCCTCCCTGAGCTGTGTTGTAGCTGTCTCAGCACCAGCACAGCCATGGACACTGCTGGTTCCCCAGCTTGACCTCGGCCCTGTCTCATCGCTGCCAACCTGGGCCTGCCGGCTGGGTTGTCACTCCCATGGGAGCTGCTGGCCGTCACTGTGCCCCACGCATGGGGCCGTGCGTCTCGTGACCTCCACGGTGAGGCTGCAGGCAGCAGTTGGCAAAGCTTCTTGACCCTGAAGCCATCCAGGACCTGTTCTGGAGGCAGCAGGGCTGAATCTTGATGCTGTGACGCCCCCAGGTGACTTTGCCACGTGTCCGAGAGCCTCCAATACCTTCTTGATGTCCAACCAACACCATCAAGAAGTTCCCTTCAGCCTCTGCTTGTGCCCAGGCCAAGAGCAAGGTGAACCCCAGGAAAGTCTGTGCCACCCTTTCTTGGGGCGAGTGGTGCCTGAGCTTCAGCAAAGGGCCTCAGTGGCCCCAGGGCCACAAGACCCCGTGGCATGAGGGGGGCGTCCAACACCGTGTCCCCTGGGTGGATTCTCCAGTGTCTGGGTGGGGTTGTGCTCATTGCCTGGCTTTTCCCTCGGTGGGTGTTGGAGGGGTTTCCCTGTGCTGTTGGGGCAGGCCTGGGCTTTGCTACAGCTCTTGCCGTTGCCTTTATTTTTTGGGCATCGCTCTTCCAGGTGGGGCTCGGGGAGGGCAGATAGTTAAAACCCCTCCGTATATATCATGTCTCCGTTGTTCTGGGTTTATTCATGCTTTGTGTGGGGCTGGTGAGATAGACCCTGTTGCAGGACCCCCAGGTCCATCTCTGCAGCCCGGGGCTGGAGCAGCTCGGGTGGAAGCACAGGGGAAACCCCCCTTGTTGTTTTCCGGGTTTGGCAAAGGTCCAAGGCTGGGTTTCTGGGGGGAAGAAGGCAGAAGGCAGATATCTTCCCCTTCCATCCACCCTGCCATTTATCCCGGGAACACAACTCAGCCCCAGGCCCTTCTGCTTCCTCACCGCCCCTCCTCCTCTCCCAGGAAAGCCTGGGGTAGCTGCTGAATTTCCCTGCCTGGGCGTGCGATACCTCCCTGTGCTCCAGCACCGCCCGGCTGGGGACACTGGGGGCCTCCTCGGGGCTCTTTCCCCATCACCCAGCTGCCCTTTTCCCCAGCCTCTCCTTATGTCACGGCCAGGCTCAGAATTTAGCAATCCTAAAATTGCTTCCCCCCCCCACCCCCTGCCCCCACCATGAGCAATGGCTGCGTGGGGGATTGCAGCCTGCCGGGGGGTCCCCGCTTGGCTGGTGGCATCCCCACCTCCCTGGGACATGCAATGGTGTGGCGACGCCTTCGTCCCATGGGACGTGATGCTCATCCATCTCCTTGCTCCGGGGTCACCCGAGGTCCCCCCAGCCGGTTTCTTGGCCCCTTCCTGGTCCCGGCTTGCGCCAGGCAGGGGGTTGCCGGGGGCCTCTCCCGCCTGCCAGCCCAGCACTGCTCAGACTGGTTTAGCAAGTGGATGGGGCGGCCGCTTTTCCTTTGAAGGGCTCCCAGGAAGGATTCGATGGCTGGAAACCTCCCGAGGAGGAGAAAGGAAAAGACAAAAATAGGTGGTTTTGGGTTTCGGTGGGGGAGCAGGGAAGGCGAGGCGGTGGGTTGCTCCAGCAGCTTTGCAGACCTTTGTCTCCTGCTGGTGGTGAAAGGCAAGCGGGGGGGGTGTCCCCCTTCCCTGGCCAGTGTGTGTCTCCCACAAGGCTCCCGACCAGCACCGAGGCTGAACCAGGAGCTCCTGGCCCAAATCTGGCGTGGTCTTGCCCCAGGGAGGCAGATTCAGAGAAGACTTGGGGATGTCCACCATGGCGCAGCGAGAGGTGGGTGCTCCAGCCACTGCTTTGGGGGTGGATGGATGAGTTTGGGGGCTGCAGCAGGGTGAAAAAAAGCTGCTGCAGGAGGAAAGCAAGGCTCAGCGACACCCAGCCAGGGTCTGGCCCCCCTTCCCCTGCCCCACGTGCCTGCCACCACCTCCTTGGTGGGACGTGCTGTGGCACCCCGGCCAGGGATGGGACCCCGGCCAGGGGTGTGACCGGGGCTGTGATGCTGGGCTGTCACCCATGCGGGGTGGCTCCTGGGGCTCCCTTGTGACCCAACCCAGTGGTGGCTGGTCCCCACCAACTGGTGAGGTCTGAGGATGGGTGCAAGCCCCTGGGGCTCAGCCAGTGCTGCTGGGGGTGCCTCTGGCTGCCAGCAGTGCCTGGGATAGTTTGGGAGGTGGGATGGTTTGGGAGGTGGGAGCTGAGATTTATTTCACAACCTGATCCAGATTTCCTCAAAGTTCAGAGCCTTTCCTGCCTTTTAGCTCAAAACTCTGTAACTCAGTCCAGGGCTTCACCTCCTGGCTCCTGCACCCTCTGCTCACTGGTGAGAGGAGGACCCGGGTGTCCTTCCTCACCATTCCCATGAACCCTGAGTGCTCGATCCCCATCCCCACCCAGTGCTGGGCGGGGGGATCAGGGTCTGGCTCCCCAGTTCTCCCGCACCAACCACCAGCAAGCCCCATCCCCTCCTTTGCATTGCAAAGAGGAGACTTCAGCTACCGCCCTTGGTTTGGGAGCCCCTTTCAGCTCCACCACGGACCCTCCTTCACCCCCTTCACAGGGTCTCCCTTCCCCAAACCCCCTTCAGCATCTCAGCGTCAGCTTTCCCCCGCAGAAGGGGGTTCTGTACCCAAGGAACGATGGGAGGAAAGTGGGCTGCGTAGCCGGGTCACGGGAGAGCTGCCGTTATCGCTTGTACCTCGCTCGAGCAAGATATGCTGTCCTCGGTATTGCGTGGCATGTGGGGACAAAATGGGACCTTAGACCAGCGCTGGTCGGGGTACGCCTGGCTCCGTGGGTGCAGCATGGTGGGGCCTCCTTGGAGGCTGTGGCGGGGGCATACAGAGCAAAGTGCCCGGTGGCATTGGTAGACTCAAGGTCATTTCCCTTCCCGCGGGGCCGGCGGCAGATAAGGGCGCTGCGGATGGCTTTGGCCATCCCTGAAACAAAAAGCTGCTCCGCCTTGGGAAATCGCTGCCAGGTCGATCACCACTGGGCAGGCGCAGCCCGGCGTGCGCCCCGCTTCCAGGAGTGGGGTTCATCTGGCCCCGTTGCTGCAAGCCCACACTCTGGTGATGGGATGGAGAGAAAAGTAACTCTTTTGATTTATAAATTTTATCATCACTAGGTAAAATTCCAAAACTTCCCAGTTGGTAACCAAGAAAATATAAATATTTTCCTGAAAACTTTCTTTTATCTTTATTTATACTTACTCCCAGTGACATTGAATGATGAACAATATGATAGACCACTGCATGAAGATGAATAGGGTTTTTACACCCCACCACCAAATCATCCATGTAGGCAAAAATAAAAATATGGTCAAATTGCTTCCTATGATACTGAACAAGTAATGTTGATAATAAAGACAAGAGAAATGGGCTAAAGCCAATCCTCATAGGAATATTCCTAAAGCCCATGATTGTGGGGTGCAACAACAGTTTGTGGTTTTGTAACAGCAACAAGGTTTGCTGTTCGTACAACTCTGGATTTTCTTGCAGCACTAATTTGAGATGCAATTCTCTGGACAATCTCCATCTAGTAGAGGGGGACATACAGGTATATAACCTTTATAATCCAGGTACCCCAACAGTAACAAAGTGACGAGCATTAGGATTAAAAGGAATATGATAAAAAGCTGCAGAGACATCCAACGATGCCCAGGACATTCCTCGGGGCAATAACTGGGACAATGCCCTGAGGTTTGGGCAAGCAAGCTTAGGCCAGCACACTTTATGGGGTTTCCTTGAAAACAGAGAAGTCCACCACCCGTCTAGCTTCTGTAGTGTTTCTAGGACTTTTGGCCACAAGAAAGCAGCCCCCGTTAACCCTGATAACAATACGACCAGCCACGGGGACATTTCTGATTTTACTATGATAGGTGTACGTTCTATACGTGCAGACGCTCTCTCCTGTTGTGATATCTCTAGGGATGTCCCTGTGGCACTGCGGGATGCTGTTCCAGAGGCCAGTAAGGGTAAACCATTCCTGGACGTCACAACAGGCCTTACAAATTTGTTTTGTGACTGGAAACTCCTTGGGGGGGTGTGTGTGTTTTACCTTTACCCATGCCACATTTGCTCTGTTGATCGCTGCTTGTAATTCTTCCTCGTTTCTTGCATCTCCCATTTCTTGCTTCAGTTTCTGGAATGCTGCCGGATCCAGCACCTGTAAAGAATCTTGAGACCCCAGTCCCGCTTCTTCTGCCAGAGCACCCTGCTGCATTTGCATTAGCACATCCACCCTGTTCCCGGGCAATTCCCTACGGATGGGGGTGGTTGTCCCAGAAGTACTTGTGGTTGAGGTGGTGCTGGAGGATGTTCCTTCTTCTTTAGTCCAGTGAGGACCTTTGCTGCATCTTGTATCAGTTGGGTCCTTGCCCCAGTCAAGTCCAAGTTCATGGGATTTATCAGGTACCCATGATTCCCTGAGATACCATCTTCTGTCTTGTTCCCATTCCTGAGATGGAATCTCGGGAATAGTTCCTTCGTATCCTTGTTGATGTTGATACCAATTTTTTTCCGTTTGAAATTGAGGGGCTAATAGCCCTATTACGCCTCCCATCCGTAGGCGGTAAGCTACACTCCAAAGCGTAGAGTTTTCCCCAACGCTCCCAGGACTTATTACTGCCTTTTCTATAAAGAATACCTGCCTCAAAAAGATTATCTAGGTAGTCAGCACACATGACCAGATGAAGTAACGATGCCTCATATTTATTTTTGATGGCACAAAATAACGGCAAATAAGTTGCACTTCGTACATATAAGTGTGCAGGTAGCAGTAAGGACCACCTTCTACCTGGTGTGGCTGGTTTACAATTTTCTTCTAAGAAAGAAGGAGATTGAGGAATTTTCCAGTCCTTATTAAATTTTGATTCAGGATTGTGATATAGGCCTCCAAAGTCCTTAACGATGTGTAAGGTGGGCTGATCACTTTTTGGGAGATGGAGATCTTCTGCGCAGGGAATTTGAACAACTGCTTCTTCTAGGAGATCTAGATGGAATTCTTGGTGATCTTCTCCTTGGTCTGTGACAGTGCTCAGGTCGGGATGAAAGAATGGGTGCATTCGGTGGTCTATATGCAGCAGGAGTTCTCATCCAGGTTCCATGGGATATTATAAATTCAATAACACAATTGTCCCCAAATTCTAAGCAAGATAAATGGAACCAAAATTGTCTCCTGAGCCTAATAGCTAAATTTGCATCTGAATGTCGCATAAGTTCAGCAGCTAGACTTTCATCAGGTATTAACTCTAGTATTTTCTGCCCAAAGTTCTTATATTCATAATAACATACCAGAGCGTTCCTCAAGGCTGTACGATGAGGAGTGTGATCGTCTAGCTGCTTTCCAAGATGGGCTTCAGTTGTTGCTACCAACTCCTCCAAAGATGGAAAGATGGCACTGCAGAGCCAGCCCCACGCCTGCCTTTGCACGGTGCAACCCTGCTGCCTGTGCCCCTCGCACCCCGGGACCCCCGCCCTCAGCTGCGAGCATCCAGCTTTTGTTGCGTGGTGGGTTTCAATTTCCATGCGTGGTTCTGCAAGGCTTGGTGGAGATGTACTCCATCTCCCTGGCACCACCTAGGAGCCCATCCTGTCCCTGGTATCTGCTCCAGCAGCAGCACGGCTTCCCTGGAAAGCAAAGCCACGGCGGGGAGATGCTCCTGGCAAAGCCCGAGCTGTTCCCGCTTGTTTGCTTTTCCAAGGGCTCAACATTTCTGCCTGTCCCGTCCCCTTGCTGTGAGAGCTGAACTTTCCCTTGTTCAGCACAAGCGTCTCCTCGGGAGGACCTGGACGTCGGTCCAAAGTCTCCCATCGATAGAAACCGTTCGTATTTGTTGCGCGTTTATGCTGCCGGAAGCCGGCGGTTGTTAAAACCTGGCTGATCCCTATCCCACACTGCTTTCCCTGTGTTTATTAAGGGCCTCATCCTGCTCAGGGCAAAGTTTTCTCACAACTGGAGGATGTTTTATGCCAGCTCTCTAGACCTGGTGCCCTTGGGGAAGGTGTTTTCCAAGCAGCGTTTCGGAGCCACCACCCCTCGCCCTGCTCTCTGGGATGCTCAGCCCCCAGCTGATGCTTTTCGGACCCTGGCATGGGGGAATGCCAGCTGCAAGGCACCAAAGCTCGCCGGCCATGGCTCCTGGCATCGTTTGAACGATCACAAGCCTCGACCACGTGTGTGGCTGGTGTGAAGTCCCCGTGGCCCCCCGTGCTCGCCGGGGTGGCAGCAACCCCATGGGAATAGGCTTTCCCCTTCCCTGGCGGGAGCTCAGCTCCCTTCCCTTTGGATGTGGGGGGGTGTGTGTGTGTGTGTCGAACAGCCTTAGCCCCCCCGCCCACTCCACCCTATTTCTGTGGTCCCCGAGTCCCCTGAAGGTGCCGGGGATGTCCTGGGAGGGGGTGACAGCAGCAGCCCCCCTGCAAGGGCGCAGCCTATGCGGGATCCTGCCCAGGAGCCACCAGAAAGTGGGGAAGGGAGGTCTCAGGGCTGATTTGGGGTGGATGAGCACGGAGGGGGAGAGAAGACCCTGCGACCGGGCTCTTACTTAGCCTGTCACAGTACAGCGCCTCGGGAAGGTGCTGGGGAGAGTTGGGGCTGGATGTGTCTGGAGGAGAAATGGCTTTTTTTTGCCTTCCCCCCCCCCCCCCCCCCCCCCGAAAGGTGATTTTTATTCCCTTGTTGCTCTGGCTTTTTACACTCCTTTCTTGCCCCTCTCTCAAACAGAGAAACCCAAACACAGTTGCTTGGTTTCTCCGTAGGAGCTGAGCTGGAAAGCACTGTGCCCTTGTATCTGCACCTTTTAAACTTTTCCTTTGTTGTTGTGGCGTTGGTTTTTTCCCCCAAGGTTTATCCCTTTTCCCCTTCACTTAACCTATTTATTTTTGATCCTTCCCTTTTTCTCCCCCGGGAATGAGAAGTGTGAACAAGCAGGAATCTCCTTGTCTCTAAAAATCACTTTTCGTGCAAAATTCAACCGTTCATTGGAGAAAGGCATTTTCTCATTAAAAAAAAAAGCCATTGCTTTTAAAAACTAAAATAAACCCCTTGTTTCAGCGCAGGGGATTCAATCTGGGAGAGAGTTTCCCTGCTGTGGGACCCTGGCGGGGGGTCCGGGGTTGGGGTGGCACGAGTGGGACCGAGTCCCTCCGTCCCAGCGAGAGCCGATGCGCCGTGCCAGTGCTGCCCGGGCGCCGTGGCAGAGCATGGCTGACGGCGAGGCTCCCGGCCACCCGCTCGCTCCCGGCAGCCTTTTATCTGCCGTTGGCCCGGTGGAGCTGCCGGCGGGGCTATCGGCGGGAGCCTGATTGGCTCGGCACGGCCTCGCCGCCGCTTCCAGGTTGGCGTTCCTCCTCCCGCAGCCCAGGTAAAGCCTTCCCGCAACCCGGCACCTGGCCTCCCAGGATTAGCAACTCGCTCTGGCTCGCCTCTGCCTTCAGGTTTTTTTTTGCCTTTCTCCTCCCCTTCCTTTCCCCCCCCACCTTTTTTTTTTTTTTTCCTTTTTTTAATATTATTTTTAAGTAAGATTTGTTTTCCCCCCGGGGGAGTGGGTGCGAGGGGCGTGGGAGGAATGAGCAGCGGGCTGGTGCTGCGCACCCCGTTCCCCGAGGACGCCTTGGCATTTACGCCGCTGAAGCCCGTCACCATGTCGGGGGAACCCGGCGAAGACGCCCCCGTCTTTGAGGACATCAAACCCCCCGCCCGGCCCCTGGAAAACCCGCCTGACCTGGCGCAGGTAAGGCGGAGGCCGGCGGTTTGCTGTGGGGCAGCGGGAAGGGGCCAGCTTCGCCCGCTCAGGTGCACGGAGGCTGCTAATGCCTCCTGCAAACACAAGCGTGGATTTTGACTTAATTCTGCTTTGTTTTTCCGCTCTTTGCTAAAACACCTCTGTTGCTTTGTATGCTCGTGCTTCCCCCTCCGCCGGATTTTCTCTTGGGCGTGTTTGGTTTCATTTTTTTTTTTTTTTTTTTTCCTCCTGCCTTTCTTCGAAACGCCCTGTCGCCCGTTTTGGAGGAGAGCCTGGGTTTTGCTCGCTCCCCGAGCTGGGGCTCGGTCCCTCTCCCCTGGTGCCAGCAGGTGAGGGGGGTCCGAGGGGCTCTGCGCCGCTGCTGGCTCGCTGGGAAAGACGTGGGCAACAGGATCGCTGTGTCTGTGCGTGATGGGGGGGGAAAAGGGGAGGTAATTTTCCGTTTTATTTTATTATATTTATTTTTTCTGCCGCCATGGTGGGGAAGGAATGCTCCTTGAAATTCCCTGTCGGCGTCCCCCCCCCGCGCGTGCTGGAGATAAAGACCCGGATAAGCAGCTTTGGGGCTTTGCTGCACGCGCGCCCCTTTTGCGCTCCCACCCCTCTTGCACGCCCACCCCTGTCCTGGGCCATGGCAGAAGTATGTTCAAGCCCTGCTGTACATCCCAGGCAAAGGGGCAAGGCTCCTCACTGGTGTTTTGGGTGATGGACCCCTCGTCCCACCATGAAGAGCCTTCAGCTGCTCTTCCTGATGGGAAAGGGAGTGAGCCAGGCCTGCCCCCACCCCGCTGCCGCTGCTTTGGCCCCTTTTCCCCCCCGGAGGAATGGGACGAGCTGGGGTGTGGGGTGCCCGGCACCGCCAGCGGCTAATGATTAACCCCGCGCCCCGTGTCCCCAGCGCCATTTTGATTGGGGCGGGAGGGCGGCTCCAACCCCTCGCTCCACGGCCACCCCGCAGGGACCCAGTCGTCCCGGCCGCCGTTCCTCTGAGGACCCCCGGGAGGGCATCCCCGTGGTGGGCGGCTACAGTTCAGCACGGGGCAGGGGTTGGGGCTGTGTCTCCGCTGCCCACTTCCCCTCTCCCGGCATCACTGATGCCCCAAGGGCCAGTTTTGGGGCTCCGTCCTTCAGAGGGAGGTGGCGAGATGAAGGCAGCGTCTCCATTGCCGTATTTTCATATGACGCCCTGGCAATCCGGCATCCACAGCGGCCATTGAGCGGTGGTCGTGGACGTGGGGGTCAAAATGGGGGGGAGAGGGCCATGCAGCACCCTCCTCCTTCCCCTGCGGTGGTCCCAGTTCGGCGCCTCTCCCCATAACCCCAGGGCTGTCGGAGCCCCTGCCCCTCCGCGCCGGGTTTGGGTGGGTTATCTGAAGTCGGAGGGTCGGGTGGTGGCTCTTCAGAAAGGTGTGGGTTATCTCTGGGGCCCGTCCCCGGTGCGAAAGGGCGGCAGCTCCCTGTTTGCTCTGGGGGGGAGGGCAAGGTTTGCTTTCTCTCCCCCTTCGTAACCCCGGCTGCCGGGTGGGATTAGGCAGAGGGGCTGGTGCTCGCCTCACACCTTGGCCATGGCTGTGGGGGGGGCGGATGGGCAGCGGTGCCTCCTGGCTTTGGCCAGCCCCGTGCCACCTCTCATCCTCCTCGTGGGGGACGTGGGGATGCAGACCCCACCCACGGTTGGAAACACCTTCATCCCACGACACCATCCTTGCTGCCCTTCAAAGGCAAGAGGGGTTTCTCACCCCGGTTTGGTCCCTGGGGCAATGCCACCCCACCACCGGTTTGCTCCGGGGTGGAGGCAGCCGAGGGCGGGCCTCGGGGGTGGCCGATCAGAGATGTCATCCCTTTGCCGTAAGACCATCCCGTGTCCCTTTATGGACAATGGGGTCCCTGGGATGGAGGCTGGAAAACTGCAGGGCTGGAGCTGAGCACCAGCTCACCCGTGCTCCGTGCATCACCTGCCCAGTCCCCAACAGCCACGTCGGGACTTCTTTGCAAACCCACCCAGGGTGAAGCGTTATGGGTGGCAAAACCCTGACAGCCCAGGGCTGGACCCAAATCTCCTGGGGAGGAGTTTTCCGTGTGTTGGCCCCCTTTCTCTTAACGAATGCCAAAGGCTGTGGTCATAGAAGAGATGCTGAAGAAGCTGCTGTAGCTGGAGGGTGGAAAAGCTGGATGGCTGCGCGTCTGGGAAACCCTTTGCTCCGGGAGGGTGTTTATCAGAGCAGTTTGACAAGACTTATGGAAAAGGCTGTGACCTGTCAGAGCTCCAGCACTGGCTATCGCCCACAGGGCATTTCCCGCTGCTCCAGCTCTCCCAACTTCTGTCTCGCTGATCTCCGGCAAAGAAAGGAGCAAACTCACAGCTAATCTCTTTATCTTGCTGGTTGCAAAGTGCCCCCCCTCTCTCCACAAATTGCTTTTCAAACAAGAGTGGAAGGTGGGAGCTATTTGCTGTTGAAAATTTTATTCGATCCGAGTCAGGTGGAAATAGATCCTTTGTGGAGTTTACGATTAGTTTTTCCCTTTTCTCTGCCTTTCCAGCTGCCCTGCCCCAAATTAAAAAACAAACAGAAAGAGAAAAGAGGAGAGGAAAGGGCTTGTGAGAGAAAAGCACTTTTCCTTTCTGATTTGAGTCAGGTCGGCCAGAAACAGAATTTTCCCCTTTTAAATCTCAAGAGGCCGATGCTAGAAGGAAGGTAAAAAAGAATTATAAATGAAACCAAAAGCAAGGCATGTCCAGGGAAGCATTTCAGAAGAGGAGGAGACGTTCCCTTTGTGTGGCTGTCAGGCACCCCCCGATGAGCAAGGGGGCTGGGGGAGCACCGGGGCTCATCTGCTGCTCCCACCTTGCTGCCCTTTGCTCTCCAGGTCTGACGAGCCAAAGCAGCTCCCGGGCACCTTGTTGTTACCTGCGGCTGGGGAACCCTTCTGGGATCATCTGCTGCTTGTCAGGAGGGTGACTGTATCCCTCTGGGCTGGGCTTGACCTCACGGTAGATGAGTGACCCCACCGCCAAGTCCTCTAAGCCACCCCATCCCTCCCGAGCCTCCTGGAGCCACCTGTGGCTTTATGCCATGGTCTCCCTCGGGTGTAAGTGTGGTCCTCAGTGGTGCAAGCCTGATCCCTGCTCTCTTGTGAGAGCTGTCCCTGGCCAGACAGCTGCGGTGATGGAAAGTGAGATGGTGAGAACAGACCCAGGATTTCACGTCCTGGAGATGTTTCTAGAAGGAAGGTTGCCAGCATGGTGGGGAAGGAGATGGCACTTACTCTGCTCCCTGCCCAACACGTGCAGGACAGGAGCTGGCTCCTAATGGGCTTTCCTGCAGTTGTGAGGAGCATGAGGTGCTGGTGAGGTGGAAGGGGTGGCCCGCGCTCCTCTCCATGTTTGGGTTTGCTGCAATTAAGGGGTGGGGAGAATGGGGGTTATCAGGGGTGTCAGCCCTGCCATTGCCTGCTGGGTACAATCGCCTGTCCTCGAGGATTTGGGGAAGGCAGTGCCTGTCTCAACGGGTCATACCGGCCATGAATTCAGAGCTGCTGTCTGATGTTAGAGGGTCACTTGGTTTTGCAGCAGCGTTGAGTGAGGTCGGGACCTGGCGAAGAAGCTGCTGAGAAGAGACGTGGACAAAAACCACAGCCTGTCCCCTGGTTTAACCCCTTGCCTACCTGTATCAGGAGCCCCAAGGGCAGTTGTGTTGAGGCCAGTGAGCACCCAGTGGGGACAGAGGCTGTCATGGGTGACGAGGAAGATCCTGGTGTGGCTGGGGATAGCCCCAAGCCAGCTCGTCCTTCATTGCCTCCCTTTCCTTGGGTGGGCTACGCTGCTGCAAGTTGAGAAACGGCAGCAAGCAGCTCCCCTTATGTCCTCTAAGCCCAGTTCCTACCCCCCAGGCAGTTTCTCACCCCTGTGCTTGGCGCACCTCCCTTCTGCCCTGCCCGAGGGCTGGGCGGGGGGGCTCGCATAGGAAGAAAACAGCTCCAGCGTCTGGGAGGTACTTGAACAGGTTAGATGGTATCAGGATGGTGCTGTTCCCCGAGAGCTTTTCCTGGCGCTTCAGATCCTCAGTACCGCAAACCGCATTTCCCAGAACCTCTCAATGGAGTGGACACAGGTGCCGTGGTGTTCCTCTGACTTTATTCTGGCAGGGATTTTGCATCTGGTATCACAGGAGAAGCTGGGCCAAGCATTTTTAGGTGTGCTCCAGCTTTCTGGACAATGCAGGAGCTGTTTCAATCCTGCTCTGTCCCTGCGGGGCTGTGTGCGCTGTGTCCTGCATCTCATGGGTCTGAGCCCCTTTGGCCACACCCTTGTCATGAATGTGGCTGCGCTGGGGTGATGACTAGATGGTGGCTCTCTCTTGGACCAGGGATGGGCTTTCCTGCTCCCTGGTGGTCCAGCATCTTGCACAGCCCAGCTGGAACCAAGATGATGGGTCCTGCTCGTAAAGATGTGGTTTGCGTCAGGGCCAGGAAGGAGTCCTGCTCCACTTCATTTTTAGAAGAGACATAGAAGTCCACAGCACAGCTGTCAAGGAGTGATTCATTTCCTTGGGCTGTCAGGAGTTGCATCCAATGAATGAATTCAGCTTTTCTGCGGGGAAAGGGGAGATGGTAGCTTTGGAGTTTTGCTCTGGGCCTGTAATGAGATGTTGACAGCTTGTTGTGGCTGGGGGTAGCTGAGCCCAGGCATCTTTCTGCAGTTTAATGTCACTCCTTGGGTGCTCAGAGGGGACTGAAAATACTGTGTCCTCTCCCGGGGTGCTCCTTGTGCCCAGCACACTCAGGAGAAGAAGGTCACGCTGCTGAATGCGGCCCCAGGTACGGGGACACCACAGACACGAGCTCAACAGGGCAGTGCCTGTTTTCAAAGCTGTGCCCGTGTTTGAGGACAGGCTTTGAGCTCGCGGTGTTGCAATGTGAAGGTATTCCCCTGCCTATCTCTGCCGGATCGTGACGGTGCAAGGGGACTACACGGGCTTCGCACCGCCACGTGTCAGACAAGCCATGATTCACAACACTGGCAGGAGCCGTGTGCTGCTTTCAGTCCTCACCCATCCTTTACTCCACCAGCTGAGCAAGGAGCTGAGCTCAGGCCTCTGCCAGAATCCCACATTTACAACTGTGCAAACAGGCGTGGAGATGGAGCAGGCTGGCGTGATCTGCCGAGGATTCAGAGACTCACTCCCTTCTTCCTCTTTCTGAGCGGCTCGGTCCATGTAATGTGCTTTTGTGGGCAGTGTGAAGTCGCGGTTCTTCACTCCCTCTTGGGTGGCCGGGGTGTTCTGCCCTCTGGGATCCTCCTGGCTTTGCAGAAGGGCTCAAAAATGTCTATGCATTCTGCAGAAGTGCAGAATTTTGCTGTGCAAAATTCATTTTCAAAGGGTGCCAGCGGCCTGTGCAGGCTCGAGGGGTGTGCAGAAACAGATTGGCGATACAGAGATGTCAAGTTAAAGGCTTGGCAAGGAGGAACAGGCTCACTTGTTCCCTCTCAGCACAAGTCAAGGTGGTGGGTTGGCAGCTGGTGCAGCTGAGCCCTGCGTGGCCGGGGGGAGCGATCCTTTCAGGCTGCTTTGCTTTGGGATCGACTGAAGCCTGATGCTTTCAGGACCAGGCCGCAGATTTGCAAGTCTGATGGGCTCTCTGTCTGGCAGGTGTCTGCAGGGCCACAGGGAATTAAGCTAGAGTCCCCAGAATGGCTGAATTTGTCCCTCTACTCTTGCAAGAAGACCCTCAGGGACAGTCCCCCGGCAGGACGCCTGCCTGCCGCAACCCTGTGTCAGGGTGGTGGCGGTGGTGGTCTCATTGCAGATCAGATCCTGTTGTGGGAGCAGGTCCAAAGTCAGCGGGGGGCGTAGCATGCTTTGGACAAAACCGATGTTACCGGTGAGCCAAAGACCGGGAAATTTGGGGGATCTCACCCACCGTGTTTGTTATTTTATTTTTCTTAATCCCCCAAACCCACAGACTTCCCTGGGTGTGTGCGGGTGCGCATGCAAGTGCTGCTGGAAGCAGACAAGGTGTAGGATGAAACGGCTTGGCCGAACTTTGAGCTCGCTGGAGCACAATGGCTTTGTCTGGGTGGTACAAAGGCTGATTGTTCTGCCTGGGGGAAGTTTAGCTCGGCAAGGTGGGGAGCGAGAGAAAGGGACAGTGCCGAGAAAGAAAAAGATTACAGGTGTGCTGTTCCTTTTCCTCCTGCGCAGCCCTCGCTGGAACCTGTTTTCCACTTGCCGACATGGGAGAGGTTGCAAATTAGCTAGAAAAGCATGTTGTTGGGTTGGTTTTTTTTTTTTTTTTTTTTTTAACACTGAAAAGGCAGGTATTTAAGGGAGGAAATGAGCAGGGGACTCCGACTCCATAATAAATGCAATGGATTTCCCTTTATCGCTCTTCCTGAATGGTCTGTGGGAAGCAAACGCAGTCATCTGAAATTACTCACGAAGGTCTAGGGTAGTGCATTTCTGGCCGGTGCATCATCAACTGTGAATTTTCCCCTCTCAAACCTGTTTGGTCAGCTACCTACGCTATTTTGTTCTCGTTCCCTGGTCCAGTGAGTTCTTTTATCTAACCCATCCACTGCAAATAATCACACTTACGACCGTCTTGTTAGCTGAGCCCCTTGATTAGAATATTTGCTTTTCTTGGGCTCCATTGGTGAATTACATGAGTCACAGGGTACAGTTGGTGTTTGGGGATTGGATAACTAATGTTTACAATTCAGATGTTCTCAGAACTTGAGCTAGCATGAAAACTCTCAAAAAACCCCCATGGGCTGTTTACCACATCAAAGAGGTTCAGCCCCTTCCAAGCTCAGATTGAAACTCAAACAAAGAATCTTTCATTAAGTTCAGAAATGCTTAGAGAATTCTTTGAAAATTACTATTTTTTAATTTTTTTTTAATGTGATGGGGACCTTCAAGTTTCCACCAAGGACAGGATTTGCAAGTATTAAAATGCATTTAATGACCTTGCTCTTTGTAGTATTTCCAGTACAAGCAGGAGAAGAGAATGGTCCCAGTACAGCTGGTCCGAAAACACAGGTACTTAACACTTGCAGGAGAAAAGCATATTATCCATCCGTTATCACGTCTATCACATCTAAGGCGATTTGTCTCATGAATCTGAACCCATCCTGGAGAGGGCAGAGATATGTGGGTACCTACTCACCCACAACCAATCCAGCCCATCATTTTAATGCTGCCTGTACAACATTATCGTTTTCCATTTTGCTGCTTCTCAAGGACAGTCCAGGGAGCTGAACCCAGGGGCGGCTGAATATATTCAAATGAAAATCCTTCTCGCAATGAATAGAAGGTTTGATGGTGTTCTCTAAAATGTGGAAATGACCGAAGTTTGTTAAACTGAATGGAAAAATAGGAGCATCTCCCCTTCCCAACTGATCATTCAAAATGCTGTTGTTTTAGAACATAACGCTTCATTCTGAGCAACTTTCAATATTTGGCGTTTCTGTGGTTCTGCGTCGTGCGTTTGGGAGAACTCAAAATCATTAGCTTGGCTGACTCTTTGCCATCACCCCTGGGACACGATGAGTGTCACAGCCCTCACGTTTCCCAGGGGCTGGCAAACCCCAGGCTCCAAAATGCTCTGGCTGGAGCTTCTCCAGGGCTCGGTGCCTTCTCCACGGGAACTGTCAGTTGCCTGTTATCGGCCTGTGCCATAATCATTCTCCCTTAATTAACAGCAATTGGCAATTCATTTCTACACAGGGAAAATGTGGAAAGAGAGGGTTTAAGCTGAAGGGGATGGATCCCGAGGGAAATCTTGGAGGCTTTCTGCTCTCAGGCTAACAGAAGGACCCTCCTAGCAGCTTGGAAATACATAGGGTAGCATGCGTGGCAGAAGGGGCGGCAGCAGGCGGACCTGCTCCAACGTCCCCCTCGGAACCTGGTTCTGGCAGTATCTTCTTGGCCTTGTACTGTGCTAGGTGCTGTGCAAGCTTGGAAGAAAGAAGTTGGCCCAAACAATGTTTTCACCTGCCTTAGGGTTTGTTTTGTTTTGTTTTGCTAACTGGTTTGGCGAGGAAGTTGAGGGCCACAAGGACGGTGGGATTTGCTGTCCGCAGGTGAAACCTGACCTTGCTTTTCCCAGACGTGCATGGGGTATTGGGTCTGCCTTGCGTGTTGTACTGGGAAGAACAGACTTTTTGGCCTGTTTTATCGCTTGCTGAATGCCAGGAGGACTTCACAAGCCCGAGCAAGCAGCGAATGACTCACTCCGCCTTTGTCAGACCCTGCCCTGGGAATGTGCTGCTTTTCTTCTCATCGGAGGAGGCGAGGTGATGAGTGTGAGCTTTTAGAAGGTTTGAGTGAAGCGGAATGAATCCCACCCATAACCCAGCTGGGGAAGCTCCCTATGAGCTCTAACAGCCTCTCCCATGTCACGCTCGGTTCAGGACCCGTGGCACGGATGTGTAACCAGAGGGGAGCTGGAAGGCTCGAGGACAAGCCCAGTGTCCTATGGCCATGCAATAGCTAGAAACAGGTGGATAAATTTGTCCAGGTCATCCTGGGGAATGGTGACATCTAAGAGCCTCCATCTTCTCAGATTCAGGGGAGAGGGTGTGCTGCAGCAGAGGCTGCAACCGAGAAGGAGAAATGGAGCTGCAGGTGGGTCTGCTTCTAGTTGAAGGGGGGCTGCATGGCTATCCAAATTCAACTTTTGACTGAATGCATGCATAAACTGGAGGAACGCATGAAGTAGCTCCAAGCCTCCTGGTCTTCCAGGATTTGAAATAACATTAGATCGTTTCATCTTCCCAGAAAAAACATCCAAATGGCTGTACCAGCTCACACCAAAAGTCTACCCCGCTCAGGCCCCTGCCTCCAACAGTGGGTGCCCGCTTAGCTTGACGGAAAACCTCCAGTTGGCTTTGATGGGCTCGACCCCAGCCTTTGCTGAGCAAGAGCAGCTCAGAAATAGAAAGCTGTGTACGAAGGCACGACTCCCTTAAGTCCTCACGTCCTTTAAGAGAGCTGCCCTCCTGCAGGGGCAGAGCAGGGAGCAATGGGTGAGGAGAGAGGGCTGTCCCCGTTTCCCCACCTGCCTTCAGGCTCCATCCAGCGCCGAGGTTGTGCGTGGTCGGTCTGCAAAAGGTGAAACCAGTGCAGAGACACTCTAATGTCAACCTGGGACCCCCCACCCCAGTCTAGACCTGCCTAAGGCCAGATGGGCTGAACGGCCACTGTGTTCAGTAAGGCCTAGAGATGGTGCAGCTGGGCCAGAGCTTTCTCCAAGCTCAGTGTCGCCAAGGTCTACCCTCCCAGTTATTTTTCAGTCCATTTATGGCTTTACTTTTTGAAAGGTTTCTGCTTGCTCTCTTAAAGCCCGCTGGAGCCTGGCTGCTCCAAGCTGCTCCTCTTCCAGGCACTTGACCTTGGAGTTGGATGAGGGTGTTTTTCCTGGTTTCTTTGGCCTTTGGGATTGCTGACTGTAGCGGCATGATTTCTGTGATAAATAACCAAGGTAGATTGCCTTTGAGTGAGTCTTTATCAGTTGT
The DNA here is from genome assembly GCF_965638725.1 of Aptenodytes patagonicus. NCBI lineage: Eukaryota > Metazoa > Chordata > Aves > Sphenisciformes > Spheniscidae > Aptenodytes > Aptenodytes patagonicus. Next base: position 23,550,922 of record NC_134957.1, read on the forward strand.
CGGAGGAAAGGTGCTGGTGCAAACAGAGTCAGCTAGTCTGCTGGAAATGTTGCTGCCTACTGGCTCAGCCAGAGGCCAGCCAACCTCCCAGCTGCCCACATCTGCCTTGATGGTGACTCTTGGCCTCAAGGAAATTCCTTGTTTCTGAGAGGTGATAATTACCTTGGGTAGTTCAAACACAAAGGCAGAAAAGAGTAGCAGAATAACCCTCCAGGGCAGTGTGGCTCAGCTCCTGGGCCATCCATGAGCTCCTGGCAGAAACCTGGAGAAAGGGTTTATCTTTGTGGCCTTGTCCTGCTCCAGGAGCTGCTCTTGCAAGTGGAGAAGTGTGACAGCTTCAAGATGGAAAGCTGGTGGGATAGATCACCTCTGGCAGCCTTCTCCATGGACTCCAGAGAGCTTGCACAGAGACTTCAGCTTAGATGCTCACTTTCCAGGCAGCCAAAGGTAGTGAAGATGAATCTTGCCCCACTGCGTGTAATGCAGACACAGCTGAATGCTTCGAGGGCAGCACTAGTTTCTTGGAGCTGCTCCTAACCTCTTTGAGACAGAGCAAGCAGAGGAGTCCACCCAGGGCCTTCTGCAGCCCAGCACCCACCTACATAAGCACAGAGTTCGCCTCTGCTGCCTGCAATGCTGCTTTCTTATTTACAGCAGCTAAACATTTGGCCCTGTGTGTACTTGAAAGGAAGAACCCCGGGGGTTTCTTTGCTAATCCCGTTTTGCAGAGAGTTCCAGAAGACTTGAGGAACAAACAGAAAATAACGTCGATCGAGGTCAATATCAAAACCAAATGATCAGAGAAACAAATATTTACTCAAGTAAATATTTAACTAGGAGACAATAAATGCTGATATTGAACCAAATCTGTATATAAATACAGTCTATTTATAACGTGTTCCTTTAAAGGGGTACTGCCAGGTACTTGCCATGGTTTTTGATTGATGATTATCCTCCCCATTGTTTGCTGATTCCCTTGGAGGCTGGAGTTTCATGCAGGTGCATGTATGAGAAAGAGACTGTACTGCATAATCCCAGGGCCCGGACAACAGGCGCAACCGTTGTCCCACGCATGCCTGTGCTCGGGGAGGGTCCCTCGCCCCGAGGAGGGGACCCCCTTGCACCCGGAGCGGGTCCCCTGCCGTTCCCCCATCCCTTGAAGCCCCACGTCACAGGGTCGTGCTGCTGGCTGACCTGCACTGGCGAAGCTGGCGTTTTGCTTGCACCCCTCTCCTGAAAACTCTTGGCATCAGTGACCAGCACAGCACTGCGGCTGGGGCTGGCTGTGAGCAAGAGCCTGAGACCCGGCTGGGAAGGGGGGAAGCGGGCTTGATGCCTCCCCAGCACTGCAGAGCGGGACTGGGGGGGCTGCAGCCAGGCAGGGGCTGGGGCAGGGCTCGAAGCTGCCAAGTACTGAAGAAACTGCCCCCCACCCCGAGCCCTTTCCCCTGCAACCGCTCCCTCTGCCAACTTTACAAGCTCATTGCCTGTTTAGCAAACATTGATTTCTCTCCTTGTTCTCTGCTGCTGCCCGTGTGGTGACAACATCTGATATTTCTATGGCGGTTTGTTATTTATCAACTTCAGATTAGAAAGCGTTTAATCATGGGAAAGACACGTCCCGCCTCCTGCCTCGACAGCCTGCAGTGCCTAGCGCTCTTCTAACGATGCTCGTGGTTAATCGCTGGCAAAATGGCACGGTTGGCTCAAGCGCCGTTTTTTTCTGCGTCCTCCCAAGAAATGTTTGTCTTGGACTCTGCGTGTATTGATCGATGTCCTGATAACGCCTCACCCTGCCTTTGACGAAATCTGAAAGAGGGATAGAGGTCTCCAAGGCAGGAGGTTCCTGCAGGATTTATGAAAATTGGCCAATGGTAGAGGGGGGAGACTGGTGTCAGTGCCTATTAGCCACAGGAGAATCCACTCAGGGGAGAGCTGGTGGAAGCAGGGCTTCATTGTCTGCTTTCTTCATTGAGCAACTGGCTTGCAGGGCTGTTTTTTTGATGATTTCACAGTGCTGGGTGCTTCACAACATACAGCTCTTTCAGAGGCTGCTGAGGTTATCTTGCCCTCCAGGGAATTTCGGTTGCCAGGTCCCAGGTTCGGATGTGCCAGCGCTGAGCGTAACACGGTCCTGCTGGTCCGGTGACACAAACGGGTGCCCGACAGCCTTGTCGGGAGTGGACAAAGTGCTCGTTCTGACCCCTTTCCTTTTCCTGCTTGTTTTTTTTTTTTGTCTTTCTTTTCTCTGGCAAGTTGAAAAGACCCTCCTCCGGGGTCGGAAATAGATACTATGACTTTGAGGAGAAAATACCACAGGAGTTCAGTGCTTTTATTGTATGAAAGGCTATTCTTATTGGCTTTCCCTTCCTGGCCAAACCAAAGATCCCAGTTTGGACACCTCTAAGCTCACAGAAGTTTTGTTGATGTCTGCTTTGCCTGTATTTCCCCTTTGCTCACTTTTTGCCTGAGCTAGTGACCTATGACTCCTGTGACGGCTGCCGGAGCCCTTGCCGATGCAGTTGGTGGAGTCTGGGGCATGCCCGCCTCCAGACCTTGTAATTCATCCTCGTCTCCAGTGATTGCAATGATGTCATTGCTAGTGACTATAGGGGAAACTGGGCCACTGAACCCACTAAAGACCTAGTGGCTCTTCAGCTAGAAGGCCCTGGAGGCTTTCTCCGTCAAGTCACGGTAGGTATCTCTCTTGCAGCATTGACATGAACTGAGCTCCCTGGCTACGTGATAAGTTCAGTCCTTCTCAAAAAGGCAAGAAAATGGTTAATTCCCTGCCTGTGGCTGGCAGGCAGGGAGGAAGGGATGGGCTGATCTTTCCAGGTCATTGCTGTCTCATGTGAGCCCACCGCAGTGTCCTCAGCTGCCCTCTCCGGAGCCGCCCCAGGCAGGGCTGCAGCCTGCCACCAGGATGCACTCGGGCTGGCCGAGGAGTCTGCAGAGACCCAGCATCTACGGGGTTTCCTCCTGGTGGGGCCTGGTTTGCCCTCAATTGCTTCCTTTGTATTTGTGCTGCTTACCGTGGCAGGTCTGGAACGCAGACGGCTGGCAGAGCAGAGGGTTTTCTTGGTCTCCTGGTGTGGTTGACCCCAAAATGAGGGATCTAGCAGCTGGACGACCACTTGCAGGCTCAAGCATTACCTGCGTAGGAGCTTGGCTGAAGTATGCAGGTGCTTCTGAAGCTGTTTCTTCCAGTTGATGCGGGTGATGGGACACAGCTTGCAACCCCAAAACCCCTGTAGCTCTGACCTGGAGGTTTCATGTTTAAGCATCTCCTCATGCTTCCAGGCATGAAGACCACATGGAGACCAGTGGGTCTCCAGGAATGGCAGCTCTCAGCATCTCCAGCCTGTTTGGCACCTGTCCTCTCAAGGCCATGTGGCTCTGTGGTCTATCGTGGCCTCGCAAGGAACATCCTCCGTTTAGATGCAGCTCCCAGAATATGAACAACTCCAAAATGGGAAAACTGAGTCCATTGAGTTGGTTTTGCTGGGTTTATGTGAGGGAGAGGGAAGCCTGGGCTGGTTTCTAACCCTTGCTGGTCTGACTGACCAGCCTGACAATGTGTGCATGACCCCAAACTGGGAGGGCGAGAAAAGGCTTTACCACAGTCTTGTTGAACTGGAGAAATGGTAGAGTTTAGGGTGGAACCTAGTGGTTATGGAGGAGAAAATGGGCACACTGGAAGCAAGCAGGCAGCAGCAGCTGCAAGAGAAGGATGTGGAATGAGAATGGGGCACAGGCTGACACTGAACCCACAGAACGCAGATAAATACTGTTTTGGGATTTGGAGATAACTCTTCCCCTTAACTTGGTGCTTGAGGACTGTAGCCTATTTTGGGCGCTGACCTTGGAGAAAGGGTCTGGGTCTGGGTGAGAGATGTGAGAAGAGCCCTCAGCCCTCTGTGGAAAGCTGGGGGGAATCGAGGCAGAAGAGAGGCATGCAGGGCATTTGCAAGCACGCTGTAGTGTGTATGGGGAATGATAAAAGAGATTTAAGTCCTGGCAAAGTCTTTCCACCTTGGAGATTGCTAAGCACAGGAATGGGCTAGGTGAAGCCAAGCTGCAGAGAAGGTCCTTGGGGACCCCGCTGCCAGGGGTGGCTGGGGTACCTGCTCCTGCACCTGAGGAGGTGGGATTCTCCCAAGTCCGCTGTTGGCAGCAGTGTGATGCCGAGAGCTTCACCTCGGAGGGGCTGGATCTAGCTTGCGGTGCTGCCACACTTCCACCGGGAAGCACGGTCCGTCCGAGCCCTGGTGGCGTGGATGAGGCTCTTCCTGGGGAAAGCTTCTCGTATCCTTGCTCTTGCAGATGCCATGGCCCGTGGCACGGGGAGCTTGTTAGGTGTTGGGCAGAGGAGTTGTGCCTGAGGCCCTGGGCGTGCAGCTGAGCATGGCGTCTCCTGGCTATCACAGCACTTCGCGGTGGGTGCCCATTCCAGGCAGGGGGTGCTGGGGCTTGGCACAGCCCCAGGTCTGCACCGAAAAAAACCTCATGCGTGACTTGAGTGAGTGTTGCAGGCTCAACCCTTGATGCCTGCTCCGGTGGTTTCCAGCCTGTTCTCAGGGCACAGCATGAACGTTTCTGCCTACCCCGAAGTAGCCTTTGTAGATGGGAGCCCTGTGGGAACTGGGAGAACTTACCGGTTTGACTGGGCTGGAAATCTCTGAAGGTCTTTGCGCCATGCCGCAAAGCCTCCTCTGGAAAGCTCTGTATTTCTCAGCTATCTTTTCTTTCCCCGCGAGAAGCCCAGAGTTCACCAAACCTCGCAGCCAGGCTGAGCTGCCGCCCAGCTTCACCAAGAGGCTGTCCTCCTTGGGCAAGCTCCAAATGCCGCGGCAGATCCCGCTCTGCCTCTCGGCGAGAATTAAGATGTAAAAAAGAGGGACTGGCTGCGTGAGCTGGGAACCGAGTCCCTGCTCATCCCCGCAGCGGGCTGCTCTGTCCCTCCTCCCACCCCCCCTCCCGGACAGGTGATGTTAAACAGGAAAGAAAGACCAAAACAGCCAAGAATCACCGTTAGTGAACAGAGAGAAGGTGATGTCAAGGCGCAGCCGGCTCCGCTCCCACCTCCGGGCAGGAGGAAAATGGAGGTCATCCCTGCGCTGGCTGGGCGGGCTGAGCCCTCGCCCGCTCTTCCTGCGGCCTCCGAACCCCCGTCCCCGTTTCTGCACGCGAGGCCCGGATTTGGCAGCCTGTGGGAGGTGGGCGGCGTCCCCCTGTGCCATGGCCCCGGGGGCGGGGGGCTGAGGGGGGTCCCCCCCCGCCGGGCCGGGAGCAGCCAGGGCACATGCCCGGGGGGCAAACATGGCTCCCGCCCAGCCACGCCCACAGCGGGGCTGGCCACGCCCACAAGGGGGGGCATCGCCCCACCCACTTCAGGGCTGGCTCCACCCTCCCCCCCTTTCACTGCTGGTCCTCCCGTCCTGCAGGTGGCGACGCAGAGGCAGGGGGTGCTCTGGCCTCGTGCTGCCTACCGACCGTCATCTGCCTCCATGTCCGGGGGTGCCGGGCGGGAGGAGGCGCTGGTGATGGCGGCGGGGACCTGCCCGCCGGCAGGGCGGGCGGCTTGAGGCCCTGGGGGCTGTGAGGGGCCGGGGAGGTGGGAGGGTGAGGCCCTCCATGGCCAGGGGTGGTGGGGGAGGCCTGCGGGAGGGGGTGGCCGGGCCCCGGGGGAGGCCATCCCACTAACCCAGCCCTGTCTGCCCCACAGCTGCACCCCATGAGGATGGAACAGCGGATGCCGCCACTCATTCTCGAGGTGAAGCGCTTTCCTCATTCCTCCCTCTGCATGCTTCTGCCCCTGTTGGTGAGAGGTACCGCTAAAGCCCCTAAGAGATTGAGCTGGGACTTCCCCCCACGCACCCAGCCCCAGTGCAGGCCACCCAGATCCACTGGCGAGGACATGGCGGCACCTCCGCTCCCTCCTTCTGCCCCCGCCGCCAGCCTGGGTGCGTTCCTCTTGCTTGTGGTGTCTCCATCTGTGCAAGCCACCTGGGCGCCTGTGTAGCTATCTGTCTCCTCCATGTCTCTCGTGTCTCCATTAGCCGGATCCCCACTGACTGTGAAAGGAGCCGTGAGTGACAGCTAGATAAGAGACGCCTGCATTCAGGACACTTGAGTTGGATCCCACCCAGACATGTCAGCACTTAGTCATCCCAATTGTGCTGACCATGGGCCGAGTTGGTTTTGGATAGAGCACTGGCTCGGAGGCGCTTAGGGAAATGGCATGGTGTTAGGTGTCAGCACCCAGCATGAGCAGTGCCAGAGCGGGCTAGGGTTGCTAGGTGTTTCTGGGCCACAAACAAGCAAAGTGCCCCTTTCTCCCTCTTTGAAGGACGCTGGGGCCCTTCAGGTCCTGTAGGACCTGTGACACAATCAGCAGCATTACGACAGTCTGGATTCCAGGGGGGTGGGGCCCTCACCTTCCTGGTCCTGCACACACCAGTGGGGCTGCACCTACGGACAGGGCTGGTATCCTTTCCTGTCCGGTGAAAGCCCATTGCTTTTGCTCTGCTGACCAGCTGCCCCTTAACACCCCCCTTCCCCAGGACCCTGGGGCTGCTCAGGATCAGAAGTGGGTTTATCAGGCTTTAATGGAATGACAGGAAGAAGACTTTGCTCTGCAGGTAGGGGTGGTTGTGAGAGAAAAGGAGGCTGGGAGACACCGAACAGGGGGGCAGGCAGCGGACAGGGGGACTCTGGCTGAGAATGCAGGTTTTGGATCTGAAATTAGGGCCCTCCATGCCTTTCTACATTCAATACACCTGCCTGGTCACCTGCCATATAAGGACCCACTGGAGCTGGGGGGGGGAGACCTTCCCTTGGGAACTGAAGGTGGGAAAGTTAAATGCCAGAGATAAGGGAAGTGTAGAAGTAAAAGGCATCCAACACCTTCCCCCTGCCCCCACTCCTGGCAAGTGGGTCATTTCATTGCTCAGGTATGTACGGCATTCAGAGCCTCTGGTGCTACCTAGAGCAAGCTGACTCCCAAGGATAACAGTAATATGCCAGTGTGGGTGCACAGGGCAGGAGCACGCAGGGTTCAGCTCCAAAGCTTTGGCGTGGTTCTCCCTCGGGCAGGAACCCAAGCTGGACACTGCACTGGGGAGCAGAGAGGAAATCAGGGTTTTGGACCAGTCTGCAAGGACCGAGTTGAGGGTCTCTGATTCTCTTCCCTGCCTCCCGCTGATGCCTTAGCTTTAGGGTATGCCTGAGTGAGGGTTTCCTCACGGGAGCATGGTGGGGGCTGTTGCTGGAGGCAGCACCGCCTTGAGCAGAGGCGGTTAGGTGAGGATGTGACACAAAGTGAGCTTGTAGTGCCAACACGTAGCTTCCTTTAATGAGGGCAGGGACTATTCAGGGCCTGCATGTTCATTGAGGACGGATAGGATTTACAGCACAGTGTGTACACACACCAGTGCGGCGAGCACAGCATAGAAAACACAGTCCCAGTGCAGTGTGCTTGGTTCCAGTGCAGCGTAGTACTTCCAAGTCCAGCTGCTCTGAGCTTCGACCCATGTAGAAGAGGGTGTATTTGTGGCACGTACCTGTGTTTGGGTGGAAGCCAGCTTACCCATGCGTTGCCAGTATGGCCTGCAGAGGTGCAAAGGCTCTTTGAATTAGCTGGAAGCACAGGTGATATGTTTTGCTGGAAAGGGCGAGGAAATCTCTTGGGTCCTGTCCAGCTTTGTTAAGAGCAATGAAGTTGCAGCAGGGATGACTTTGGCCCATTGCACTCCAGTGACATAGTTCAGAGCCGTAAAACTCTCGGCTCAAGCGTGCAGGGTGTGGGGCAAGATCAGCTTGCTCTCCTGAAGTGCGCTGTAGGTTCTGCCAGGGAAACCTGGTGGTTTTGCCAGCTCCTCTACATATGAATGAGTCTACGAGGGCTTTGCAATGAGCTTGACACATGGATAACCACATAATTAAAGGCTGTAGCTTTATAGAAGAGCATTAGCGCTGGTATCTTTAACCACAACGAGCAGAACTTGAGTCATCAAATGCCAGGGGATGAATTTCCTAGCGGATTGCTCCATCAGGTTGCTGAATTATTGGGCCAGGATCCAGTGGGATGCTGCATCAGACATGAACCAGGAGGGGAAGAAACCTGGCAAGCGGTGATTGTCTGAGCTAGATGTCCTATTTATTATCTTGGAGGACCCAGACTTGTAAAAACAGCTCTACAAAACTAGAACTAAACCAAAGGTTAGGTGAGGGCTGAGTCACTTTACCAAGACAAGGCAGTAATAGTACGCCTGGCAGTTTCCATTTTAGGCTCACAGTCCACTGAATTAGTGGCAACACCACTTAGATTTCTAGGGCTATAGCCAAAATTACTCTCAATTAATTAAAGATATTGTCCTAGAATATTCTCAGTTAATTAAAGATATTGTCCTAGAATAAAATGCAATACATCTCAGGCTGTTGAGTTTAAAGGAGACCAGAATCGGCATGTCTAAGGTGGGCTGCAGATCCAACGTGCCCAAAGCGTGAGGCCGACTGGAGCAGTTTCTGATTTCATCCCATTTCTAGTGTTAACTTCTCATTTGTGTGACCAAAGCTTTGTACCTAAAGCTTGGCTCTTCTTTATCAGGCTATATTTCTCTCGTAACTGCATCCTCTGCCGAGCTTACCCTTTGTTATCAGTGCAGATAGGTAGGAGTGAAGTGGGACAGAGGACAGTGGGGAGGCTCCTGAGGAGCCGGTGGCTGAGTCAGAGACTGAAGCTAAATCATCACAGCCTGTGACTCCTGGGCTGCTCTTGCTGCTCTCTCGATTTCCTGCTAGCTTAAGTACTTGTTGAACGTTGGTCTCCCACCACCAGTGTGTCAAGGTCACTCTTCACAAGTTCTCTTGTCTGTATTTTTTGCCATAGGCACGGTCCGAAATGGATAAGTACCTTTCAAACGAGGTGCCATCCATCCCAATGATAGCAGACAAGAAGTACCGCCGGGAGAGTGCCTCCGTGGTGGATGAGTTCTTCTCCACAGAGAAGCCCACTTCTACGCCGTACAGCGTGAACATCAATGTGATTCTGCCAGACACGACGCACCTGCGCACTGGACTTTACCGGCCACCCAAATCCATGACGCCATTCCCACAGATCAAAACAGAGCCCGGCACCAGCTTCGCCCAGCCCTGCTCTTCTGCCTCCGGCTCCACACAGACCCTGCCCGACTTCACCAGCGTCTTCAGCATGCCCCAGTCAGTGGCAGTGAACAACATCTTCATCAAGCAGGAGATGCCCTCTGAGATCCCCTTATCCACCAATCCACAGCAATCCCAGCTTTACCAGATGCCTCTTGGCAATGGAAGCGCTGACATTACCACTCTGACGTCCTCCTCCAACAGCACCACAGCCATCAACAGCCTCAGTGGTGTCACCATGTCCACAGGTAACACCATGTCCAGTGTGGTCCACAGACCTGTCCAGCCAGGAGGGCCAGTTAAGCAGTACCCACATGTCTCCCAGGGACAGGGGAACTTCAACATCTCAGGGCAGTTCTACGCTGTTCCAGGGGTGAACCTGCCCCCTTCACCCCCCAACTCACAGCCTGGCAGCCCAGAAAATCAACCCGAGCTCATCAACACCATCTCTCCCCCACCATCCTATGAAGCCACTTTTGGACTGAAGTTGGTCCAGTCATCCCAGGTTCCCCCAGTCCCCAATGGCCTTGGGACCCTCTCCCAAGGGCACATTGTCATGCAGCCCCCCAAATACAACAGACGCAACAACCCTGAGCTGGAGAAAAGGAGAATCCATCACTGCGATTACCCAGGTATGCTCACGGTTGATGTACTGGCTTGGCTTTTGGGAGGGTCTCTTCTTGACGCGCTGAGGCTTGGGGCTGCCTTGGGCCTCCGCAGGAGTTTAATCTGAAATCACTTTGTCCGTCTGCGTGATGAAGGGAGCTATGGAGCTGGGTGGAGAGCCCCAGGGAAGTGCAGTTCCTACCACCACCAAGGGAGTAGAAGAGGTCGATCCTGCCTGTGCTAGATGATGCCTTTTTTCTCCCCTTCCCTTTCCCCTTCGCGCTCTGGCAAAAGCAAGCCTGACTGTGAGAGGCAGAGAGCTCCTGCAAAGCATGGGAATGCTCCTGGAAATCTGCTGCCTTAGCTGCCCGTCTCGCTCTGGTCTTGCCTAACCCCGAGCAGCCGCGTGCTCTCCACAGATGGCTGGCTTTCTCACTGACCTTTCCTTTCCCACTCTCCTATAACGGGTGGCAAACCATGGAGTAATTTCCATAAGCAGCCTTTATGGTCTCTCTCTCTGTAGCCCCAGTTCTCTTCTTCCAAAGAGGCAATGTGCTGAATATCTCTGCATCATATCCTTCAGTGGCTTCATGTATTGCGTCAGGCTGGTGTGGAAAGGCATTTCAGGGTAATGATCAGCCCGGAGCTGAAGCTGTTCCCTGTGTGTCACCTCATTGCAGGAGCATGTCCATCTAAAGACCTGTAATGCCTTGGCAGGAGGAGATCTTGCAGGGTTTCCTGCACTGTGCACAGAGAACCTGTGGGACCCACAGCCGCAAACTCTCATTCATGCTGTGCGGGAGAGAAGCAATCGTGTCCCTAGCGAGAAACCCCAGTGACACCAGTGTGAGGGCTTGAAAATTGCCAGTCCTTGTGCAGGGACACACACCTCCCACTTCCCGGGCCGAGCCCCAGCCATCGAGCTGTTGGGGATTAGCAAATAGTTTTCCCATGGGCGTGTGTGAACTGGGGAAAGTAATTTCCTAACAGCCTCCTGCAAGATTTATGTGCTCTTTCCATGGTACAAGAGCGGCTGTAGCAGGTCTGCCCAGAGGCCTGTCTAGCCCAGATCCTGTCTCCAGCAGTGACCCGAGGAAGTATATAAGAATAGGACATGTTTAGAGAGATCATTCTATGCTTACACCTTCCCACCCATCCTCTGGCAACCTGCAGATTAGGGACTTTCTGAGCCAGAAGCTGCACCCATGTTCTTGTGGTTAACAGCTTGTGCTGAATTTTTTACCTTCTGCTGGTCATGGTGGGAGACAGATTAAGGGTGTAAGTGGACCACTGCTCTCAGACGGACCCCTCCGCTCCTGTCAGAACCAGTCAGAGCAAGAGTCTCATCCTGCAGGATGCGTTACCAAGGCAAAGCTCGCCTGTTTTCAGCGGGATTTTGGCCTGCACAGGAAGGCAGGAGCACATCTGTGGTGCAAAAAAAACCCCCAAACAACCTGTGCTGAATAAACACTGGGTGGCTCGATAGTGTGTACGTGCAGAGGCAGTGGCGGGCTTCTAATCCTTCACACTGAGGTTCAGCTAGAGGTGAAACCAGTCAGGACTGATGGCAGGGGCAGCAGGTCTTACTGACGTGGTCTGCGTGAGGAAGCAACAGGAGGCATGCCGAATTCACACCGGTAACTGGATGAACAGGGGAGACCTGTTTGCAAAGCCCCGATCCAAGTTTCCGGGTGGTGGCCACAGCACTTCTTCCTCTGCGTGCTCATGGGGAAATGAAGCTCAGCCGTGCCCTGCTCTGGCTTCTCTGTGCTGCGCCCTCTGGATTTGGAAACTGCTCTGGGTGCTCGGATGGCTTTGTTTCCGTGCCCAGCAGGGAGGCAGTCCTTGGTCTCATGCATATTCATCTCCTGAGGGACCTCTGAGGCTTCAGAGCATCAGAAGCAAAATTGAACTGGGTCACCAACCCTTATCCCTCCTATCATGGGGAGGGGAAAGGCAGCTAGCTGCTCCCGCACCTCTTGAGCAGGACAGGGCAGAGAGCTGATCTTGTGCAAGAGGCTTCTTTAGGCTGTATGGAAACACTGGAACAAAAAATATGACTATGTTGCTTATGCAGGTGATAGAAATTAAAATTCATATTTTAATATTCTTGTCAAAACACAATGAAGCAGGGCCATAAAGGCAGCATGAGAAGCTTTACTAAACTTTATATAACTGGAATTTTCTAATGGGAAAGCTGCCCGTTGGAAAAGGACCTGGGGGTGTTGGTCGACAGCCGGCTGAACATGAGCCGGCAGTGTGCCCAGGCGGCCAAGAAGGCCAATGGCATCCTGGCCTGTATCAGAAATAGTGTGGCCAGCAGGAGTAGGGAAGTGATCGTGCCCCTGTACTCGGCACTGGTGAGGCCGCACCTCGAACACTGTGTTCAGTTTTGGGCCCCTCACTACAAGAAGGACGTCGAGGTGCTGGAGCGTGTCCAGAGAAGGGCAACGAGGCTGGTGAGGGGTCTGGAGAACAAGTCTGATGAGGAGCGGCTGAGGGAGCTGGGGTTGTTTAGTCTGGAGAAAAGGAGGCTGAGGGGAGACCTCATCGCTCTCTACAACTACCTGAAAGGAGGTTGTAGCGAGGTGGGTGTTAGTCTCTTCTCCCAAGTAACAAGCGATAGGATGAGAGGAAACGGCCTCAAGTTGTGCCAGGGGAGGTTTAGATTGGATATTGGGAAAAATTTCTTCACCGAAAGGGTTGTCAAGCATTGGAACAGGCTGCCCAGGGAAGTGGTGGAGTCCCCATCCCTGGAGGTATTTAAAAGACGTGTAGACGTGGTGCTGCGGGACATGGTTCAGTGGTGGACTTGGCAGTGCTGGGTTAACGGTTGGAGTCGATGATCTTAAAGGTCTTTTCCAACCTAAACAATTTTATGATTCTATGATTCTATGAAATGAGGAACTAGCAATGATTCATTTTGAGACGCCTGTTGAAACTTTTGCCAAAGTCACGGTGTTTCTGTTAAGAGCCTTTCTTTGATTAAACCTGTTGTTGCTGATCTTCTGAAAAAACTTCCCGCTGGCTTTATTCTGGATCCTGAAAGCCAAGCTGTGGCTCCACAGTGTACCTGGCGTTTCCTGCTTCCTGGAACATTTTCACCACATCTGCTGGGGCTGGGACTATTACAAAATACATCTTCCCTCCAGCCTTGCAGTAGTGATATCAGTTTCGTCTGGAATCCAGAAAGACAAGCGGCAGCACAAAGCCAGCAGCTAACGGTGGTGAACTTAATGTTTTCATCCTGCCTCAAAGACCTGGTTGAGGAACGGGGGATTTGAAAGGCTGTGCCTGACTTTTCCCCTCTGCCCCTAATTCCCAGCACAATGCCCACGGGTGTCAGGATTGTGTGGCAAAAGATGGAGTGTTGTAAAGGTCTGTCTGTCTTGGAGAACAATGCTCTTTAGTTACTGCTGAAACAAAACGGGTATAGCCAGGCTTATCTGCATACTGTTACCCAGAGTGCTTTTCAGGCCTGCTCTGTCCCTAACCTCAAATATAAATGTTCTGGGTTTGTTTGAGGAAGGGCCCCTTTCTCACAGGAAAGTTGTGTCTTTTCTGTTTTTGCAGGTTGCTCAAAAGTTTATACCAAGAGCTCCCACCTGAAGGCACATCAGAGGACTCACACAGGTAAGAGCACCACATCATCAGGAAACTTTGCCAGCCTACACTTCTTATACTGTGCCTGATAATGGCGGTGGTGATAATGTCGCTGAGTTGATTACCTTAATCTAGGGTGGTTATTGGGGTAAGGAGCGCAGTTAAGTCTATCGATGTTAATGTTAAAAAAAGTGCAATGGTTGCACTGGTTTATAGTGACTGCTCACTGCTGTGTGCACTTGCTTGCCTTCTGGAGGGATGGTCTAGAATTTAGGAGCACTCTTGGAGGCTCTCGAGTCGATGGATTGGGAGGAGGGGGTGCCCCCAAAACCTCTCTCACTCTCAGCTCTTCCTTTGAGATCTCCCAAATCCTAGCCAGGTCTGATCCTGCTTAGCCTACAGAAAGATTGTGTAAAGGCATGTGGTGTGTATATATGACCTCTGAGGAGACAAGGGCTGTCTCTTTTGAGTCAAGCGCCCCTGTGGTTCCCAAGGAGAGGAATGAGCCCCTCGTATCTCCTTGTGTACCAGCCACACGGACCATTCGCACCCCGTGCTTGTCCCCTTAGCAGCTGTCAGTGGTGTATCACTGGAGCTGCCAAATACACGTACAGAAGGGCTCCGAATACATGTACAGAAGGGCTGTGCCCTCATTCCTGAGGGCGAAGGTGCCGTGGGCTGCCCTTGCTGGTGTAAACAGGGTCACTAGCACAGAGGAGCTCCCACCACTCCCACCACAGCCAGCTTCCCCGGGGTAAACCTAGCTCAGTGGCACTTGTGCATTCAAGCACAGGTCTTCTCATTAAGGCATTTATTATACCTGAAACTTTATCAGATCCCCAGGTAGTCCAGGAACCATCAGTACCCTCATAAATCTCTTTTATAGAAGGGCTGATCTTTACTGAAAGCAATTAAGCTGGCCCAGAGTTCACTTTTCTTTTTTATTAGCAACGAACAAAACCCATCCTGAGGCTGGGAATCAGTTCTTGCACTTGGCTCTGTTCCGTTTTCGTCTTATCAGTCCTTCGAACAAGCCAGCAAAGAATTTTTCTTTGTGCATGAGGTACAATATTTTTTTGGCAGGGCCTGGGTAGGAGCAGGCTGGAGAACAACACGGAAGGGGTGGAAGAAAGGAACAGGAAGGACGTTGTCCCGGCTCCGAAAGCTGGGTGGTGATAAGCATTTGTCACAACAGCAATCTGTATTCAGGGCTACGCTAGGGCTCTCGCTTTACAATTAAACATCTCTTTTCCCCTTCTGTTCGGAGCACAGGTCTTAGCTCTGTGCCCAGAGATGCGACCCATCTGAGACATGCACCGTCCTTACAAGTCACAATATAAAGATGTGTCCAGGCAAACTTGGGTGGTTTTTGAACCCAATAAAATGCAGTCATTTTCCCAGATTTCCCAGTAATTGGGCTGGAAATCCAAGTGCCTTTGCCTCCTTCCACTTCACTTGCTGTAAGAGGGAAGGGCAGAGGGGTGAAGGAGGATGTGACCTGAGTAGTCAAGAAAACTGGTGGTGTTGTGGGACGGGTAAAAAGAAGGGAATTCAAAACAGAGAGCCACAGGCAGGCAGGCTCAGGGTGTCTGCGTCCAATTTTTGAAGCCTCCTGCTTTGCTTTTGAGGCCTCAGCCTCGCTGAGCACAGCACCGGAGCTGCAACGGCAGGGCCCGTCCCAACTGCTGCCAGCGAAGTACGCTCGATGCCGCTTCAGCTCCACCACTTGAAGGGTTAATAACACCCTTTCTCTCGATTCCTCGCCTGATGGCAGCTGGGCTGAGAAGTACATGATCTCTAAGATCTTTTCTTGTGGTTTGCCCGTTGCTATGGGCTGGGCTGTATTCATCTCCTGGAGACACCATTCATTTCCTGGGTGCCATTGTGAGATTAAATATATAACCCGGTGGCTGCTCACCCGCCTCCCGGGGGCTGGGAATGCCAGTTTGGGTCCTTTGTTTGAGCTTGCCCTGCCGTGCTGTCCTGGGAGATGGAGCCAGCTCGTGGGACAATGAAAAGCATTTTGTTTCTATCCTGGAGATCAACCTGTTATTGTTTGAAACTAAAGGGCCTTGGTAGGGTTGACCCAGCCAGGTGACCTGGTTGGGACAATGTCTGTGGCTGCACAGTGCAAATCCCGCCTTTGTCTTAGCACGCTAACGCAAACCCCGAGATCCCCAGCGTGCCGTAAAACATCCAGCGTGCTGCTTGTAAATTGACTTTAAGTTCTCTATTTACCCGAGCTATAAAAAATACACCGCTCTCCTCCCCGTGGTGCAGAGCCCAGGGGCTTTTTGGGGAGCAGGCTGTGGTCTCGGTGCCCTGTCTCCTCCAGGTTCACGTGTCTGTGCTTTCATATTTTGTCCGGTGTGTGCAAGACACGGGAGATCTTGCTGTGGCTGAATGTTTTCTGTGTCCTGGCCAAATCCACCGCCTGCCTAGCACACAGGCTGCGGGGAGGAACATGTCAGAGCACGACACGCATGCCTGTGCATGCATGCTGCATGTGTACGTGCATTCATGCCGCGATGGTGCGCTCAGCAATTGGCCGATGAAACGGTAAATATTTGAGGTCGGGAAAGTCAGCACATTCCCTGAACTCTGCCTGCTTGTTCAGGCTGTTAAGAGCGAGGGCTAATATTTGAGAGCACCACACCCATGTGCGGAGAGGCCTGCAGCCAGGGTTCAGCTCTACAACCTGGGCACGCAGGGAGCTGGAAGCGGGCACGGGCTTTTCCAGCCCAGTTCCCAGCTGGCTGAGAGGTGGCACAGTTTAATTGATTTCAGTTTGGGAATAGGTGTGTGTGGGCGGGAGGGGGGAGAGGGCAGAGGCATTACGTCACCCAAATGCTCTGAAGAAAACACAATGTTTTGCGTACAGAGAGCTGCTGCAGGGCTGAACTTTGAGGCAGAGCGCGTTACATGGTGGTTTCAAAGAGGCAAGGCTTTGAGGAAAATTTACATGGCGTAACCCCCTTCTTCCTCCTGATGCCTCCCACCCGTGTATGAGCAGCGACACCTTCCATAGGAATTTTTGGCTTTTTAGTTAAAAAAAAAAAAAACCTCAGAAAATTTTTTAGCCAGAAACGCTCCAAAATCCAACAGGATCTTGAACAGCACTAGAAACCAAGCCTAGAAAGCAAGGCGGAGCGGGGGGCACACGGGCAAGACCTGGTTACAGCAGCTCAACAATTTGTGGTCCCTTGGTGGCTATGGACTGTGTACAGCAAGTGAACCCTGGTAGCGTAAAGCATCAGCATGGCCACGAGCCCTGTTCTGCAGCGGGGCAGCCCAGGGTGCCCTCCAGGGCCTCCCAAGGAGGACGGGCACCTCTGAGAGGACGGGGTGGGTGTTTGGGAGGCCGGGCAGATGCGTGTCCCCGTAGGCTCTTATGGGGCCGTGCTGTGCCTGTGACCTGTGGCTCTTCCCCGCAGGTGAGAAGCCCTATAAATGCACATGGGAAGGCTGCGACTGGCGCTTTGCCCGCTCCGACGAGCTGACCCGGCACTACCGGAAGCACACGGGTGCCAAGCCCTTCAAGTGCCTAGCCTGCGGCCGGTGCTTCTCCCGCTCCGACCATCTGGCTCTCCACATGAAGCGGCACCAGAACTAGGAGCCGCCTACGTTCGCCACTTCTCCAAGAGCAGCTGAAACTCTTTTTCTTTTCCGAGGGGCCTCTCCTCTTCTCGTACGTAGGAACAAACCCATGCTGTGATCAACCGGCAGGGCAGGGGTGGCAGGCAAGCCCCCTCTGCAAGCCCTGTCCCCAACTGTTTCTGGTTTTAAAAGAAATCTCATTAAAAAAGAGTTATAATTTACAGACTGATCTCATGACGAGGCTCCCGGCGGCACTGGGGCGGTGGACCTTGGATTCCAAAGGGCTTTCTTCCAGCAAACCTGCTATTTATTTGTCACTCAGGAGCGACTGTCCTTCGTGTCTCAAGCTCTTTGGGATTTTTTTTTACCCCTCTCAGGGCGGTGCCTTGGGTGAGCCCGAGGAGGGCTGTGACGGGCTGGTAGCCTGGCTGCGCGTGAGAGGTCTCACTTCAAACTGTCGGTGCAATCCTCTTGGACTGCCCCATGGCGTGGCCGTGGATGTGGCACCTCTGATGTGCGAGAACAGGAGCACGTGCCCAGGGCTGTTTGGGTTGACAATCCCAGTCTCTGTGGGGGCATAGAAGAAGGGGCCTATGACATACTCACCTGACGTGCCTTCAAGCAAGGGACAGCACAAAAGCAGATGATGAAAGCCATCATCTGTGTCCCGTTGAGCCCACCTGCGGTTTCCCGGCAGCCAGCTCACTCAGGGCTGCGAGTATCTGCCCTGCTTGGCCAGGTTTTTTTGGTTGTGTCCTTAGCATTTCTGCTTCCAAGATGAATTTTGACTTCAGGTGTCTCTGGGAGGACCAGCATGGGTCTTGAAGCCACCCAGGGGACTGCAAAAAAGCCACTGGTAAAGCTCTGGTTTCCCAGAATACACTGTGCCTTTCTCCAAAAAGCACTGGGCAGGCTCTGCTCATGCCTTGAACACGCACACAAGGAATCAGTCATCGCCAGTCGCACCGGTCTTTTGCTGTGGCCCTTTCATCACATTCAGACAGAAAAGAAAAAAGAAAAAAACATCTTTGAAACAAATTCCAATAAATCCTGCTGTTCAGATTGTAATCATGTTACCTACCTCACAGGTTCACCGTCTCGGGCTCCGTAAGGCACCTTCCTTCTTCCGTGGGGTGCCGTGACGCGTGGGGCACATCAGCCATTCTTCAAAGTCTACCGGGGGTTAAACTTAGGCAGAGGAAGAACCAGGCCATGCCAGTTTGAACAGCAGCCGTGCAGGTAATAAATAAATCAGGAACAAATAATGGGCCCAGTTCGTTCAACAGAATATTGATTTCCCTCACCCCGTCCTCCTCTTTTATTCTTCCTTGCACAAATTTAAGTAGCACGCAGACTGATGCGCGTCGGCAGCGCGAACTGAAAGGCCATGCTGAACCGCGGCATCTGCAGGCGGTGGAAATTTGAAGGCCACCCCTCTCTGCTATTGCCCAACTGCACATTAGCCGAAAACCGCAGCTGGGTTCCTGGTTGTCCTTTGCCTTGGATAAATAAAACTGATCACGTGGCTGCTCTGGCGTGACAGGAGAGGAGGGCAGGAAGGATTTGGGAGGTGGTGGTACATGGTGTGGTGTAGGCTTTGGGATGGATGATGTGCCTGGGGCTGGTGGTGCAGCGCTGCAGTGAGCCCTTTGCGTGTCTCTTTGGCAAGAAGCCTCCTCCTTTCTCCATGCCACCAGGGAGGGTGGGAATGGAGGGGTGATGTCAGGCCACCGAATTGCTGGGAGCCAGCTTGGGTGACTTTCCCCGACGGTGCGTGGGAAGGGCTTTCCAGTCCTCAGCACTAGGGCCTTTGCCTGGCTGGAGGGTTTGACGACGGCACCCTCTTGACACCGTGTTCAAGTGGGGATTGGAGAGTCTGGCTCATAAATCAGCTTTAGCTGACCACGTGAATGTCCTCCACGTCCTTTTTCCAACTCTCCCATTGCTTGTCATCACGGCTCGCTGGGGATCGGTGGGTGCTGGAGCAAATGGGCTCGGTTGCCATCTACCTTGTTGGCTGTGGGGTCTGGCTCCTCTTCAGGGCACAGAGCAGGACCTTGCCAATGCCACCACTGTGACCTGGGCTCCTTCTTTTTCCCCACCTCACCTTGGAGGTTGAGTTGAGCCATATGAGTGAGTAGGGCGTGCAGTGCCATCTCCCCTCAAAAAATGGGGGGGTAGGAGTGGTGCATGGCCTGAAGCCTCCATGCAGGGGACAGTTTTACCTCTTGCTTCTGCTTAGAGATGGGTCTGGCGAGCCTCAGGGAAGGTCTCTGATTTTGGAAAAACCCCTCGGAGAACGGCAGTGGTGCAGGGTGTAGGAGCGTGCGTGTCTGCTGGCGGGGGCGGGTTGAGCTCACGCCAAAGGAATTTCAGGGTAGCGTGGAGATGCCTCAGCCAGTCCCCGCCGGTGTCTCCAGGAAGCTCGGGCTGGCTCGGTGGGGCTGGTGGGGACCCAACGCAGCCGTGCTGGGACCTGCTGGGCTCCACCCTGCGCCGCTGGCGCCCATTCAGCTCCTCGGCGGGTGAGCCCCGGCACGGTGAGCCTGTGGCACCGCGATCCCTGCGCCCCCCCCGGCAGCTGGCAGCCCCCACGGCTGTAACTGCAACCTCCACGCGGGAAGACGTTTTTTCGGTGCTTCTGTTGTGGTTGAACCTCCTAAATGTGTGAGCCAAACTACAGAGCACAGGGTCCACCCAGCCACTGTGCGTGCCATCAGGCTGGTTGTGGGGTTAGCCCTCACCCGTGGCCCTCTCAGAGGGGTCTCATTGCCACCCCTCTTTTTTTTGGAGAAGGAAACCTCCGCTCCCCCCCGCCCCCCTGGCCATTTCCATCTCTCCCTCCCCTGCCGTGCTGATGGGGCTCAAAACGTGTTTGCTGAAAAACAGTACAAAGCCAAAACAACCAACAGGCAGCTTTAAATCTTAGGGAATTTTAAATAATTTTCCTGATGATCTTAGGTTTTTTTTCACTACAGAAAAATGCATCTGCTCATCCTCACATAGACTATGTGTGTGTGTGTGTATATATATATATATATATTATTTTTTTTTTCTTTTTTTAAATTTGATGGAGGGGCAGAGGAAGAAGTGTCTTAACAACCAACCACCCCAATCCAGTACTGCTTCCTGAGCAGCACCACTGGTCTGCATGCAAAATGCTGACATGCAAATGTTTTACTAATGCAAAGGCAACACTTTAGAAAACAAAAAGCCCAAAGGAAAACCACAGCACGCCTTGGCTTTTATTTCTCTATTTTTGTGTGTGCAGAACTGGACGGCCTCTAGCCTTGCATTTCATTGCAGCTCTCGGTGGCCGAGGGCAGCTATTCCCCGGGAGAAAGCCCGGGGAGACAGGGAGTGATGCTGACGGAGCAAAGCCCCTCTTTGCTACGACGGGAGGGACGGCTCGGAGCCGAGCGACGTAGCCGGGGGGTGCGCGAACCCCAGCTGAATGAACGTCCCTCCGTCCCTGGTCCCCTGGGACGCTTGGGTGACGGGGACGTTGGGAAAGGTTTGCAAGCCCGGGAGGCTTTGCAAGCCTGTGCTTGGTGCAGAACAAATGCCAGTCCGGCTGGGAGGCGGGCGCCTCGTCTCTGCCCTGTGCCTGTATCATAGCGGGGGGGGGGGGGGGGGGGGGAAATTGCTGTAAATAGGAAAAGGGCACTGTATCGCTTCGCGGGTCTGCGTGGATTGAAAGTGATCGTTTACTGTCCGAGATGAACACAATGTGAAAAGAAAATTGGGACCTGGAAAACTTGGGTGGAAGGTTTATTTTTCCGGCGATGCTTTTGTTTGTTACATAACCCCTCTCCTGCCCGAAACTCCCCTACAGCTATTAATCTATCTCATATTTTGTAATAAAATTTTATCACGTGGAGACGTGGTCTTTCTTCTGTTCCCTCCCCTTGCAAATGCTCTTTTTGCCTTTACCCGCTGCTGCCTGTGCGTGTGTTGATTTTACAGGCGTAAGAAAAAGGAAAAAAAAGCTTTTTTTATTGGGTTGGATTAGGAAAATGGGTATCCGAGGAGGGGAAGGATCCGTGCGTGGTATGAGCCTGGAGCACCAGCCAATGCTTGTGTTGTTACGTGGCCTAAGCTGACGCTTCGGAGGGATGGCGAGCCCTTTCTCAAGCCGATGTTCCAATGCTGTGCAAAGAAAAAGGAGGGGCAGGACACTTTTGCTTTTTTTTTTAATCCCCTCCGCCTTTACTGTGTGCTCCCATTTTTTGCCCTGTGAGGGGAGAAGGGGGCACCCGCAGGCCAAGCGGGTCAGGGGGAGCAGGAGCGGAGCGGGAGCCTCCTCCCTCCCCGGGCCAGGCAGAGGGGAAGAGAGAAGAGACCTGGGGGGGGGGACGGGACGGGACGGACGGACACACGAGGAAGTGCTGGGCTGGGGACGCTGCGTTCAAAATCCCCGTCTGTGTACTTCTGTGTGTATATGTACACACATTTGTACATGCGCAAACAGCCGGCGGGGGTTCGGCGGGGGCTGTTGAGCTCATGCCCTTTGCATGCGCACACACAAACACCTACAAATACACACGCGCGCGCGCACACATCTCTATATATACAGTAGGCTGAACCAAACAGCTCTTTATAAGCCGCTCCTGGCAGGATCCCACCTGCTTTCTCCAGCAGCTTCTTTGTGACTGCTTCCCACAGTCGCCTCCTGGCCCGGCTGCGCTTGCAGGATCATAAGTCTTACTCCATGTTAAAATCAACAACTCCCTATTGCTTTCCAAAGGTTTTGCATTTCAGCTACATTTTTCATGAAGAAAATCCTCTTCCCCTGCTGATTAGGTTCCCTCAGCTGGAACTTCATTACGATGCCGAGACGAGTTGTTTTACAGCCTTCTCCTGTGGCTTTTAGACCCTGTTGATGGTCCCCAGGCATTGCACTGTTTTACTTTCCGAGTCCTTCTCCTCCCTCGGTTGTTTCCAGATTTCACCGTCACTTGAAAAATAACTTGGGGACCGAGATCCAATTAAGATTAGGGGGGCCAGGGAGAGCAGGACATCGAGCCACGCACCTTCTCTTGTCGCTTCCTTGCAGTTGCAAAGTTTTGCTGCAGATGATTGCCTGTGCAGAGCCGGAGGGAGCGCCGGGCAGTGCTGCCTGCCTGGGAAGGCTCCGGCCGCAGCTCTCCACGGCGTGTTTGGTGCTGGGTGCCGCAGCAAGCCTGTGCGGCCCATAGGCAGGGGAGGCTGGGGGGAGAAACCAGCACCGTGAACCGCTCCTTCGCTGCACGGCTGGCGAAGGGGAGAAGAAACCTGTAGTTGTTCGCTGACTTCAACTCCTGAACAGCCTCAGTTTTACCTTTCCAATTTCTTCTGCCCGCAAATAATGTCAGAAGTGGGGGGGGGGGGGGGGGGGGAGGAAGGGGACGCTGTCGGGGACATCCCCTGCAGCGCAGGGAGGGAGGTTTGGGGCTGGAAAGGAGGTGGGAGTTTCTGCGGAGCGAGGCGTTAGGAAGACACGGGCCAGCGGCTGGAGCCTCTGGGGAGGTCTGGAGGCCAAAGAGGGCCTTGTGGAGATCGCCATGGACCCGTCACGGGCTGCCTGCACGGGTGTACCACACGCCTCCTTTGAAGCCATCTCCTGCTCTGCAGCTATTTGTGGCAACTCGTTTTCTGATGTATGGTCTCATGCTGGCCGGTACGGACGGAGCCGGGGTGCTGTTCATCTTTGCTAAATACATTCTCATGGAAAGAGGCATCACATGCCTGAACACCTGAACGTATCCTTGAACCCCCTCATTCCACCCAGCGTGTCCTTCGGCACGCTGCTGCGCTCCGGACTTTGCTCTGGCTGCACAGCCAAGCTGTTCCTGGCAAGATCACCAAGATAGTGAGTAATGGGGAAGATCTGCCATGACGTCAGGAAAGTCCAGAGAGTGGCTATTTTATTGCATGCGAAACTGAAGTGTCCTTCCGCGATGGAGCTGCAGCGGGGAAAACCCCGGAGAGGGCATCAGAGGAGAGTGTGGACGGGGCTGCCACAGCTGCTTCTCCTCGGTGGCACTGCTGTCACGTGGGATGGGGACCCTCCTGTCCCAGAAAGGCTTCCCGTAGCCATGGGCCACAATTCGGGGGCGGGACACGACTCAGGAGGTGGTGAGAGGGTGAGTGACCTTTTGGGTCACTCAAGGTAAAATGCCCCCGCAGGAAAGCCCCAGTCAGGTTTCCAAACCATCCTTTTTGGAAAACAGCCCGTCAAGCCCACCCGCAGCTGTCTGTGCTCACTCATCCCCACCTCCCTTGCCAAAAGTGATTTGTACCATCCCCGGTTTTGAGGGACAGGGCTGGCTGGAGCGTGTTGGTGGTGCTGAGGACAGCAGGCAGGCACCAAGGCGGCCACGGACTGTCCCTGTTGCAGCGCAGGGCTGTGTATCCCCCGGTTCCCAATCCTGGCCCTTTCCCTGCCCAGGCCCCCAACCCTGGTCCTCTGTCCTGGTGGGGGGGGGGGGGGGGGGGGGGGGTGATGCTCTGCTTCACCCGTACGGCATCACGGACTTGAGAAGGCCCAGCTCTGGTCTGAGGATCAGCTGCTGAGTCAGGGGTGGTGAGTCCATCTCGAAGTCAGGCTGGGATGTCCTGGGAGGACACAGTCCCTTTGGGTGCTGGGGAGCTGTTTTGTGTTGGGCATCGCCGAGGGAGAGGTGCAAGACCCTGCTCGGGTCCTTTTGGGTCAGCTCTCTCCCTGAAACAGGAGAAAGCAGCAATTAAAAATAATAATAATAAAAAAATCCTCTTTCTCCAAACAGTGGCAAATCTGGGACGCAGCTCAAAGTGGAGCTGGGAGTTCAGGCTCACCCCCAAAGGGTCCTCAGCAGAGCAGGACCTCATCCTGCTGAAACCCCTTCACCCTGCAGACCCAGCCGGTGAAAGGACCCCCCCCTTACCCACCCCGTGACTTTCACTGCCTGCAGTGTCCCCCCAGCCGCCGGTACTGTCTTCGCCTTGTTTGTGCTCCGGTGATGAAGCAACACTGCTGTAAAACCCTGGTTCGATCGCATTGACTGTTCCTGCGTAGTTATGGGGCTGTTAAAGCTGCAGGAATGCCAAGATCGCGGCTGGTCAAGGACAGGGAGGGAAGGAGGAGGCGGAAGGGGGGGGTGTGGGGGGGGCGATAAAAACCAGAGGTGAAAACCTGGAGGAGGGTGTCCTGCCACATGGCCTTGCATGGCATGGCCAGGAGGCGAAGGCACCAACTGGAGAGCACCCAAAGGTGCTCTGGGTTTTTTTTGCTTGGCATCCAGAAGGAAGCAACACTGATGCCACCATGCCATGCCTGGCACCCAGAAAGCAACGGGAGTCACCAAGGCAGGAGGGCCTGGTGGCCTTGGTGGAGATGGACAGCTCGGTGGGGGAGGCTCAGCGAGGCTCTGGTCTCCCTCTGCCCCCCCCCGCTGGGGTGATTTCGGAGGGGAAGGCTGGAAGGTCCCACTGCTACAGGACAGCAAAGCACCCACACAGCGGCACCCTGTGCCCAAGGCGTGGTGGGATGGGAGGGGAGAAAACCTAACCCAGCTTCCTCTGGGGTCTGGAGAAGACACCGCGGATGCCCACCTTGCATTCCCCAGCCTGGCTGAGCGGCGCTGGCGTTGCAGCGAGCCCAGCGCCGACCTCTGCCCGCGGGCACCTGCCGGACGCGGCAGTGACTTTCAGGATGATTTTATTTTTGAACTTTATTGTCCCTTCTCCCCCCTCCCCCCCGCCCCCAAGTGACTAACCCGGCGCGTCTGCCCCGCGGCAGATAGCTGTCTCCCCAAGGTTATTCTGTTTGATGTTTTCATGGCCCGGGCTGTAAAGTTATCCATTGACTCAGGAAAACACAATTAAGAGAGAAAGAGCTGCCGGGCGGGTTATTCAGGTATCTCTGCAGCTCAGCAAAGGATTGCAGTGTGGGCCAGAGATGTGGCTACCGGCGGGTATGGCAAAGCCTCCGACGGCACCCTGGGGCTGGGACGATGCCCGGCAGCCGGGGGGGACCAGCTCCCGTGGTGCTGCTGTCAGCCCCTGCTGTCCGCTCACCTGGAAAACACAAGGGCTGGGAAGGGAGTGCCAAAGGCAGGCTAAATTTTGGGGAGGGCGACAGAGAGGTGCGTATGCTGGTGGCTGCTCCCACCCCGGTGGGAACGGCCACGCTCGCCGTGACAGCAGCCGCGAGTGCTGCCCTTCAAACCCAGACCTTATCTCCTTTATCCTGAGGACTATCAACCCCTCTAGTCTCCCTGTAGTGCCCTATCATGCAGCCAAAGCCGGGACTGAGCCATTAAAGTTAACTATTACCCAAAGTGAGTGTTTATTTGGGGTAATACAGGCCCGGGGGAAAGTGAGGGAGGGGAGGAGGAAGGCTCTTTTTTCTTTTCTACAAGATATCGCCAGCCCCGCAGCGCTAAAGTGGTGCTTAAACAAGATGAATGCTTAAATAACAGACAGCAAACAGCGCTGCTGGGAGGTGGGATGGGAGAGCCCCGGCCACCGCCGGCCGCTGAGCCGCAGCCAAGCGGCTGGGACGCCTCGGTGTCCCCCGGGCCCATGGGGAGCCCTGTGCAGGGGGGGGGGTTGTCTTGTACCGGTGGGAGGAAAGGCTCCTACAAACTTTCCCCTGGCTTTTTGTTGTCGGCTAACTTCGGGGGCAAATCCTCACTTTCCAGATGTTTTCTCCTTCCACCCGCGCACCCACGCCCTATCTCTGACCACGCTGTATCTCCACCCGGACGGCTGCTCGTCCCACTCCCTAACCCCATCAGCCATGCAGATATCGGGCAGAAGAAGGAGCCAAGGTAGGGAACATCCACACCCAGACCTTTCCTTGGGTCGTAGAGGGGCATCACCCATCTTCAACTCTGAAGCTGAACATCCCCAAAGTAGAGGGATCCCCAGTCCCAACCCTGCCCCAGACAAGTCACTACCCCAGAATTTAAGTCCTTTTTTTCCACTCCCAAGACCGTTTCTTTCTCTCCCCTCTCCCTGGAGGGGACCCCACGCGAGTCGCTGCTGTAGGGCAGAGGCCCTGCTAGCCGAGACGAGAAAGGGACCATTCCCACAGCTGCTACGGCCAGCTGGTTTGGGATAAAAATGATCCCAGGTCCCCCTGTTGAAATCGTAATAGCGCACAGAGATGCTGCGGTCTCGGTGTCACTGCTGTGGCGGTGGCTTTATGGACCAGTGGGGGTTTTGTAAGGAGACGGGGCACTCTGCACAGCCTGAGCCCCAGGGGGAGGTTTGAAGGAGGATCCCGATAGGGAACCCACCGGCAGCTCTGGAAGGACTTTGGGAGAACTGTGGAGAGCAGAAGAGCAAGGAAAGCGTCCAGGGCCTTCAGGAAGGATGGCAAAGAGTGGTGATGGGATGCAGAAGGGTGATAGCAGTCCGTGAAAGCCTTGTAAAGGACGTGGACCCAGTGAAGCAGGCGGCTTTTGATGGGATGCAAGGCTCAGGCAGCGGGAAAGCAGCAACATCTGGGCTGCGGGACCAGCACGGAGGCACTGGGGGACAGAGGCCGGCTGGGAGAGCCACGCCAGGGCGGTGGGAAGGCATCGAAGGCACTTGAACTCGGCTGGTGCGTGACCCAATGCATGGAGTTTCCCGTCCCTGCCCATAGACCCACAGCTGGGAGCTGCCACCTGCAGTGACAGAGATGCATCCCTGCAAGTGCTTGGCCCAGATGGGAGCAACATCTCCAATGCAGGGAAGTGCCGGGAGCACTGACTTCACGCTGATTTTGGCTTGCTGCGAGGAGCCGGTGCAGCGGGAAGGGAGTGACTGGGAAGCCCCAGCCTTGCTGGTGGCTTTTGCAGCCCCACGAGTGCATCCCATTTGTCCCTGTCCTCTGTGGGAGCACATCTGCGTGCTCCCGGGTGGGAGAGGTGGGGAAGGGCAGGGACATCCCCATGCTTTTCAGTGCCAGCACCCATGACCACGGCACTGGGCAGCGGGATGGATCCTTTGCCGTCCTGGTCCTTCCCTCGGCCAGTGCGTGGTCCCTCCTGGGCACGTGGCAGCAGCAGGGAGGCTTCCCACAGCATGCCAAAATGATGCCGCTCCTGGGAGTAACCGAATCCCGTGCAGGAGGGCTCACCTGAACCCTCTAATCCCATAATCCGTCACCAAGGAGACCAGAGCATTACCCAGCACTGCGGGAAGCAGAGGGGCCCTGGAGCGGGAGAATTGTTTCCTGACACCCCTGCCAAGTCCCATCGCTTTTTGGCTCACCCTGATGCTCCTGCCGGACAGAGCAGGGCCAGGGGAAGGACCGGAGAGACGGCTGCTCTGCTCCTCCGAGGAGCAGCCACTTCAGCAAACAGCCCCAGCACCCTCCTTGCAACCCATCCCATCCTCCTGCTTTGCAATCCATTCCCATACCAGTTCCCCTGGCCTGGGCATGGACAGCATTTACCATCCCTGCTTCCCAAAGTGCCTTTCTCCAGGGTGTCTTTGTGGCATCATGAGGCTGGGAGGTGTCCCCCAGGTCTGGCTTTGAAGAAAATGGGGACCTCAAACTGCTGGGGGGGTCTGCTCTGCCCTAACCCCATCATGGGTGGGTTGGAGGAAGACACAGCTGGGTGCAATCAAACTGGGTAAGATTTTGGGGAAAAAAAAAAAAAAATCACTGCTGGCAACAGGCAGAACATGAGGTCTCCAAGCCAGATGGAGAACTGCCCCGTTGAAGCTCAGATCTATCTCAAGCACCAGAAAGGTGGTAAAAGGGGGACAAACCCTGAGCTGGAGAGCATCAGAGGGCACAAAACACACAGGGGGTCATTTGCTTCCCGACAGCCACCCGGAGGGGCATATTGAGCCCAGGCTTGTCACCAAGGGTCCCTGCATGGCCAGGAGGGGACACGTGCCAGGAGAGGATGATTCAGCCCCCTTGCCACACCATTTGCCTTCTGAACATGCCAGGCTTTCTCCTGTGACTGTGAAGGGTGCAGGGGGAGGAGAGCAAACTCTGAGGTAGTTTACATGAGAAAGGATTAATCCCGCCCTGCATAGGAACCTCCTTTCTGCTCCCACCATCTCCTCTGACTCGCCAGGGCCATAGGGCACTTCAGCCCCTGCAGCCCATCCTGGGCACCCGCAGGGATGTCCACTGAAGCTCCCACCACCTCCCACTGGACACCAGTTCAGCTGAGCCAGTGCAGAGACCTTGCAACTCATTGCACTGGTGAACCGAAGTTTTCCAGTGGTTACATGGTGGTCTCTGCTGGTCCCTCCTTCTCTACTGGTGCCCTGGATCACCTGGGCTGATGTTTGGGGAAGGAACCTGCAAGAGAGACGACGGCCGGGCATGAGGGCAGGGACGCTGGCGCAGCTCCTGGGGCTGTCCCCGCCGTGAACCGAAACGCGGAGCGCCCAGGCACAGCAGTGCCAGGGAGCTGCCACGGAGGGGGAGGCCTATGCAAACAGGCAGCACAGCAGAGCCAGCACGCCTCGCCTTGCGGGAGGGGACGTGGAGCCAAATATGCCCTGATCAAACAAACCAGCCACGGGGCTGCATGTCCTCCAGCCCGTCCCGGCGCGACAGAGCCTCAGGGCTGTGGTTTCACGACGCCGGAGGAAGGGGTGATATCCTCACTCGATGGCTGTGTGTTTTGGGAGGGGGTCTCGGTTCCTGGGGGTGATGCCACCCCCTTTGCCCAGGACAGGTCTCCGTGCTGAGGAGGAGCCAATGCATCTGCCAGTAGTCCTGGGGTGAGGAAGAGCAGAGGCAATCTGCCTCCCTCCCACATCTCCAGCCGGTCCAGGGCAAGGACGAGCCAGAAGCCAGATCTTCAACCCCGGCTCCTTTGCCTTCCCCAAACTCATCCGCTTCATCTGTCGGCTCTCCCGGCTCAGGCTGCCGATGCCATTCGTCTGCGCAGCACTTGGGGCAGCAGAGCCCTGCTCTTGGTTGGAGCTTCAGCCACACGTCCTGGGAGCTGGCCAGCCCAGGGTGAATTTTGGCAGTGGGGACAGCGGGGGCGATACCTGCCCAAGGAGCTCCTCTTCCTCTCCTCCCGGCTCTGAGCGAGGGTGCGGAAAGCTGCAGGAAGGCGGGCAGTGTTTTCCCCTTGGGTCCATTCGCAGCGGGGCTCTGCGGGAGGATGCTCGGACAAGCGCCGGGGCAGCAGTGTCGCAGAAAGCAGCGTTAAGAGTTTGCAGCCTGAGCAGGAAGGAAAACCTCCCCAGGAAGATCAGGGACTCAGCCCCACGTTCAAAGCCCATCGCCCGGGCTCCTGCGGCTGCTCCGGGTGGGAGAGCAGTCAGAAGTATAAATTGCATAAATACTGGAAGAGGAGGAATATGAAGTGGAGAGAGGTCCTGGCTGTGCCAGGGGCTCAAATCATGGTTGAAGCTGTCATTTAAAGCATCACCTAGGAGATGGACGGCGCCAGCAGTGCACGTCCACACCGGCAGGTTTGCTCAGGATCCTGGCAGAGTTAAGAGCTTCATGCAAAGGTGTTGGGATCTTTTCCTTCGCTCTTTCCCAGCTAGGGAAACTGGAGGCCAGAGCAGTCAGGGGGGTCTGGAGGCTGCCCTGGCCTTGCACCCCCAGCGCTGCCTGGGGTCAGCAGCTGGGGAGGAGGCGGTGGCCCCGGCTGTCCTGCTGTGCCATCTAGTGGGATGCTGGCCCTGCTCCCCGAGTGGGAAAGTCCCTCTGGAGGCTTGGGACACCAACACAGCCCCCTGCAATACCCCAGCAAGACCCTAATTTTACATATCCCAGGACGGCAGCAGAATAACCCCACTTAGCTTTTGGCAATTTCTACCCCACAGCCCTTTGCAGCCGGGGGAAGGGGACACCAGGTCAGGTCCCCTCTGGCAGGACTAGACAGGACACTGTGAGTCCAGCCCTGCCCATCCTGCGCTGGCACTGGGTATGCGCATTCACCCAGGAGGGCCAGGAAAACAAATTAAAAGCCTGTAATACCACTGGCTTGGCTGCTTCCAGAAGCTGTCTGGAGAGCAACACTTAATCAGGGAACATCACTGCTCTCTCACTAATTGAATCTGCTTTCAGAGCCCACTCCAAAGGTCTGCGTTTGCTGCACGCACCACCAGCAAACAGCCCGCGTGCATCCCTCCACCACCGAGGACCAAAGCAGAGCCCCCACCTCCAGCCAGACACCAGCAGCAAGTGCCAGGGCACAGCGTGCTTCTCATCCCCTTTCCCCAGGGCAAATATGTTTGGGTATATCCCGACAAGCAAACCTGGGGCAAAACACAGCAGCGTTTGGAAGAAAAAAGTAGCACAGGAGAACTCTGGCTCAGGTGGGGAGCTGTGACTCCTCGCAGCCCAGTTCGGATTTCAGCTGGAGGGAGGTCTTGCTTTCCTAGAGCCAGCAGCGTTCCTGTGGAAGGAAAAGCTGATTTATTGGTTTTCTTATCTACAGCAGGTAAAGTTTGGCTTTGAAGAGTTGCTTTAAAAGCAAGAAGAAAAAAATCTGTTGTGAGATCTCATCAAAGTGAGATGCTGCCTCCCAAAACGCTTCATTTCAGTGCGGTGCCACGAGGATGGATAAACTTTCTTAGACGGTAGCAACTGTGTCGAGTAGCAGGCTTCTAGGCAGAAGATGAATCTCTAGCCTCTTCCACCACATTATCAGACATTTACTGCAGAGACACAGAAAACGTCCCCATTTCACGTGCAGAAACAAGACCTGCCTCACACTGGAAGCCTCAGAGCTGCAGTATGAAACATCCCGAAGTTGCCCATCAAACAAGAGCTTACCAAAAACCCCACACACGGCCGCCGCGAGGGCAACTCTTCCTGATGCTGATGGCTTCAGCTTTTTTTGGCAAGAGGCATTTATATCCTCGCTCAGTGGCTTGCTGAGTGCTCGGAGGACCCTTCCCCCGGGCTGGGTCACAGCTCCTGTAGGGCATGCTGTAATTAACACTATCCATCACGAGCAGTGACGGGGCTCCTCGAGAAGTGTGATTAGGTTGCACCAGCTATTGCATTACTCTTAAGGGCAGGGTGGGGGGGAAACGTCCCTTTTGAAAAATGGCTCAGTCATTAGATCTGGGGCATTGATTGAACACTAAGCCCAATGGATAATCCTTTCAGAGCTGATCTTCTCTCCAGAGCTTTCACAAATTTGCTGGGAGAGATGCATTTTGCTTGGAGAAGAGCTTCCAGAGACCTCCCCAGACCACCTGCACCAGCACCACCATCTCACAAGCAGATTCAGAGCCCATCTTGATATGATGGGGGGGGGGGTTTCTCAGAAACATGTCAACCTGGACACGCAGAGGGTCCAGCAAAGCTCTGCTCCAAGCCAGCTGGGTGTGCAGTACTCAAAAGCTGAACAGAAAAGAGATGAACCAGGTAGACTGACACGCTTGTGAGAGCCGCCTGGGTGACTCCGGTTGCCTGATCCTTGGCCATTCCCGAGGTGCTGCTCAATGCAGACTCAGCATGCCAAACCCACCAAGCTCTGCATGGCTGTGAGGTTGAGCAAGGGACTTCTGCATGGACACGGGGTCAGCAGACGTCGGGGAGTTCTCGGCAGATCATATCTCTTGGCTTAAGAGATGCATTTTGCTTCTCTTTTAAAACAAGTAGCACTGACAGTCCTGCCAAGACCAGCACTGGTAGAAAGCAACAGCAACTTGCTCGAGCTGTGCTAATAGGGGAGACTTTGAAGACAAGCTCGCTCTCCACAGCATGATGGGGAAAAGGACTCCACATACACCTCATCTTCCAGATGCTTTAAAACCTCCTTTGCGCATGCAAAGCTTGCGTTCCCACCCCAGTCTAATCCTGCTGCTTTAAGGTTACGCCAAGGCTTATAGGAGGTTTTGCAAAACATCCTGAACTTTTCTTTGACGCTCATTTGGTCTCATGGTCCTCCAGGGCTTTCCCATTCCTCCTCTAAGAAGATTCATGAGCTCTGCCACGGAGTGAAGGGCACAGCTGTCCTCACCAGATTATACCCGCAGGGAGGGCAGACTACAATTAATAACACTCATCAGCAAGGAACAAAACAGGGGCTGGGGAAAGAATCAATTAGGCTGCATCTTAGCTGGATGGCATTTGGGGGAGGACATGGACAGCTTTGAGATATGGGCAAGGAGCTACTGGCAGCAGCTGGTTTCCGTTAACCCCTTCTGCAGCAAGCTGCAGTGGTGGAGGGTGGGGGCACTGCCTGCTGAAGCCCCCAGTCCAAGTTTGGGAAGGTCAGTTTTGGAGCTCATGTGTCCACATTCCTCTTGAAGAGCTCAGGAGGTGCCAGCTAACGCATTTAGGGACAAGTAATGAAAAAACCAGACTGCGGCAGAAATTGAAGGTGGAAGCAGCAGGAATAAGGAGTCGCTGGGGAACGGGTGGGCATCAGTCTGCGGCGGGAGAGCCCGAATGGCCGCTACAACTCTGGGCAGCCTTTTACTGCAGAAACGCTGACCCAGGGTGGTCTTTCTGCACAGAGCATCAAGTTCCCACTTCGCAACACGATCTCCGGAGCCACCGGGTGCTTCAGCAGGAGGTATTTAGCATGCAACACTGCTGCGCAGGCACAGACTTCCACACAGCTCTGGTACCAGCTTCTGTGGTGTTTACCAGAGCCCAGCTCTTGCCAAGAGCTATACACAGCCTGGAGCTATGCATTAAATGAGCTGTTTTACTTGCAGCAGGTGACTGCCTCCAGCAGAGGAATTAGACTTGCTCAGCAGAACAGCCCTGCTGCTACGCTGCTGAAGAGAATCACTGTGGGAATTCGCCAAGGACTTAATGTTCAGTATTACTAGGTACAATTAAATTAGATTAACATATGCTTTGGGGAGGAAGCGAAGACCTTTACAGTTTCTAAAGGAGGAGGAATTTTTGGAGAAGGACAGGTTTGTAGACCTGGGTTCACAGGTGCCCTTTGTTTTGGTCCTCCAACCTCAGGGAGACAAACTCTGCCCACATCAAAGGGAGCACTGCAATTTGGCCATGCATGCGTGGGAGCAGCACCTGGCTCCGTAGGATGGGAAAACACTGATCCCTCAAGTGCTGGGTGGTGAGCTGCATCAGTGCACAAGTTCACAGTGGCAAGAAGCCTCAGCTAATGGTTTTCAATAACAGAGCATTGAAATATTAAAGTAATATGGTCTACATTTGCCAGGCTCAGAAAGACACAGTGGAAAACCAAAAATGACTGGCTGGTAGAATCCTATTAGACTCATTAATCACCATCAAGTACTAATATCTGTGTACTACCTCCCTGGTGATATTCATTACCACAGCCATTGGGGGAGAGTGCAATCAAGCCCTGGGCACTACAGAGTGGTTGCACTGCGTGCACAGCACTCAGCCCTTCCCCAGCAGGTGCTGGGACTGCTTTAAGCTCTCCTTGACTGCTAAAAAAGCTTCAGCCACTAGCCACAGCTGCTTCCATCATCTCTCTGAACCCACGCTCGCTTGAGCGGGCTCCGCATTTCCCTCTCCAGCATGAAACTCCCTTTGCCCACCACTCCTCTACAGCAGCTTTGCCTGCAGAAGCACACAATGACTGTAGCAAGTTAAAAACAGACCTTGCAAACAACTAGTCTAAAATATCCTCCGCTTTGGATAGCGCCACCAAGACCAGCGCAGCAGGAGCAATGCCCACCCCGGTGCCTCTCCTCACCTGTGTTTGTCTCTCTGGAGGCGGCTCCAGGAGCTGGAGCAGATGCTGCATAGCCCCAGGGACCTGCGATGCCTCTGGCAGCAGGGACAGGGTTTCCTGCAAGGAGAAGCCTCAGGCACTAAACCCTCTGGAGCCCCCCAGGAGATCCACCCAAGGACACAGCCAGCAAGGCAGGGACCTGGTCCCACCATCTCCAGGCAGGGCAGTCATGGGGGTGTCAGCCGAGCAGATCACCAGACAAGCTCATGGCGATGAGGCAGGTCCAAGGTTGAGCTGGGAAGTCACTCCATGGGTCAAGGTCTAGGATCAGGAGTATCAGTGGCCAGGGACAGGCATGGCTGCAGGTGAACTGGAGGCCAGCACCCCTACAGCACAGTCCAGGGAGAGAGGGATGGCCATGAGCTGAGCTTAAATGGGCTCCTGGGCCCATGGGTGTGGGTGGAGGCCCCAGGTGAGGTTGCTCAGGGCCATTAAGGCCAATTAGTGTCCTCAGGGCCCTGACAGTCAGCTCTGAGATCTGACCAGGTTGCTTAAGGCTTGATCCAGTTGGGTCCTGGAAACCTCCCAGGGAGGAGGTAGCACAGCCCATTTGGGGACGTGCTTTGCTGCCCAACTGTCCTTGCTGTGAAAGTCTTTTATATCCAGTGTCTCTCGCTCTTGTTTCTTTTGTGTCTGTTGTCTTTCACCGTCCCACCATGTGCTGCTGTGCTAGCCTGGCTCCATTTTCTTGAGCTCTTCTCCCAGGGGTTGGAAAGCTGCTGACAGGTCCCCCAAAGCCATCTGCTCTCCAGCCTGGACAAGGGGGCCAGTCCCACAGCCCCTTCACAGGGCAAGGGCTCCAGCCCCTGACCATCTCTGTGGTCCTCTGCTGAAGTTGCTCCTGTTTATCAATGTCTTTCTTGGTATTCGGGGCCCAAAACTGGACAAAATATTCCAGACATGCTCAAACAAAAGGGGGATAATCTCGTTCCTCAATGTTCATACCACCCAGGATGCTGCTTTTTCTGTAGAAGGGCCATTTTTGGGGCTCTCTCTCCATCCGTCCGTCCGTCCATCATTGATCTGTCCGTTTTTACAACGCAGACCAGAACAGCACATGTTTCGGAGTACGTTCCTGCTGTGTGGTCCCACTGAAACCAGCCCGGCAGGCTGCAGATCTGTGCATAGAGGCTGGAGCGGGGACAATCTCAGGTCGGCAGGAGGAGGCTGAAACAACGCTTCTCCCACTAGAAATAACTCCCTAAAACTTTTCAAAGTCTTCAGTGCACTCTTACGAAAACATGTCAGTGTTTCTATCTGAGATGCTTAGAGGCTGGCTTTAAGTGTGGTAGATGTCAAAACGTACAAAAAAGCCAAGTATTTCACATGTCCTGAATGGATTTAGACTTTGGTTTTGTTTTTTTTTTTTGTGTAGAACTGTAGTTAGCAACATCCCCAGCCCAGGCAGCTCTTCCCACAGCGTAGCAACAGACCTGTCCTACTCCCAGGAGCTGGCAGAAGCCTGGGGACTTTTTATAAGCCCCCTTTTAGCTGCGGGTCCCCAGGGAATGGGGATGAACGGTCCCCACGGTGCTCCCATTGTCCCTGCATCCCATGGCCACAACCAGCTCCCTTGCACCCTGTCGCTGCCGCTCCTGCGGGGGCTTAATGGGGTCCATCATAACGGGGGGGGTGCACGGGGCCCCCCCGGCAGCCTGCAGCAGAGCAAGCGACCCTCGCTGCAGGCAGCGGTGGCTGGACAAGCGACAGCAGAGACCTTTCCGATTGAAACCTGTGACTGCAAATGCGGCTTTGCAGCAGCAGCGCCGTTTGCTGCATGTCCTCCGTGCTACTGAAACATAAAAGAAATTGGTTTTTTTTTATTTTCTTTCCAGCCTTTGCTGGTGGAGGAATCTTCAAGGTCGTATTTATATTTATTAGATTCATCTTAATGGCTCCTGGGGAGTGCTGCGCTGACACCCAGAACAAATCACAGTGCTGGGGAAGGACAGGGAGAGCTACCGGAGAGTTATTCAGGAGAGCAGATGCTCAGTGACCACCGGCAAGCAGGCGCGGTGAGCACCTTGCACCGGTGGGCACTCCTGCTCCCCATGTCATGGGAAGGCAGAGGAGCCTCCGTGCTCGACCGTCGGCTCAACCCGGGACTGCTGGCAATGGAAACTGAAAGTTTCCCACTTTGTCCCAGTTTAGTTTTCTCCACGGCACGAACCGCCGTGCTGGGACGTCTCATCCGCAGCAAAAATCCAGAGGCTGCAAGAAATGTGGCCAAAGTTTTGGGGTTAAGGCAAGGCAGTGGCTTTGAGACTCCTGAAGAAAGAGCAGGAGCCTCTCTCCAAACAGATACTGGTTCCTCTTCCCAGAGGGGCTCCTGGCTGTGGCCCAAGTCCCTAGGCTTTGTGGGACTGCTGGCCATGGACGGGTAGAAGCCAAAATCACTTCTGAAAACGGGGATAAGCAATAAGCATCTTTTAGGGCTGTAGTGGGTGGAGGAGGGACACGATATCCGAATCCGCTGACTTGCTTCTGAATCTGAAGCTCCCGCCATCCACATCGCTCAAGGGAATGAAGGGGTCTAAATCTCTCATGTCTGTTTTTAGGTGTTTATTCTGATTTGGAAAATAGGCTTCCGAATTGCTTCAGTCGTATCTTCAGCACCCCAAAGAGTTCCTCCTGGGAGGCAGTGGTACAGGGCTGTGCAGCCACCCTGCTGTCCTACTGGGGCATCTGCGCCACCATCTCGGCCACAAGACCACCTTGTGGGAAGGAGGGTTTTACAGGAGCCTTGTAGCTGACTGCAATTCCCCTACAAAAACCTAACAATGTATTTAAGGCATGTAGTGAATTGGTATTTAAATGTCACAGAGCTTTGGCATAAGGAGGACACTTAGCGCAAGCCCATCAGAAGGTCCCTTGCTATTTACAGAGGTGGCAATGGCCTTCTACAAAGGGAGCAAGTCCCTTCCTTTATCAGTGGGAAAGTGGCAGAAGGACTTTTAGCCGCACTTGCCAGCAGTTCAGCCTCAGATCTTGGACTAAACCCCAGGATTTTTGGTCTCCAAGGGCTCGTGCTGCCCCTAACATTCTTCTCCTCGACCTTGCCGGAGGAGGCACCACCCAAGCAGGGTTTGTCACACCACTGCCTGGAGTCAGCTGTATGCCAGGGACCCGTGCTCAAAGGATCACATCCCTGGGTCCCTGTTTGACCAGGGGAAGAGATATGACAGTAGAGCCAATGCACTTTGCAAAGCCTTTTAGGAGCCAAGGGCAGACGTACTAGCCAGGATGTGTTGTCCCATCGAACCCTAGGGAAAAAAATAATCAGAAGTGCAAATTCTTTCCCAAAGTCCCAGAAAAGTTCAGCTTTCAGTGAATGGTGCAAAATGCAGGGAGAAAAGACGATATTCTTGCTTTCTCCTTCCCCTGGGCTCCAGATCCATCACAAGCCTTGCTGTAATGGGCCACGACTCATGGGTGAGTTTATCTCTGGGGGCTTTCCCTGAGGAGCTGGGTGGGAAGGGGAGGGCTGGGGGCCCTTGGCATGCACCGAAGCAGCAAGTGCTCCAGCTCCTGGGGTGGCCACAGCACCAGGAATGGGTGAGGGGATTTGGGAAAGGCCTGGGAATGATGCGGGCACCTCCCCATGACTGGGGCCGTGCTGGGAGGCCTGCAGGGGAGCCAACGGCAGCTTTGGGATGTTGTGATCTCCCGCACAAAGGTGCCCGTGGCAGCTCTTTCCCCTGGAGGGGTTCACATCCGAGAGGAGAAACTTGAGGTTTCAGCTTGCAATGCTTAAAGATCAAAGCCTGCCTGCGAGCCTTCATCCCAGCAGGCAGGGGGAAGAGGGCTGGGCAGACAAAGAGGCAGCAGATGCGGTGACCTTTGCATCCTGGGTGAAAAGAAGTTGGAAGTAAAATGCCAGCCCCATCAGGCTGCTTTGCATCCAAATCTGCCGCTCGCTCCTGCTGCTGCTGCTCTTCAGAGGTGCTGGGAGCCTGCTCTGGCCTTGATCTGCTCCCGCTATTTGTTTCAATTGGTTTATTTTTAGATTTATGGAGAGGAAGAAAGCAATAAATAAATAAATAACCTCCCATCCCCACCCCCAACATCTCAGGTCCTGGCGAGCTCCTTGCAGACTGCCGGCTCTGCAGGGTGATGGAAATAATCTCCACCCTTCCTCCAGCCCCTGCCTCCCCCCAGCAGCACCCGGCAAGCCATCCATCACTTGCTGCGCTCAGCCTTGGGGACAGAAGGTCTGGGCAGTCAGCAGCCATCCCCCTGCTTCGGCTCATCCTGCTAAACTCAGACACCCTTGGGTTTGGTGGCCGCGCTGGGTGGGGAGCCCCGTTGCATGGAGCTGTGCTGCTCTGCGGATGGTGTTTCAGAAAGCAGCTAGCATGGAGGACCCGCTGGTTAAGAAGGAGAGGGCAAGGTGGGCAAGGTGTCCACATATTCCCTCTGGCTGCCCCCGTCCTGCCCTGTCCTCCCCTTTCCTACAGCCCTGAGAGCTACCGGGCAGCACTGCAGCAGGGTGGGGGGACGGGCAGCCGCCTGTGGTGGCCCCAGGAAGACCCCTGCTTCGTGTGCTTGCACCGCAAGGAGAAGCATTTGCCCGGGATGACCGGAGCGATGCAACCAAGACTCGCGGGCAAGAGATATTTTTACTGTAAGCCTGTGAAAGACATGCTGCATCACGACTGGCACCATGTGGGTATCCCCTCCGATGCTGGCCAGCAGTCCTGCCTCTGCCTGCAACGTGTTACCGGTGTCCTGGCCCCTCCGGCAGCTAAAGCGAGGAGCGTAGGTGGAGCTGAGGCAGTGAGACTGGACGGTTCCTCGTTGCGGTGCCGATATTGCAAACGAAAGGCTGGGTTTTCTGGGTCACTCTGCCTGTTCTCCACATCTGCTGGTACCCCCTCCTGCCTGGCTGCAGCCGTGCAAAGCGGGAGGAGGTTGGCTGATCTCCCTGCGGCTGGTCTAAGCTGTCGGTGTGACCTGGCAGAAGCCACCGCCAGGAAACGAAGCTAGGGTTACTACCGCAGCCTGCCTTGTGACGACGCTGGCTGGAGGGCCGTGCCAGAGCTCTCCCGAGGCAGCTGAGCAGTGACGTTACTTCTCAGGTGCGTGTGCCTGTGATCCAGCATCTGCTGCCATTCACGCACACCCCAGTCAAGGCACTGCCCCGCTGCAGCCCGGCATCGTCCCATACAGACCTGCTCCAAGAGTCCAAGGGGGCTTAATTGTATGGGGAGCCTGAAGAGGTGGTCTGCTTCCTCGGCTAACTGGAGCAGGACAAAGGTGCAGGTGCTGTTTTTAAAGGAGCTTTACCTTGGGCTGATTCACAGCTTTTCTTGTGAATTCTCCCCACGTGACGCACCTAAGACCTGTCATGCTGGTGGGCAAGACCAGGTGGTTTCTCTTCCCGCGTGCCTGGGAAGGGAGCACCACTTCTCTGGGTGGAATGGGACTGCAGCCTTGGGAATACACTTTGCTGCTTCATCCTAATATTTCACCTGCACCAGCTCCAGCTCCCTCCTCCCCTTGCCCCTTGCTGACACCAGGGTGTAGCACATCTGCCGTGAGAGGCTGCTGGCATCACATCGGGACTTGGGCAGCTCCCTGCAGAGCAGTTGTGTCCCCGCAGTAGTTAGAAACCTTTGCTCTCTTTAAGTCAAATCACAGCCACTGTCACCTGCCTGGTATTTATCAAGACCTAACTTCTTGCAGACTGCGGATAAAAAAAAAAAAAGGGAAAAAAAGTCTGTCTCTGCTTGCTGGCCTGTAGGAAATAAAGGGCAGAGTCCTCTGCACCAGCTCCCAGGTAGCTCTCTCTTATCTGCACTGCAGCTCGCTGTTGCATTACTCTCTGCACTCGCTCAGAAAATGCCGAGGCAGGACAGCGTTTGCAGAGCTCAGCCAGCCTATCCGGCAGGGTTACTCAGCAAGAACAGCCCCAAAAGCGAGAGCGAGCCCAGGATGATCTCTGTTAAACAGGGACAAAATGAATGCCCCAGGAGCAGATACCATTCAGCCTCATTGAATAAACACATCTGAGAAGATTTCTGTATAAAACAGAGCTTTGTGGTGCAATCTCAACTGGCTTTCGGTCCAGAACAGAGCTGCAAGGTGTTGCTCACTCATTTTACGATGCTACTAGTGTAATCGATAATAAGTGATTCGATATGAGCAGTAATTAGGGCTCGTCCTCACTGGGGATGAAGCAGGGGGGTGGTCAGCTGCGCCAGCAGCGTGCCTGAGGCTGGGAGGTGAGAGGGGTCGGTCTGGGTACCCGCTGGAGCAACTCCGCTTGATCCCCGTGGCCGGACAACATGTCTGGGATGCAGCATAGAGCCAGACCTGCCACCCGGGGACCCTGGCAGCAGCGAGGGGCAGGCGGGACCCAGCTGGGGGGATGCTTTGGGTGAGGCTCCCCTGAGTCAAGCCGGTGGGAGCGGTGGCACCCAGACACTGCCTTCCTGGGCGGCCGGGTGGCTGCTTTCGTGAGCAGAAAGGAAAGTCGCTTGGAAGAAGGGAGGCGAGGTTCATAAATCAGGGACTGCGGATCACACGAGTGGCATTTATGGCTCCCCCAGCACCGGTGCACTGCCGGGGAATGATGCAGAGCCCTTGCCCAGCTTGGCTCTGCTCCCGGAGCATTTCGGCACCTCCTGTCCCCTACCTGCTGCCGCTATTCATCCAAAACCTCAATTTCTCGATTGGGAAATGCCACCTTGTGCTGTGCCCTCACCTTCTGCCTGGCACAGGGAGTCGTGTCCAGCAGCCTTTCCCCGCTCACCTGCACCTCCACTTCTGGTGGAGCTGATGGAGACAGCTCCTGCAGATGAATCTATACGTGGTTGCTTTAAACCAAAGCAGAGGCAGCTCTTGAATTTATAAGTCTATAAGCACTTGACAGATCCCAATCTCCCCAAAAGGGCAGAGCTCTAATCACAACACGCCACCCGACAGGTATTTTTTCAGATTTAATAACTTCGGGGAACACCGGTTAACCCCAGGCCACGCCTGCAGTGGCCATATCTTTCCTAGATCTTTGACAGCATTGGACACATTGCAAGCTTTTCCCTCAGCCAATATTTCCCTAACTTATCGTGATATCACCTATGTTCTGCTAAAATAACAGCGTTCTTCCCGTCATGCAGACAGAACTGGGTGAGGGAGGGTGTCAGCCTCTCTGGGAACGCCTGGCCACAAAAGAGAAATTTAGGACAAGAGATCTGGGCAAACTCTGTGTATCTCTGCAGATGTCCTGGAGTCTGAAATGTTCAGGCAGAGAGGTCAGGATCCTCAGGTTTAGGAGGCCCTCCTCTCCCAGTTTGATGCAGTTGTGCTGAGCTGGGAAGGGTGGGCATGTTCTCTGAGGACCAGGAGCACCCATGTAGCATGTCCTGAAATGAGCCAGTTTTCGGTAACCTGAATAATCTAATGGAGGCAGGAGGAAAGGGTCTCCCCTGTCCTGGTCCCTCGGCATCATCCAAGTATATAAAATACTTCTCCTTGCTACACCTTCCACAGCATCAATGCTTGAAACAACTGCAGTAGCTTGTATGTGCTTTTTCCATCTGGGTGTGTGCGGCTGTGGGATGTACATATGTCCTTTTTGCTGCGGAGGGACCACCCGCCTGCCATGAACACCCGGCCCGCTGTGTGAAAGCATGTGTGCTGTGTACGTGCCGGCATTCCCAAGGATGTGCACGCCCGACGCAGTCTTGCCTGAGAGATGCAGTGGAGTGCTCTGCACGGCTGTCTGACCGCCAAGCCGTGTGTGCATCGAGTGCAGCAGCACGCAGGTGCTCTCCGCCTGGGTCGCCTGTCCTGTCCTGCACTCCTTTTTACCAAGACACGCTGTGAAAAGGAGCTTTTTGCACAGACCCACCCAGGCTGGAAACAGCAAATTCAGTTAAACAATAAACTGTGGTTTTTGCAGCAGTGTCTGCTGCATGATACCTCATCCCTCCGCGCTGCAGGAGCAGCAGGGCAGCCGTCCTGTGCATAGTTGAGCTCTATAGAAAGCAACCAAAACAGAGAAAGGTTTTGACTTCCACCGTGCTGGCACCCTGCTGGAAAGGCCCCCTTGGAAAGCTGCCGGGGCTCCTGCTGCAATTAACCCCGCCGAGGGCACCCACAGGCGGGAGGTCCCCAGAGAGCCCGAGCACGGAGGCCGAGTCTGCTGGGGAGAGCGGGAGCAGCATCATTAACACGGCGTTTCTCGAGGTCTCTGTGCACAGGGGAGGTGGGTCAGCACGCACCGGGGTGCTAATGAGGACGTCGGGGACCCTGGCAATGAGTGGTCACCGCAGATTGGAAGGCAGGATGGGGCTGTAGAAGGGAGCAAGGAGGGCAAAGTGCTTCCAGGCACAAACTCCTGCACTTCTGAGAAGGAAGATTTGGGTCAAATTTGGTGATCTGTTTTCAATTAAACAGGTAACAAGCAGAAAGGGAGAGCTGCCCGTAGGGAGCAACCCAGTGCCCACGGGTGGGACCGTGGGAGGGGGATGTGTCCCTTTGGTAGGGTATCACCTTTCCTGCTTGCACCTACCCACCTCTGTCCCAGGAGGATGATGTATCTGGGGAAGCAACATTATCTGGGGTATTTCCCCTTCTCCTGTTCTTATTGCAAACACTGAGATGGTTTGTGGCTTCTCCTGACCCTGTTTTCAGCAGGGAGGCTGGGATGATCCTGCCTCTCCAGGGTCCCACAGTTCACATCCCCCCCCTTTCCTTCCCTCTCCCTTTTTTCCTCCGGCTACACACTTCGAGCAGGCAATACTCTGCCAGAAGAGACCTGCTGCACGCACCCCGAAGGAGAGGAGCTGCCGGGTTAGGGACTCCTGGGCTCGTTCAGCCCCATCATGGGCTGTGCAAACGGTGACAAGCTGCTGGGACCAAACAAGCCTCCAACTGTGCTTGGAGGGAGCACTGGCTTCATAATTAAATTCTGAGGCTTGGGAAACCAGGGCAAGGGAAAGCTGCCTGGAAAGCCCCTGGCTGCGCTGGGATGGGAAGCAGTGCATCACTTCAGAGGGAGGGTGGTCCAGTTTCTCACACCACTGCCCACCCCCTGGGAAGCCTCAGTTTGCAGTAGCATGACCCCTCAAGCCAAGGCACAAGAAGAGAGAGAAAGTTTGGGCCGATCAAGCAGAATTTAGGGGCTGGTGGTGTTTTGGAAACAGCAGAAGAAGGAAACCACTGTGTCGTCCCAGAGCCCCTCACATGGCCTGAAGCGAAGCATCGTGTTGAGGTTACTGGAGTTCTGCAATTTATGGGGCCCTTTAAAATGAAAAAAAGAGCAGATGTCATTTTAAAGGAAGAAAATGTTGCCCTGAAGCCAGGATATCCTGAAGTATCGTAAGAGAAGGTCAAAGGGAAACACTTAAAGAAATGGCAACAAAAGATGTCCTGACACTTTCAAAAAGGTTCCCCTCATGTTTTGGACTAAAGCTATTTGTCAGGTTTGACCTCAGTTTGCAGTTACTGAGGTCTCTCTCCCCTCCCTTCCTTTTTGGGCAAAATTCCCGGCAGCCAGAGATGTCACCCACCCCTGAGGACCGGGGGGGGAGCCAGCTGTGTGTCCCCGGCTCCTGGTCCTGGGGTAGGCACACGGCCCAGCTTCTGGCCCCCTTCACCAGGCTCCCATCTCCAGATGGAGCTGGCAGGGCTTGGGGAAGACTTTCAGCTCAGCCCTTTCTCCTACTACTCCAAAACGTTTTGTAAACTCTCCCCAAGGCTTTTTCCTTTTGTTATTGCCTCTGGCTCAGAAAAAGATGCTTCCTTTGACAGATGAAGCAAGTGGAGAACGAACGCTGTGACCCAAACAATGTTTGCTTCGCAGTGCAGCAGGGGAAATTCAGATTGCTCTAGGAAGATGTTATTTTGTTCTCTAAACTGTTCCCGGTTCTGCTTTTGTCTGTGGAAATCACTTAACGCACCTTGAAACACATAGCAATGAATGTTGCTGCTGACGGCCACCCCTTCCCAACTGCCTCCTGAGGCTGAGCTGGTTTTGTTCACTGTAGGGCAGCGCAGAGCTGTGCTGCCTTTCTGGGGACTGGTTCCCAAAAGGATATCCCAACAGGATACATTCCCAAAGGGTAGCCCATATCCCGACAGGGTATGTTCCCAAAAGGCAGCGTGGCTGAGGATGCCCTATTTCGGGGAAAGCCAGCAGAGGG
Organism: Aptenodytes patagonicus; assembly: GCF_965638725.1. NCBI lineage: Eukaryota > Metazoa > Chordata > Aves > Sphenisciformes > Spheniscidae > Aptenodytes > Aptenodytes patagonicus. Next base: position 23,594,684 of record NC_134957.1, read on the forward strand.
GACATGAGCGCTGTCACAACCAGGGACCCCAGGGCTCAGGGATGAACCCTGGCTGATTTTACTTACAAGCAGAAGTGCAGACTATGAGCCCACCCTCCGTGGTGGGTCCTTCCCACCTGCCACCCTGAGCTCCATCCCGGAAGACTATTTCTCTTGAGCCTTTCCCATCTCTGGCTGCAGGTCCTCCTGCCTCTGGTGGAGTTTCTTGTTCCCTGGAATTCCCACTTTCTTGGTGCCTGCTGTGGCTAGAGCACAGAGAGACCAAAAAGAGTCATCAGATAGCAATAACCTCACAGAAGAGAGCATCACATCTCCTACAGAGCAGAAAGCACATGGGTGAGAGCTGGTGGGTGATAACACCCATGCACTGGTGCAGGGCTAAGCCCCAAAGTAGGGAGAGAGAAAACTTGATACTCTCAGAATAACTCAATGCCAAGATCACTCGGCAACCTATTGACCCTCCTTATCACTGACCTGCCACTAACCTGCGCCTCCAGGATGCTGCACCTGCAGCCACAGCAATTTCCCAAGCCCTGGACACCCAGGGGCTTCATCCCAGCTGAGACAGCTAGAAGGGAAGAACATTGTGTCGTGCCACCTCCGGCCAGGTCCACTGGCAACTTCCCCAGAGTACTCGGCACTTCACCCTGCACCACAGTGAATTGTAAATCTGTGAGTTTTCAGGGGAAGGAGAAACACTGCAAGACCCCAGAAAGGTGGTTCCCTGCAGGGAATCACTCCATCAAAACAAGCACCCCAAGATCAACATTTTGGGAACCGTTGGTTGCTTCCGCGCTTGGAGCGTGTCAATGGCAGATAACTTGCATCTGCTTCTGAGAGCGAGAGATTAGTCTAATTTAGTATGAGCTTAGGTATCAGAAACAAAATCTAATTACAAGGATACGTCAGGCTCATTGATCACTTTAAATGGCAATGCAAAAAGTTTGGCCCATTGCATAAGAACTGCAGCGTGTCTCCGCTCTGCGCTGTTTTATCAGGGGAAGTTGCTCCCCCAATTAGCTTGTATTGTCAGGAGCGCAGTGTTGTGCTGATGACAGTGCGCGGCTTGTGTTATATTAAAAATATAATTTGTGCTTACTGGAAATAATAAAAGGCAATTCCAGAAACACTCAGTGGAAACGCACTAGATTCCAGGGATGTCTGCACCAACCAGACCCCCAGCGCTTCCAGTGTCTCTGGCTAAGGGAGGACGTGAAGCAAGGATGTCGCAGCCCCCTGCGCCCCTCTTCCCAGTGCTCCCTCTAGCAGACAAAGTACCAGGAGCTCTTCTGCCATCAGCAAGTCCATCAGCCAATTTCAACCCTTCTGTGCTCCATGTGGCAGGTGATGCTCGTCTAAATGAAGCCACAGCCCTGCCCCTGCCAGGGCAGCTTTCAGACTGGCAGTAACACGCTCGCAGCTTTCCTTGTGATGGTTTAATGCTTCTCCAGACTTGGCGGCGAAAAGGGGAGGAGGAGCGCAGAAAGCGACAACTGAACGGGGGCTTTCTGGACCTCAGGGCAGGGCCAGGCTTGTGTGAAACATCTTATTTATTGCCTGCCTCTGCTCTAGCTCTGGAATATTGTCGGAGGTGTTTGGTGCGGTTTGCACGGACAGACTGTAGCTCATCCTGAGCAGCTGTGGACTGGAGACCAAGCCAAAACCTCTGAGGTCCATGCTCAGCTCTCAGACGGGTTCAACCTGTGACCTTGGGCAGACACCAAATAGCCCAATGTGCCTCAACGCAAAGGATTGCTAGCTCAGGGGGACAGTACTCCGTTTTCTTTCATTTTTTGTGCGCTCAGACGTCCCCCAAGAGCCCATTCCTTCCTGCAGGCTCAGCATATCCAGCGTCACCTCGTGGCTGGGGCTACCAAACTAGGGATGAAGGAAGCAAGGCACAAGGTGGTACAGCTCCAGACAGCAGGACATTCAGCTGCTGGGGGATTAGGGCTGCAAATGTCTCTGGGTGCTGAGAAGAGAGAAGAAGGGGGGCAACAGAGGGCTGCTGGATGGTCTGTCACCTTGCTGCCTGCTGCCCTCAAGAAACTCAGAGCCTTGACCAGGGGTTGCCTCAGCTGTTTGCTCATACCTATGCTACAGGCTATGATCTGTCATCTCCAGGAGAAGGGTGCATCCAGAGGAAGGGGTGCCAGGCTTTGGGCATGGGTCCATGTCTTTTTCTAAGGGCACAGAGACCTCCTCAGGACAAGGGGAAGGGCTGTGCAGCCCCTTGGCAAGGCTTGGGCACATGGGTTTGGATGGAAGTTGTCCTGGTCTCCCTTCCTCCTTTCCATTGCTGATGTATCCCCTGCAGAGAAGTTCATGGGGAAGGAAAAGCACCTGCAGAGATCTTATAGGACCGAGTCCAGTGTCCCCATGGCTGCACCCGGGGAGGTGTGGAGCATCTTGCACCCCACTACACCCAGCACATGAGCCCCACTGGCTCCTGTAGGGTCTTCGTCCAAAGAAGCAGACTCGGCCCTTAAGGTCTCCCATGACAGCAGCACCCATGGGGAGAAGAGACTCCAAAAAACATCATTTGCCAAAACTCCTGCCTGCTCCCCGACACACAATGCTTAAGCAAGTCTAAAACCAGCTTGCCCTGCTGCAATGTTGTCATAACAAATTTATAACCGGTCCCTTGCCTGCTTCTTCAGTATTATTACACCCTGTTAACTCTCTCCAGGGTAGGCAGCCCCCAGCCAAGGGCAGTGGGCACCTCCGTGGGGACAGGGCAGGTCTGGGGTCCAGTCAGGACCAAGCCATTTCCTATAGAAACTCAGCCCTTCAATGTACTCAAATCTACTCGGATTCAAAGTTTACATCCTCCAAAAAGAGATCGTCACAGCCAGACAGAGGAAAAAAAAAGTCTGTCAATATTTACATAGCAGAAATTGGTTTTTGGGGGGCTTTTTTCTCCCCTGGGCAGGAAGGTTTTATTGTTTTGTGCAACGCCTCTGCACAAGGAACAGTCCCCACACACAAAACCATCGTTTCAGAGTTCCCACCGTCTTGCTTTGAGTGCAATATCTTCCAAGGGACACATTGTCACCCCGCAAAAAGAAGAGAAGCGGACAGGAAAACATTTTAAAAGATAAAATAAAGCTTAGTCAGTCAGGGACCCTCTCGATACTGAGTCAAGATGCGTTTTGGATGAGTTGTTGTTTTATAGATGGGCTGATGTCTGTTCAAGACAAGAGTCCTGTAGCGTGAGGGAGACAATGAGGACGGAGCACTTCAGTAATGGGTTTTAGTGTGTATCACCACAGCTCCCGCAATGTCCAACGAAGCAAATGATTGCATCTGCGGCATCAATCATTTAGTGTCATTAAACAAGAAGCTCTGTCACAAGATGAGCATCTCCTGCTCAGAAAATAAGTGTCTCAGCTTTGCCTTGGTGCTGATGCATCAGCGGGGGACCCATTATCCTGCGACAACAGTCTCTAGCCAGCATCATTCCTGCCTGGAGAAAACCAGAAACACAAGAACCCTCTTTGCTACCCAGATGTGCTTATGCAATGGGTATTTAATCTTTGAATTTGAGATGTACAGGATGCCACATGGCCCAACAGTTTGTCACCAAACTGCAGGAAAAGCCAAATGTCTCCTGTGCTCCGAGTTGGCTCGCAAGGCTGCTGCGGCGAGCTGGCGTCTGGGCAAAGTGGGTCTCGGGGAGACAAACCTAAGTCTAAAATGGATGTGAGGGGATGGACAACAGCAGAACACCCCTGACATTCACCGGGCTTATCTCTGGGCAGGATGATTAAACTCCCTGTATTTGTGAGCAGCAAGTGATACACATTCCTTTATTCCCTAACACTTGGTTGAGTCCCCAGAAAGAAACTTTTCTAGTTATATCAGTTGCCGAATGAGGTTAGTAATTACTCACAGCCCTGAAATAATACATACCCCCGATCAGGCGGTCGCCATCCATAAAGGCATGGTCAAAGGCATGAGCTATTACCCGAACGTTTGCTCTCCTTGGGAAGCTCATTTCCATACAGAACTGCACCTTGTGCAATATATCTCCAGGAGCGATCACTTAGTGCCTCAGCTCCAGGGAACAGGACCAAAAAAGTGAGTGAAAACTATTGATCTGGTTTTAAGTAGAGCTGTATCTATTAATCTGGGAACACTAATCACTGGGGGTTTGACAAGAACATGAGGTTTCCAGTGCCGCATTAACACTCTCCATCCTCTTGGGCAAAGCCTGAGGAAGACAGAGCTGCTTTCACAGCTTGGCCTAATGGCATACACAGAGCAGTCTTGGAGGCATCGACAGGCAGGAAAGCCTTGCAAGAGGTACCTCTCCCTATACACACACACATTATTCCTAGCATCTGACAACTTCTTTGACCAGAAGGATAACACGGAAGAGATGTTCCCGGGAAGCCCCAAGGGCAATCTTCGTCTTAGTGTTATCCCCATGAGCCTAGACTGGATGTGCCATTATGAAGGTGGGAGCACGGTGACTTCTGGTCTCCTCTGGGGGATTTATCACTTATTTTCATCTTTCAGTAAGCCAAAAATGACATAATGAAGCTCAAGATCAACCAAGCTGGGGAGTTTCACAGGGACAAAAAAAAAAAAGCAGCAAAGAAACTCCTTGCTGGTTGAATTTATTTCTCAGCTTTTTTAAATAGGATGGGCTGTAAAACTCTTAGCAAGCAGCAAGGGGGTACAAATGAGGACACAGACTTAAATCTGAGCCCAAGTGAGCTGGGAGAAAGAGGACCCATCCTCCTGCTGCTGCCAGAAAGGAATAAAGAAGCAGGTTTTACTGGAGGGTGTTTTTAACTGCTCTGAGACTCAGCTGTGATTTTCCAAGCCAGCACTGCTGCCCCCAGTCATAGTGGTGCCTGTATCACTTGATTACAGAAGCACAGCTGAAATTTCAACATTTATTTTTACCCATTTTCCTCATCTTTCTAGGGGACAACTGCCTGAGCAGGGCAGTCGAGGGTGGGGAGAGTTAATTCTCTAAGTGAAAAGAAAATCAAAACTAACTGAAGCAGAAATAGAAGAGACTAACATAAGCTATGGAGCAGCCCTCCAAGAAAAACTCCTAGACGTTTTTCCCTGCTACTCTTACCCCAGCAGAAACCCATCTTGCAGAGCTCTTCCACCACTCTTGCCACCCCAAGAGTCACCACTCTTCCACCTCTGCTGCCAGCCTGGGTCACGTCCTTCCTCTCTCATCCCCAACCTCAGCTTCCCAGTCTTCCCTCCTGAGAGCCTCATAAGCATAAAAACATCTTGGCCAGCTTCTTGTTTTATGCATGAGTGAAGACTTTGGAAGAAAGGAGGAGACATTTCTTTATGTTGTGTAAGCTGAGGTCACTCTCAGTGAGACTTTCCAGCTCACCCCAGCGCTGTGGTCCTCTGCCTCTCCAGCAGCCAAGAAAAAGCTTGCACTGGGCTGGAGGAAGCTGCCTGGATGTCTGGCCATAGAAAGGTGCTCCTCCAACAACTCTTACCAGGGCAGTCTCCAGCAAGGGGGTCAGGGTGGAGCTGTACAAGGCACTTCTCCAGATGGATGTGGAGCTCCTCTGTCTTCCCAGTTTATGGTTCCCATTAACCCCATCCAGATCTTTGCCAACCTTTCACAGCAGGGGTAGCAGCCTGTCTCTCAAAGCTAACACTGGAGACCTCATATTCTACTGCTGCAACAAGCGATATTGAGCAAGGTATGGTGGGCACCAGCAAGCTGGGCTTTCCCTGCTTTGGCTTCCTTGTCTGTTGTGGCCTCAAGCTCTGGAACTGTCCTGTTGGCTTATATCACCAAGGATTTTTATTAAGTGTTACTGGGCCTCACCAACAGCCTTTCCTCCGAGAGCTGTAACCTGCCAAAAATGGTGGTCAACAGAGGAGACCCTAGAACGAATCCTCAAGGGCTGTTGATGGCAATGCTGAGTCTTCAGATCAATGCTCACGTTCTCCAGGCTGATGTGCCCAATCTGCTGGCCCAGGCTGGGCTACTGACACTTCTAGTGGTGCTTTTGCAAACACCGAGTTAAATCTTTGCCACATATGCTCATGTTCTGGAAAACCAGATCACTGGCTATTGGTTACAAAGGTTCAATAATGATTTGTTTAGCTCTTTTTTTATGGTGAAAGGTACTAGTAGAGACCACAGTCCCACCCACACCCAGAGCTGTTGGTGGGAACCGATGCCTCTTCTGCAGCAGCTTCCCAAGTGCCCTCTACCTTCGTCCTCTCTCCAAGGGCTTGTGGAAAGGATGGGTTGCTCTGCCCTGACATGAAGCAATTGTGATTGGAGGCTCTAGGTGACTGGATGCGGGGTTTCTTTGAAGCAAGAGAAGCCAACACCTCACCCCAAGGGTCTCTACTCACCCATTCACTTTTTTCCTCCACATTTCCAGGGCTTTCTGGTTTCTCTTTAAACCTTCTGTAGGCCCAACAAGCTGTATCTCCTGTTTCTCTTTGACATACCCAGGTCCATCAGCCACATCCCAGCCCTTGTCATCCCAGCTCAGATTCTTCTCCAGCCTCCCTGGGTGGTCAGGAATTGGGTGAGGACTTCCAGTGTTTTGACAACTTCATTCCACAGATTATCTTGATTTGTAACTACACATTCTACAGGACGGATGGTCATTTAATGCAGTGGTGAACAGCAAGTTATCACCCAACTCTTCCTCCAGAGCAGAACAAAACAAATTGAAGCTCCTGCAGATCTGGCCCTGGGTTACAGCTGCTTGACACAAGCTCCTTCAACAGACTGTGAAACAAATCAGCACTCAAGAACTCCCTTACAGAGGATCACATGCACAGGGGTCTGCTCCAGCCTGCCTTTTCCTCCCTCATTAACACCCTCATCCTAATGGTGATTTTTCCAGAGCATCTTCAACTCTGGGCCCTGAGCCAGTCACATCACCAATAATCGTGTTCACGCAGCATGTACATTCACCAGCTTCCACTCAAAATGAGTGAAATTTAGAATCCAAACCCTAGACATGCACATTTTAACCTGCATGTCCATGGAGCACCAAGAGAGTTACATCACAGAACATCTGCTTTTGCGGAGATGGTAAAACAGACATATTAAAATTATATATTTAAAAAAGGCCTTTTTGGTTTGTACATTGGTCCTGCAGCCAGGGAGATGGCTCACGTGAGTGTACTGTGCCTTTGACTCTGTTGTGGTTTAACCCCAGCGGGCAGCTAAGCCCCACACAGCCGCTTGCTCCCCCCCAGTGGGATGGGGGAGAGAATCAAAGGGTAAAAGTGAGAAAGCTCGTGGGTTGAGACAAAGACAGTTTAATAGGTAAAGCGAAAGCTGGGCACGCAAGCAAAGCAAAAGGAATTCATTCACTGCTTCCCATGGGCAGGCAGGTGTTCAGCCATCTCCAGGAAAGCAGGGCTCCATCACACGTAACAGTGACTTGGGAAGACAAACACCATCACTCTGAACATCCCCCCCTTCCTTCTTCCTCCAGCTTTATATGCTGAGCATGACGTCATATGGTGTGGAATATCCCTTGGGTCAGCTGGGGTCAGCTGTCCTGGCTGTGCCCCCTCCCAACTTCTCATGTACCCCCAGCCTGCTCACTGGTGGGGCGGGGTGAGAGGCAGAAAAGGCCTTGACTGTGTGCAAGCACTGCTCAGCAGCAACAAAAACATCCCTGTGTTATCAACACTGTTTTCGGCATAAATCTAAAACGTAGCCCCATACCAGCTACTGTGAAGAAATAACTCCATCCCAGCCAAAACCAGCACAGGCTCCCAGCACACATGGCCTGAAAACACAAACAGGGATGCCAGCAGCAAGGTGGAGGCTCTGTACAGGCAGGGCACTCCCTTGCCTGAGCTGTGCCTCACTGCCATAGGTGAAAACTGCTGGTTTTTGCAGCCCTGGTGAATTATAAACACAATCAGCAGCTGCAAAGGTTGCTCTGCACTTCACTGGGGGCCTTTTCAATGCTAATGTATGCAGCAGGCAGGGAGCAGACTTCGACTCAAATGAGGGGCTCTCAGAGGCCTGATTTCATAAAGTCACCTGCCAGTTTCTCTGCCAGAGGTGGCTGCTGACTTTAGTGCTGCTGATTTACAAATAGGTGGAAGCAACCGGACCTTTGAAGCCTGTTGATCTTTATAGCCTACCCCACAAAGATGGAGCTTTTTCTTTTCCTTACTGTTTTATTGTAGTTTTGCTCTATTTTCCTGCCCAACAGGAAAACCATCCCACTGAAGCTGACTTGTGACCCCCAGCTTTCAGTTTGACCTTTCCCAGCTGGCTCCCAGTTTGTCCAAAGACAAAGGTTGTTCTGGCAGGATCCAAGGCAGGGTCCCTGGTTCCTGGGACTACATACAGGGCTGCTGCCCCCAGAAGGGTGAAGGCCATTTTGACTTCATCAGCAAGGGAAGAATCCTTAAACCTCAGCCAGTTTCCCCTTCTGCTGGGTTAGTACAGCCAGCCTTCAAAACATTGCTTGGTTGTACGACATTAAAAGATCTCCTGTCCAAAATTCTCCATATGCCCTTCCTCTCTCCCCCTACACTCCAACAGAAAAAACAAGAGGTGGGTTAGCAGCAGAAAACTGTGCTTCCCCCCCCAGCCCAAAATCATTGGTGCAGTCATTGTGCACAGCAATCCCATGCACGATGCAGAGAGCTTGTTCCACACTTCTGTTGGCTGAAATAATCCATATCAGCCTGGAATTTAACATAATCCACCTCAAAGACTGTGAGGGATGAATGGATGGATGAAAGTGTCAGCTGAGAGTTGTATTTTCTCAGCAGCCAGTTCCTCTTGAGAGGGATCCCTCTATTCAGCTCCGGATCAGGGGTGAAACCCCAACTCCTCTTACAGCTGTGATCATGGAAAATGGTGACCTGGCACAAAAGCTCCTGGGAAAAACCTCCCCTTTCAGAGCAATTTGAAATACAGCTGAAGCTGCAGAGGGTGTATGTGCAGCCTTTAGGACCATCATAGGGCAGTAGCACTTCCAAGATGGTACCCCCTGTCCCAAGACCAGACCCAGCAGCGGTGGGGCTGCCAGCAGGAGCCCTGCCATCACCCGAGAGAAGTCAAATACCAAAATCCACATCATTCCACAAGTCAGGCAGCCAAAGCCACCATGAAGGTCACACAGAAAGTTGGTGCTCTCAGCCAAGATTGTGTCACAGCATCCTGCGTTAGGTGTCCGACACAGCCTGGAGTGGATGTCATGAAGACACCCCCACTGTCCACCTACATTTCAGGACGTAAGTAGTAGTATCGCTGGTTTTGTGGCAGTAGTATTGAATGTGTGACAGTAAAGTAATAAATTCCCTGTTCTGGGCTCCCAGACTGCACAAACTGTTAGAAATCATTAAAACACCCTGCCTTATCTCTTGCACTGTAGACCTGCTCCAACTTTCAGAGTAAACAACAGAGCCAAGAAATGGAGCAGACCCCCACAGAAGGGTCTGAATGAAACTCATCTCCCACCAAGACAGGAACCACAAAGACAGCTTCATCCAAAGTCTCATGGCCAAAAAAAATACCCTTCTAGCTTGGGCTGGCAATGGATATGCATTAGCTTTGCTGCTTTTCCATTGGAGATTGAGATTCATTTTTCTCACCAAGAGTGAGCAGGAAAAACCCTGATATTTCCGAGTTATTAATGACACTTCTAGCTAAGTCTGAGGCTTTAAGTCTTTGTTATTTATTAGAGCTGGTGCAGAAATGGAAAATCTTTCTTAAAGATTTCCTTTGGCTATAGGAAACCTTTCCCACCACAGTAAAATCTGGAGGGGAAAAAAAACACGTTGAGATAACCAGGTGGAAAAAGCACTCTAACCTACTGTTTTTCATGAGGCCAGTAAGAGCCTGACTGTCCTTAAGTCTTCTGCACCTCTATTCAAGCTGGGTGAAAGTGGTCATCTGGTTTGGATGCTACCTGAGGCAGGGAATGATTGACAGAGATACAGATGACTAGTGAGGTGACAAATTTTGTTGACTTAGCCAGGTAGGCAAAAAAGTTAAATTTTCTTGAGTTTTTCTTTTAATCTTTCGAAAAGCAAGAAATTTTTATGTTTATTTGCCAATAAAAAAATCAGTTTGTAGGGACTTCTGAATGACTTCCTTCTGGTGACCTAGTGCCCTGTGCAGGAGCAGCAGTACACAGAGCAGTCTAAAGACCAAACAAAAGCCTAAATAAGAATACGGGCAGAGACTTACCTGTTACCTTTCATGAGATAAGTGGCAATAGGCAGCCAAGACCATTCTTGATGTCCATACCAAGCTAACAAAGGTATTTAAGCAATTGGCTGTTCAAGTAATCATTTGCAGGACAATTCTCACTCCTAGGGGAAGTGTAAAAAGATGTGATGGGACAAGATCAGCCTGGCTCTGAACTGGTGATGTTAGGAAGGTGTGCAGATGCTTGCTTACTGGGAAGATCTAAAAGTCTCTTCCCAACAGATGGACTTCTGCTGAGGCCATCTGGAATCACAGCAAGCATGACAGATAAGTAGTCTACCAAAATTCAGGATGGAGAGAAGACTGGAAGAAATTTGTGGGATTCCCAGTAAACAATGCCACCTACAATTCAATTAGGTGCACTGTAAATCAATTCAGCAGCAGGACAGAGGTCTTTAACAGCTCTGGGCAGCAGAGATGTGTGTTTGGCCCCAGTGTAGACCTAGGACAGAGGGTCTGTCAGTGCCTTGCCAACACCAGGAGAGGCAGGATGGCCTGGAGATGCTCCTGTGACAAAAAGACAGCTGTCCTCTGCACATCTAAGTGCTCCAGCCCTGAAGTGAATCAATATCTGAAGTATGATTATATTAAGAAATCTGGGGGAATTAAATCCCCAAAACCTCATCACTCTATCTAGGGATGAACTGTGTAGTCAGGACCACAGAGGTGACTGACCAAATGTGCCATGTAAGCTACAGTCAACCACCAGCTAGTGTTGATTGTAGGTTGGTATCAACTGTGGGAACATCTAAGCAATCTGCATAGAACACGCTGCTCAAGGTCAGCCTTAGAATGGTAAGTCATCAAGACCAAGTTCAGTAGCTTGAAAATCTCTAGGGGTTAAGGCAATATGTAGCTCTTGGCACAGTCAAGTAAGCAATGCAGTAGCCATGATGTGGGGGCACCACAGACCTGCAGCCAGAGACCTCCAAGTGAGCAAGCGTCCCTTTCTCTTACTTCCCTCGCCGTCAGCATCAGTACGAATGGCACAACTTTGGTATATGCTCTCCAGAGAGACAGGAAGGGAGGAATTACAGTGCATTGATTTGTTCCTGCCTGCTCGGCTTTGTGATTCACACCATCACCAGCTTGGTCGATGAAGCAATAAGCCATTGACAAGCATATAATAGAGGAACTCAGTGTTATGTTTGCAGCCCTGGATGTGCCATCTCCCCAGCGTATGCTGCTGGCTTTGTTCAGCAGGTCCACAACAAAACTCCCTCCTGCTCTCCTCCCCCAGCACTGCTAGCTGGCTGGGCCACTTCTCTCCCAGAAACCCAGGATCCTGATACTTCCTGAACAATCAGAAAAGAGGAAAAAATGCCTACTTGTGCACATCTCAGGGTGTACACAGGTTTTTATTATACAGTCCATGGTTGCAGGATAGGCTTTCCTGATTATTTTAATTTCCAGGGCCCAGGCACTTCCCAAGAAAGGAACAGATTGGGATGTTCAGTCACTATAATGCTGCCCTCGAGCATATTGACTGCTCCCCCCTATTTGATGTCATCTGCAAACCTTGAGCAAGTATTCCATCCCTTCCAGGTCATTAAAGGCATTAAACAGGACAGGTCCCAGGTAGACCTTTGAAGTACTCTGCTTGCTGCTGGTCTCCAGGGAGAGTCCAGTTTCTCAAGCTCATGTCCAGGAGTCCCTCCCCGTAAGGGCAGAGGCTCTATCTACACAAGAGACAGTAAGATGCCAAGACTGTGACTCCACCCTTGAATGGAAGTGACTCTGCTTTTCCTACCACCATGTTTATTATAGAAGGGTTCAGATGTGCCTCTAACATTAGAGATGTTAGCAAGACAACACTATGTATTTTTACTTCTTGACTGTGTGAGCCAGATGCAGCAAAGAGCACTCAAGTCCTCAGCTGTATGGGCACAATAATTTCTCCACATTTACAAGGTCATTCAGGTGAACTTCAGGTACCTTCCTCAAGGTTCTGGTGCATTTCCAGGCTTGAAAGAGATATACATTTCCTTTTCCGAGCCGAGATGCACATTCATCGTGCATTTTTCATAAAAACCTATCTATACTCATTAATTGGTTGATATGTTCTAGTTGCTGAAGAAAGCTCAAGGGATTTGGCAAGGACTCTCAAGTCTTTGGTTCCTCCCCTAGCTCTGCCATTGCTGGGAGAGGAGAGCAGTGGATAGCATGAAATGCTTTGTGTGTTGTTACCTGTTCATAAAAGCTATCCTTCCTGTGAGAGAGAAGAGTCTAGATGGTCCATAAGAGGCCAGCTCTTACCTCTTATGAGAAAAGAGGCCCCTGCCATAGCAGGGTTGGTAAATATGGTAAGCCATATCTTATTTATTCTGCAACAAAAAGAGGACTTGAGCTGTCCAGAAGTCAAAGCATTTTAGCATGTGGCTGAAAAACAACAGTGTTTATAATATCTCAAAATAGATTTCCTTGGGTAGTGGCTGGAAGGTGCTACTTCCACCCAGCTAATCATACTAATGGATAAGATCTAGCCAAGGAGGGAGAGCTGTGATGTAGCTGGAAAGTTAATGAGAAAGTAGGAGGGTATGGCTAGTTTCATTTTTTTCCTGTCTTACTCCAGAAAAAAGCCACATTTCACTCAACAAAACGCTTTGTCTTTACAAAAGATGAGAAGCAATTTCAAGAAAGACCATACTCCATGCATAAACCTACCTCATTTTTTTTCAGGTTTTTCTTCTTGTTTTATGCTCCCAGCAGAGGACTCGTATGCAGTAACAGCCACGTGCAGTTGAAGCTTTGCAACCACCCACTTGCTCCCAGTCATCACGGAGCAGCAAAAGCAGGGCTGCTCCCCTTCAGGAAGGTGAGCCAAGAGCCAAGGTGGATCACACAGCCATCAGGGCAGGGGCCAGCCAGGACCTAGCCCCACATTACCCAAGCAAGGCAAGCAGGACTGACACAGAGACTGTGGCCATGTCCAACGACAAATCCAAATCATAAGGCAATACCAGGGTGACGAGGCAGGTCCAAGGTCAAGCTGGGAAGTCAGTCCATGGGTCAGAAGTATCAGGTAGGTCCATAGCGACAAGGCAGAGACAAGATCAATCCAGGAGGTCAGCCTGCAGATTGAGGTCCAGATCAAGGGGCTCCATAGCCAGGTGCAAGCCAGGGCTGAGCTGGAGACCAACACTCCTCCAGCACAGCTCAGGGAGGGAGTGAGAGCCTGGGGCCAAGCTTAAATACCTCTCCTGGGCCCATGGGTGTGGGTGGAAGCCCCAGGTGAGGCTGCTCAGGGCCATTAAGGTGGCCCCAGGTGTCCTCAGGTCCGTTATGTTTGACAGCAGTGTTTTCAGCGTGGCTTCGCTGGTTGCTTCAGTTAGCAAGGCACAAACAAACCAGCCAAGGTGAATAACTGGAATTATCTCCCAACATCTCCTTGTCTGTGTGTGTGTCAGGAAAACCCAAACCCCATATTCCTTCTGACTTGACAAGTCCTTGATATAGCGGAAGCATGAGAAAAAATCCAAACCAGTTAAGCAATCAGGAAGCCACGAGGCTGTGAATGGTTGAGCCTCCTGACGCCTGGGGAGCTGCCTGCCTGGGGACGAGTCACCTTTGGGGGTCCTCCTGTGGCTCATGTCGTGGTGCTGTCGCTTGGCTGCAGGCTCCTCACTCATGGGAAAATAATGATTATTTACCTTATCATTGCTTTATGCCCCAGGGAGCAATAAGATCCCAACCAGATGGGGTGAGAGGAGTCGGGGCCCCGTGGAATGGATGTGCCGGTGATTTTGTGCCTCCCCACCCCAGAGCACCCCAGATGCAGTTTGCATCAGGGCCCGTCCCGGCCATTAGGAGGTTAAACAGGGTGAATGCCTTTGCCATCGTTATCAAGGATGGCTTCAGGACCACCAGTCTTCACTTGCCCTAGAGAAATGGTGTGACCCAGCTGAGCAGAGAGGACCCGTGCCCAAACCTCGGTGGCTGGGGCTGCTCTGCAGCCCCAGAGCAGCCCAGGCAATGCCCATTTTGGGTGGCCCCAGCAGCTCCTGGCTCCTGTTAGAGGCTTAGTCCCCAGAGCAGCTAAATCGGGACAGCAGAGCATGTAGACCGATGGTAACCCCAACCCTGCCTCCTAGGAAACCCCTGCCAGGGAGCATCTTCTGGTGTGGAAGGGGTCAGCCACGCAGAGCTACCCACATAGGCAGAGTCCAAAGGGACCCAGAGGTCAGGGCCAGACACATAGAATCATAGAATCATAGAATCATAGAATAGTTTGGGTTGGAAGGGACCTCTAAAGGCCATCTAGTCCAACCCCCTGCCATGGGCAGGGACATCTTCAACTAGATCAGGTTGCTCAGAGCCCCGTCCAACCTGACCTGGAATGTTTCCAGGGATGGGGCATCCACCACCTCTCTGGGCAACCTGGGCCAGTGTACATGCCCCCAGTTCATCCCAGCAAACATCTCCAGCAGAGCCCGAGCGAGTCCTGTTTCTGCTCCCGGCATTTCCCTCTGCGGCTGGCACAGAGACACCTGTGCGGAGGCAGGGGCTGGAATAAGAGGTTTCTGGCACAGGCTGGGGATAGCCGAGTTATTCATGAGCAAAGCCCAGAGCTTCAGTCCTGCTGACTCGAATGGGAATTTTGCCTACGGCATGACTGTGGGGGCTGGTTCGCAGGCTGGGAGGCAGGTACAGATTGCTACACGATGTGGGGTGACACCGAGACTTTGTTACTAGCTAATGTGTATTAATAAAAGGCAGAGTTTACAGGCTGCTTCATTCACACGTGCTCAGAGATCCTCCTCGGAGATGGCAGAGGTATTCACACACTCATTGTGGGGAGACGTGGGGGAGAATTCATGTTCTCCCCACGCCTCCCCATCCTTTGGCCGTTGCTGCGGCACTTGGACCAGTCTCCGGAGTAAGATGGAGCAGAGGGCGAGGGATGCCCGTGACACCCGCCCTCCCATCCTCTCCGGCCACCACAGAGCGGGGGATGCTCCTCCGCAGCAGCGTGGGGACATGTAGTGCCTGCCCTCAGCCTCTGCCGGGGAGCCGTTTGTTCCATGCTTTTGCAAGTGTGAAATCCAAGGTGGCAGCCTGACATGCAGCAGCAGGAGCCAACAACGTCCCTCCTTCCCTCCCTCCCTCCCTCCCGCCCTCCCTCTGTCTGTCCTCTCTTCCAGGAGGCCTGAAGAGCCATCGTGGCTGTGCCTCTGGTCCTTCTGCTCACGCCTGCAAGCGCGCTAAGTAGGTGGCTTCTACTGGCCCAAACCCAAATACTAGCCTTCAGGACCCCTGCGCCTCTCACTGTAGCCCTTGCCGTGGGGTGTCTAAGGCCTGACCTGGGTCCAGTCCAAGGAGATCTGGTCATCTGTAGCTGGAGCTCTTCCAAAACAGAATCAGTGCTTGATTTTCCAAGATGTTGTTTGCCTCAAAGAGTCCTGAGGTCTTGCTGTTTTTTGGCAATAATCGCTTGTTCTGTCCAGAAATGGATTTTTCCAAGAAACGTCACTGAAATTCACATATCTCTGGCACAGGGCACGACAGCAATATCATGGCCAGAGGTGACACTGCGCAGGAGCTGATCACGCTGCAGGTGTGATGAGTGGCAGGAGAGGTCCTAGACCAGCTTCCCGAGGGCCTCTGGAGCAGGGTGACTTTGCCCACCCCAGCTCAGACCAGACGTGCAGGGGAAAGCACAAGTTTGGCCGGGACCGGCAAGCAAAAGACTCAGGATGGTTTTATTCTCACTGAGCACGATGCCTCTGCCCCTGGGATCAGCGCCCATCCCTGCTGGGTGGGAGGGAGTGGAGGAGAGCGCAGGTTCTATTTATATCTTCAGGAGCAGCTGGATTAAACCGACAGAAGAAATGTGCTGTGAAAGCCTCTCTCTTCTTCATACACTATTTAGGAAGCTAGGACTGCAAAGCATCAGCCATTTTTCCCCCCCCCCGGCTGCTGGTGGCTTTGTTCCTGGGAGAAAATGCATGGGGACTGGGAAGTCCATGGTGAGCTTGCCCAAGCGCCAGGACACCATCCTGGGTCAGCACAGCCCCTATTTGTTGGGGGTGCCAGGACCCTTTGCGGCTCCCATGGAGCCCCCGTGGTAAAAGTTGGAAGCGTTTGTGTCTTAGCGAGTGCACCGGTTTCTTGGGGGTCCAGACGTCCTGAGCCTGGGCACAGCAGCATCTGGGTGACGCACAACGGCTTTTATAAAGAGTCCTCACACCAGCTTCTTTTTTGTTCACCAGAAAGCCAGGTCTCTACATTTCCTGAAAACCACGTACCTCTAAGTATCCCAAGTTGGGTCCCTGAAAATGCAGCTCTGGAAATCCCCAGCCCATCTGAAAATCATGGGCCCTGTAGTTTGCCCTGCTTAGGTCTTTGGGCCAGACCCTGCTTACATCCCCACCAGCACCAACCCTGTATTTCCCCAGGGAAGCTTGGCTTGAGGGTGGGGTGAGAGAGTTTGTCTGAGCGTGGCGTCTTATGGATCCTATTGTGTGGCTGCAAGTTGGGAAACTGCTCGTTTCTGCTTGCGTATATTAATCAGGTGAGGAGCCGCGCTGCTCTTTTCCTTTTCGAGTTTTTCTCTGCTGCTCCGTAGCTAAAGTAGGAAGCCGTCTCCTCTGATCATACGTATTCTCTTTATTTGGGGCTGAGATCATGATTTAAGCAATCGTTTGCTCAAAGCCATCTATGCCCCATTTTCCTTTCGCCCACAAGTTGTGGTCAGTATCTAAAAGGCCAGAAAGGAGACACCTTCCACCACCCTGTGCTCTGCGCCGCAACTGCTCAGCAGGGCATCAATTAGCATGAATCCTCAAGTTCAAAAACATAATATCAACACAATTCCCCAAGTGCTGCCTTTTCCGGAGGTTTTGGTTTCAAAGGCATTCCTCTGTGGTCAAAAGAAATGCTATAAAAACATGAGACGTTTCTGGTTTGTGGACGCTCGCGTCTCGTTTGCTAGCAATTCTCTGTGCCCCCCTCATTGCGAGGTCTCCAGGGAGTCGGTGGAAACATGAAAAGAGAGCAGCAAGCGTCTCTGACAGACGTGGCCCCAACAATGGTGTTGTTTTTTCAGCTTTTTTTTTGTTTGTTTTTAATGCTTCTCCTGCTCTAATGCAGTTTTGCTAGCGTTGCGTGGGGCTTCTAGCTCTGTATTATTTTGTGCTGCAACGCTGTGCTGAGCATTGCCTGGGATTTGCTTGCTTTGCATGCAGTGAGTTAAATCCTGTCTGGAATACTGAGCTGAAAGAGTCCCAGGGGAGCGCACAAGCCTTTCCTCTGGTTGCCTATGTGATAAGCAGCAGGTCCCTTGCTCCCAGACGTCTCTCACACCAGCCCACTGTGCCCATCTCAGAAGTGCTGTCACTGGGGCTACGTGCCCTGTTGCTGCTGTAGCACCCTGGGGTGCCAACAAGGAGCAGATCAGGTGGTGGTTCATGTCCCAGCCCAAGAAAAGCTGCTGTGCTCATGCTTGAGAGGATGCTAACTTGAAATTATCCTGGAGCATTCCCTCATCCCCACTTGCCCTTCTCTTTGCAGATATTGGTCTAATTGAGAGGAGAGGAGAAGATGTTTCTGGCCCGTGATCTCAGCCTGCTGCCCACAAGAAGCTCTGTGTGTGACGGGGCAGGCAGGAGAAGGCACCGTGCTGATGCCGCTTGCTTGATGCTCAGCCAGGTCCATTCGCTACCCGTGTTCCTACCCGTCCTCTCATGAATAAGACTCTGGCATCATCTCGTATCTCCCCTGCGGGGAGGCTGGTCCTGTCTGTTGGAGCCCTCATATTCCCCAGTGTCTTGTGCAGGTCCTTCCACTGCCTTCAGCGTTACAGACCTGAGCAGTTTCCAACACACGCTAAAGACATCAGTAATATTTACAGTGAATGATTTCCCACGTGTGGTTTGTGAAGATTAATGACACTGATGTTTGCCTGCTCTGCGTGAGCATTGCTGAAGGGCACCTATGGACTGAGTTGACAAAGATAGTTTAATGGGAGGAATTATATCTCTCCTGATGAAGTTTCCAGCTGGGCTGTGCCTGGCAGTGCATTGTGCCCTTCCCACGCTATGGCTTTGCCCAAGACCTCTTGGTGGTGGGAGCCTCGGCTGTTTCAGCCCAAATGCTTGATGTGCACCGGCTTCGCTGCCCTGGGTTACAGTTGGACCGCCCCATCGCTGCCCCATGCCCCTGGATCTCCAACAGCAGTGACCCGTCCTCTCCAGGTATCCCCCTTGCCTGTTTGGCATCGGTGGGAGTCTGCGATTGCATCTGCCGAGAACGTCCACATTGGTCCTTCTGAAGCTCAAGTTTGTCCCCACCCTGATCAGTTTTTTCTCTGAGTCACTCCTGCAGAAAAAACCCCCTCTCTTCTCCTACAAAACCCCCTCTGTGTCTTTTTCCCATCTGCCCAAAGATTTCTCTGTGGGGCTCCTCTTTTGTTCCTGCTTCCACCATCTGCTCTGTCCCTTTGCCATTGTGTCTTCCCGCCAGAAAGCTGAAAGCAGACCCAGGGCTTTTGGCTCCCGACTACCTCCCTGGCACGCTCAGGGTTTCTCTTAGCACAGCCTTTGTTCGGGACTCATGGTCAGAGATTTTCCATTTCAGCATTTTCCGAAGAGGTTCAGAGTTTGTTTTGCAAAAAGTTTTGATAATTCCTCTTTTATCTTAACACCCCCCCTAAATTCAAAATATCATAGTTTCCCAGAAGACAGAAATTCCATCTTTCTACCCATCTTTGAGTCCAGTGGCTTCAGGGCTAATACAGAGCTTGGTGGGTTTATTTTGGGAAAGGCTTGACTCCCGGTCTCAGTTTTCCTGCCAAGCAGGCAGTTCTTTATCGCTTTTGTCTGCGTTTTGGTTTCTCTGGATGACGGGTGAGCTGTCAACTTGGGAGGTTGCCACCGAGGCCTGAGTTACTTTATGGGTTCTTCTCCCATTAACATCTGTGTACAGCTGGAGCCTGAAGCCAAAGGAGTGACTCCAGGCTTGTGCCCAAGTGATCGAAAAAAGAAATCAGAGGTACAAACAAGAATAAATCCTGCTATTCTTGATAAATCAATAGAGTTATGATAAAGTCTAGTATCACTTTAAATGACTAAAAGCAAACACTTTGTATAGGTCTAAATTCTTCTCAGCGTGAGCTCTCTAGGACTTTTTGCAAGTCATTCATCTCTGGAAACTAGCATCGTCCCTTGCTCTCCCTTATGTACTAGCAAACACTGGGTTTACTTCAGATCCCATCACTCCGTGAGAAATGTCGAAACAAAACATCCTGGTCACCTCATTTCAAAAGAAATATTCAGCCGCCTAAAAAAAAAAAAAGATCCAAGAGAATATATGCGTGTATCCTGGCTTTTTATAAAGTTTGGATGTTAGTACTTGAGAGTGTCCTTTTAATGCATTTCAGGAAGATTTTGAGGCTCTGTTAACTCACCACCATCCAACTCACTGGAACTAGGAACTTTTCCCCAAGAAAAAAGAAGAAAGTATAAATAGAAACAGAAGCTGAACAACACTGCCTTCACCTGAAGTGATTATCGTGTTCTACTGACCCACGAAGTAAATATTGATTGAGGTGAAGCCACGGCCAATATTTGCTTGTAGGAAAAATAAATTTGTTGTCAGCAAACAAGAAGTTGATATATATGTGATTTGTGACCTGCTTCCCCACCAGCACATCCTGTCCTGGCTTGAGATCTGGCACGAGGGCCAGCAGGCAGATGTGGAAGAGCCTTTCCAGACCACCAAATCCATCTCTGCTGGCGCAGGCTTGAATTCTGCAGAGCTTTTCCCACCATCTGCTTAATTTATCTGTGCATCCCTCTTCTGGACGGTTGCATCATGGCTGGCTGCTGGGAGGTGAGTCCATAAACCAACTCTTGAATCTGAGGTGCTGGTGGCCAGCAGAGGTGATTTCGTGGCCTGTTCACACCTCCGGTGCTTCAGCTGGCCACGGCTGCTTCAGTAAATCAAGGGCCACCACCAGCTCGCGTCAGGGTGCACAGAGCCCTGGGGTGAGCGGATGCTCTCCTCACTCATCAAACTGATGGTCAGTCCGTACATCTGAGACTCTTTTCTTTCTGCATGTCTTACTTGGTAGCGCTTTCAAAGAACAGTGTTTAAAAATATATAAGAAGGAGTGCCAAGGCAGAAAACGTGCAGAGAAGATAAACCTGAAAATCCATCTGACTGCAGCAATCCTCTGCCTGGAAAATCCACTCAGTGACCCCAGAGATATTTGAGTCCAAATGTGCACTTGGCACAGGAGATACTGTTGTTTCTCATCATACCCTTGTTTCCTGCAATGATCAAGCTGTCACGCCCAGGACACCCATTTCAGCGCAGCTTCTGTCCATAATAAGGTTTTGAGGTGGATTGTGTCACTCCAAGCCTGAGGCCAGGGCTGCTGCTAACATCTAGAAGAGGAGGGACCGAGAGCTCTGGTTCATTGGTCTTGGGCTGGGCTTAGGGAATGCTCCTTCCCCAGAAGAGAGGTCGAAGGGGCGACCACCTCTCCATGCTGCCAGTGACAGTCACATCACTGCGGTAGGCTGACGAGCAGACTCAAGGGCACAAGGAAGCACTCAGAGCCCTTCATTTACCACCTTTTTATTCATGCACTGGGTGTTTCTCTGCCTGTTGACCAGGCTCAAAGCCAGGAAGGACACCTGACTGTGGCCTAGGCTGTAGGACGTTCAGCCTGCCCATGTCTGACCCATCCAAAGCCTGGAATTGCTGACAATAAGGTGTAAAACATTCCTTGGTTTTTTCTTTTCTTTTGGGGGGGTGTCTAGAAGAGTACCTAGCATCAAGCCGAAGGTGTACAAGGTGGGTAATATGAAGATGGGGGTGTTGGGTGTTCAGTGAGACCTGACGTCCTGCTCTACACCTCAGCTCCGCGAATCCTGCTGCCGAAACCCCCGGCAGTCCCACTCCTCTCACAGAAGGAAAGAAACTAGGCCAGCTCCCCACCTCCCAAGATGAGTTTCCCTTACAGTCCTTGAACTGTCCCTTGATCCCAGTCGCTTATTTGAGAAAATCAAGTTAACATTCCCTGTGCAAAAAAAGGGGGGAAAAAGTGCTGTTCGGTGACAGCCACCCCGTCGTGCTCAATACCGAAATGTCAGCTGGCAGTAAAAGTAGTCCGGTAAATACTCTTTATTAACAGGGGAGACATTTAATGTCTGTCACACACTGTGCTTCTCTGGGCCAGTTGTTAAAATGTTAAAGGGACAATGCTCTTTGGATTGATGGGACCCCATTTTTTTTTAACCTGCTTTCAAGGGGGATTGTTTGATTTCACAGTATTTGATGGATTCATGAAACAAGTGATGCAAGAGGGTCTGAGTTCCCACACATCCCCTGCCAGCCCCTCTGCACGTACCACCTGCCCCCTTCCTCCCTCACAGGGCTCTGCCTTTTTAATCTGATTTTACAGGCAGGCTGGTCTGCTGAGATTTACAAGAGCACGCCTTCCTCCTGGCTGTTCAGCAAAGAAAATGCCTGCACAATAAATTTTTAACACCCCCTCCCCTTTCTAATGACCACTGCTGGGGCTTCATGGAGACACTTTGATGGACGAACCCAAAAGCTTTGCTGCTTTTCACTCATCTTTCTTCTTCTGAGAACCTGGGAGCAAGCCCGCGGGCCATAGTCGGGGGCAGACAGTGACCATAAGAGGGGAGCATAAAGCCCCAGCCAGAGGTTAGACGAGAACAGTGCTGGGAGAAGGAGATGTGTGTCTCTAAGTGGTGTAGAGCTACCTTAGCAGGTCCCCGTTCGTCTGCTCTGCAGAGGAGGGAAGGTATTTTTATTGGGATGCTACAAACAGACCCCTAACAGAAAGGGAATTTTCCTCCCGCAAATCCTACAGTGGATGATTATTTATGAAATTATTTATGGATAGGTACCGTTACGGTGTGGGTGAGGAGGGTGTCCCTGAAGGACAGCCACCCCCCCGGTGTGTGGGAACCTCATTGCAACACTCCTCGTGGGGTCATCTTTCCTCCCTTGGAAGGAGGCATCTGGAAGAAGCCTGCTGTCCAGAGAGGGACTCGGGCATTCAAGCAGACACCCAGCCCTAAAAGGGCATTTAATTTTAAATCTCTTCTGTGTTGGCCCCAAAGAAAATTATTCTTGACTTCCCAACTTGTCTGTGGTTTTCTCAGCTTGAAGCAATTTCCCCTCATAACCTTGCAGGTTGGCCAGAAAACCACGAAAAATACTTTTATATGTTTTGGAAGAGCTCTTGTCACCAGAGGAAAAGTACCAGCTATTGCTGAGAGCCCTTCTCCACTGCAGCCCCACCTACAAACATCTGCTTTTTATGTGCATTAAACTCTGCGCCCATAATACCTGCCAGCAAGATTGTGCCTGGCTTTTATAGGAACCATCATCAGCATGTGAGAAATACGCAGTAAATTTTAGCTATAAATCTTTCTCTGGGATGCTTGAAGAGTCCCTGCACCGCTGCCAGCCTTGACTTTGTGCAAGGGGTTTCGTGCTGCTGCATTTTCCCCCCTCACTGCTGGCTGTGACGGTCCAGACGCAGACCCCAGCTTTACTGCCTGTAATTTTACCTTTGCTTCTGCTGCAACGGCTGCCGGAGATTCAAGCTGGGGAGGGGGCTGGCAGCTCCCAGACCACTTTTTCCCACTGGTCCTCAGCCTGGATCCTCTTCCTCTCGGTCCTGCCCCTTACAACTGGTCCCTCCCCATGAAGAGCATCAGGCTCTGCCTGCCCAAGGGAGATGTCTCCTCCTGCCTCTGCTTGACTTCACGTTCCTCCTGCTTCGCTCTGCCCATCTCGCAGTGCTGCTGGCATTGAGGTACCTGGAAAGCTCAGAAAATTCACCGGAGGAACAAAGGAGACACCAAGTCCTTCGGGGAAACCCAGGCGACGCGCTAGGCGAGCTGGCAGAGGGATGGGAGCGTTCGCCAGCTCCCAGGCAGCGCTGCTGGAGAAGCTCATCAGCAGGGCTGGGGCAGGAGCTTGTCCGGCACCAAACCTGCTCCCCCATGGAGCTCCTCGCAGAGCCCAGCTTCTTTGCACCAAAGTGACTTGCAGGGTGACATCTGGCACTTCAGGTTATGTTGTTGTAAAACGGGAGCGAAATCCAAGGTGAAATCAGGAGCGTCTGGAAATTGTCTGAAGTCCCCTTGGTGGAAAGTATTAAACACAAGTGATCAGCACCACCCGCACGCCGGTGTTTCTAAAGTACCGCTCCGATGCCAAGGCATGAGACACTAAACAGCAGTGAAGACATCCAAGGCAAGAGAGGGATACAGGCAGACCTTCCCAGAGAAAAAGAGGATAGGAGGCGTGCTGGTCAGCTCAAAAAACCCAGATCGTTTCCTATTGGTAACACAAACTATTTTGTTTCAATAAGGTGAAGATGCTTCATTCCAGGAAGGGTGAAGCTTGGTAAATATTGCAAACCAGCTGTGTTATATATTGCTGTATCTATATGTTAATGTTGCGTTAAGGTATATGTATGTTAATACCTAGACAATAAATATTAAACTTCATGTTGCACTGCAACATAAAACTTCAAGTAAACTAAATGAAACAATGAGGTCGAAATACAATTATTTGATTTTATGTGTTTGAAGCCATATTTGGCACCAGCCATCCAGAACGGGAGTGTCAGAAGACTTGCTTTGATTTTTGTCCCTCTCAGTGGATTTCTGCAAGATGTTTTAATTTTCCATGCCTTCCTGCCTCTCCAGTGGAAAACCCTTCTGCTGAAAACTTCTTGGCAAGTTTTTCTGAGGACCAAGTAGCTGCTCAATAAATGCTTTTGCATCTACTGAGCAAGTTTTATTTAATTACACAGCAGCTACAGTGTGTGGCGGTTCCTGCATTTTAAACAGCAAGTGGGTCCCACTGCACCTCCTCATCGTAATTCGCTTTTTTTTTCCTGTGGGTAATATATAACTGCTGCGAAATTACATAGCATTAGCTAGTAAAATAATGAGACTTAACTAGGAGCCAGGATCTTTGTCAGTCCTCAGCAATGTGTCCACTAGCCGTGAGGTCCGTGGCCAAGCCTACTTTGCTCTGCAGCTCTTTTGCCTGCAGAGGTAGGAAGGGGACTCCGGAGGACCTGGCGCAAGCAACGTCCTCAGGGGAAACTTTGGGATGAGGCTGGAAGGCTGAGCACCAGCAGCGCCTCCACGTTGCACCGGTGCATCACGCTCTGGTGACGCTTGTTCTGTGGGGAAACGGTGAGAGCGGAGAACAGCAAGAATAAGAGATGAGAAAAAAACCTTTCGTAGAAATAGATAAAAGCATTGGCCTTGGCCTGGTGAGGAGAGTCCCAGGAGACCAAAGCTGTTTATCTCTAATAAGAGAGCATGGAAAAAGCGTTAAACAAACAGCTTAATTTCCCTGCAGTGTTTAGACTGGCGCTGCCTGTAACTAGTGGTGGTTAGTTATAGGCTATAATAAGTTTTCCTTATGTAGGCAAAGTCCCATTGGGTTTTCTGGGTCTTAATATAATACGAACTAAATGATTTAGTCTCTTCCAAGCAGAAGACGATATCTCTCTTTCCTCTCTACTTATGAGACCCATCCATCATTCCTGAAGGCAGGCTGCCCGCAGCGGCACGGGCCCCCCTTCCTGCTGGGGCTTCCCCCTCCTGCCTGCAAGGTGCCCACAGCTGGCATCAAAACCGAAGGAAGCATTGTGCGTGGGATAGGAAAGAAACTTCTGTTCCTCCTCCACCTCCTTGGCCCACTTTGGCCAAGCCCAGGATCCCCACCGAGCTCTTCTGTCTTGCAGCGGTCCTCCTGAAGACCCTCTGTTACAGCTTCGGCAGTCTCTCTGCCTGCCCATGTCACCCACCAGTGGGTCAAATCTGGGCTTTTCCTTTTAATGCAAGATTCTTCTCTGGCTGATTTATAGTTTCCAGAAAGTTCATTGATCCCAATTTTAATCTCCCAGTGCTTGGAAAATATACATAGATCATATTAATTGCAGAAGAGGAAAAAACGAGTTTATTTGACATAGCTCAGGCTGCAACATTCCTTTGGTAGAACATGAGGATCATTATATCAATTAAATCACTGTATGTGATAAAGCAAAGCAGGCTTCTTTTCTCCTTGCTGGCTGCACAATGAACTGTTTTGATCAGATACTCAGTTTTTTGAAATGAAAATAAGCAGTTTCAAGTTTCCCAAGTCCTAAACATTTCAGCCGCCCCCCCTTAAAACGTGCCTGCTGTGGTTGTGGCTCAGGTAGCACTGCGGGGAAGAGCATCGATGGTGGCTTTTCCATACCTTTGGGATGGGAAAAAGATCCGGGAAGTTGCTGGCATGAACTTACTTATGGTACAGTCACACAAGTGTTTGCAACCGCATTGGCCCATCACCGTTCCCTGGCTGCACTTGGCAGCTGGTTTCGTTACACCCATCTCTGCGGGCAATACATACAATTTATTACATCCTCGGTGTGTATGAGTCTTATTGGGAAGCCTGGGAAGACTCCCATGCCCGGCTGCTGTGAAAAAGGGTGAAAGACATGCCTAAATTTCTGAGACAGCCTGGAAAACCTCCGCATCGCTTTTGCAAAGCCAAGTGGTTCACTGCAACGTTTTCTGAAGGGCATTCCCAAGACTGCTGTGCTAAACCAAACCTAATTCTTACTTGTGAGTCTCCCTGTCACCTGCAAGCAGCTCGCTCGTGCAGCTAAATTCCCTTCTCAAACCTGGGAGGGCACCGCTGCCTTGGGCTAATGCCAGCCTGCCCGGGAAGAGCATCCTTGAGGAGGTGTCTGAGGTGGCTAAAACGCTGCAAACTAGAAATAGCTCTCCCTGAGTCCCATCCGCAACCTTTTATTGAAATGGGTTTATTTTCCTGCTGGCAGCAGGAGCTTTCTGATACCTGAAGAAAGAGGCAGAGTGAGTTCATCAGCAGCCCTACAACAAAGATCTTGCAAGATAAGACCACGGGAGAGAGTGCCGGCACTTGGGTCAGACGAAAGGTGTCTGATGGTAACCTTTAGAAATAGAGAAATTTACACATGGGGGCACTTCTGGAAGGCTAGTTATTCCATTTTCTGCCTTTTGCATCCATGTGTGTGCCTTTGTTTCCCCTCTCTGGATCTGCTCCTGGCTTTACTGCTAGTTTAAAATAAAAATATAATCCATTTACAATCCTCCCTTACGGCCATTAGGCGCTCGTCTGAGAAAGACTATTATCTCCGCTTGGCTGGCAGAGGATTCAGAGCCACGTAAGGCTTTAACTCCTGCGTGGCTGTGCAGGCAGGAGTGTCCCACTTGCTAGGCTGTTGGGGATGGGGAAAGCTGGCACGTGCCTCGCTTTGCTGCCTTTCCATGCGTCCAAGAGCTGCGAGACCTCGGGGACCTCTCCTGTCCCCTCTTCCAGGCTTTGGCCCATTGCTGCCACGAGCGGAGGGGCTGCAAATCTGCTTGCTTTCCGGCAGTGGGGAGGTTTTGTCCCTGCACGGTCAAGAAAGAAGCAAAGAAGTGGGTATCATTGCACAGGGCACGGCTCCAGCCATAAAACCAGGGCTGCTAAAGGGAGCAGAGGACCCAGCCCATGGTGGGTGGGGGTGTCTTGCCCTAAGACAGCAAACTGGGTGGCAGAGCTTGAGGCTCAGACCTGCTCCTGCCCTGTGTGGCTCGGGGCAAGGAGCATAACCTTGATGGGTTCACCCTGGAAACGGCAATAACCTGTGCCTCACACCCCGTGTCCCGTGTCCCCGTGCTCAGGGAGTGCTCTGGGGCAGGGCTATCCCCAGTGCTGCTGTGTGCAGAAACCCGTCCCGCAAGGTTACTACTGGAAATTCAATGTTTCTCCTCCATGGGGAAAAAAATAGTATTTCTGTTTGCTCCAGATTGGGAAGAAAAGTCAAAATTTTGCATTTTCCTGCATAGGAAAATTCCGCTAAGTACAAATACTACGCAACCAAGTGAGGCAACCACTTATTTCACCATTGTGTGCCCATGAAATATTTCAATTCCTTTGACTCAGCATCAGTGGCAGGAGGCCCAAGCTACTGGGACATTTCGGACCGGCTTTGAGTCCATGGGTGGTGCCAGAGGAAACCAGCCGAGGCCGTGCCTGCCCGGGCTTCTGCCTGCTTGAAAAGCAAAAAGCCCCTCCAGCTTTCCTGGAGGGATGCGAGTCTGAAGGGGGGCTTTCCCCACAAGCACGTCCCAACCTGCCTCGAGGGAAATGGCACCAAGATCGTTAAGTTTTCTTTGCCGGACAATTCCTGATAATTATTATTTGGGCCATGCTCACTGGGTTTTAAATTATTCTGTCTCAAGTAGCTGATGGCATTTGTTACATGTCATGCAATGTTCCTGGTAATTAATTGGTATTTAATTAATTAAGGGATAATGGCATTCAATTAAGGGATGCTTGTGGAACACTGTCACTGGGTAATTAATGGCTTCCTGCTGCTCAAGCAAAGCCGAGGCATTTGTGGAAAATAAATAGAGAGGAGAAGCCGAGATGTTTATTCCCTTGGCAGGAGACAGCGTTGCATGCCAGCGATCTCTGACCCTCCTGCACCATCACCAAGACGGGGAGAGCACTCACAGCTGCAGGCAAGAAGCGTTGCGTGACCTTGCAGCAGTCAGACACCCATTCACATGCTTTCAGCTGGCAGCAAACATGATGTGCAATCACTGGCGAGGAGGATAACTGCACAGTGAGCACCTGATGTTTCCAGCATCACACAGCAGGCCAACGGCAGAAACGAGACCTGATTTCCAGACCCCGTGCCCAGGGCTCTGCTCAGGGTGAGTCAGGCTCTGCCCCTGGTGTGTGTAAACTTGGAATTGCTCCCACTGGTGTCAAGGACCAAAGTATCTGGGAGAAAATGGGCCTTGTGTCCCATCAACTTTGGAGGAGAGCACAGAAAAAATACAAATTTCCTGGGACGTGAAGATAAACGAAAATAAATTCCCCGAATCAAACAGAACAGAGCACCGTTTTGAATAAAGAAGGACAAATATTGAAGGATGAACAGGAATGAGTCACTTTACCAGCTGTTCCTGGCTGGCTAGAAACACTCTGTGATGTTGAATGAGCCCTGTGTGCGTCGGGTATAAATATTTCAGGCACCTCTGGCAGGACTCAGAGGGTTTGAACTCCTCTGGTCCCTGCTAGCATAGCACCCTGTGCGAGGGGACAGCCCGAGGCAGGGACTCCTGTTGCTACTGGAGAGCAGAGGACCATCCAAGGAGGGTGATAACCACATCTGCCACTATGACTCCTGGTCTTCCTGGCTTCCCCAGCCATCCTTTCGAACGCGTGCCACTCAGCCCTTTGGGAATGAGGTTATTTCTAGGCAGAATGGGAGAGTGGTCCCTGGGCACTGAAGCCCTCTTGGTTTCCTCTTCCAGAGCGGCGGTGAAGACAAACAACTCAAGGCAACCCCCTCAGAGCAGACGTGCCTCAAAGCTCCTGGTTTCCTCCTGCACCACAGCGAACCCAGCCGTGCTTTCCCCGGGCGGCTCTGCCAGCAGCCAAGCAGCAGGCATTAATGATGCAGGAGGCTCCGCTCCCCCTGCCATACACGTGCATAAAGCACATCTCGGCGAGGATATTTGTGTGGCCTGCATTAGCATACTCTTTTCATTCCTAATCCCACCAGACTCAAGAGTAGGAATTATTGCAGCCTAGGAAAGAAGCACGGGTAAATTACAACATGCAGTATTTAAGATGCTGCTGCTGTAGGCACCTAACTTCTTTATGTATCAGTAAGCCTTAACCCAGAAGTCCACATTGGAGCATTTCTGATGTCGGTTTGGGGCCCAAGCTTCTGCCTTTCCAGCACGTTAACCAATGCAGTGATAAGGATCCTGACCACAGCTCAGGACAGCCAGTGTGTCAGGGTGTCTGCCCATTAATTTGTGGACGCCTTGGTCCTTCCTTGGGGACGTAGAGAGGATCAAAGCTGGGCTGGAGTACCCAGCACCCAGAGGGACAGCTCTTCAATGTTATTCAACAAGATGCAACATGAAAAATTGCCAAAGACTGCAGTGCTTTTGTTCCCTGGCAGCTTGCAATAGGTTTTCCCTAAAAAGCCCTCAGCCGTTTTTGTTCCAAAATCACACTTCCAGCTGAGAACTGCAAAACAACTCGGGGGGGGGAATGCAAATCGGCCTTTCATAGTTTGATAGCTGATGCCTCCTCTGAAGGAATTGCTTGCTGGATCTAATTGTTTAGCCCAAGAATTTAATGATGCTATTAGTAATTAACTTAATATATACTTAATAATATATACTTAATAAAGGATAATAACCTTATACTTTACAGTGGCTCCTTAAACGCATTGAATTTTTGTCATATTCCGGCACTCCTGTATAAACGATTTTTCCCTCCTAATTCCTTCTCCTCCTTCAGCTTTACTTGGGTAGAATTAGTATGATATGCAAGATACAGAAAGCTGTCGCTGGTTGGCACCTCTGCTCCTACAGCAGACTCAAACTGTGACAGGTCCTTTCCAAGTGCACGTCACTGAGTGGCAGCTTTCCCAGGGAAGGGGTGAGGATGCCGAGCTAAATAGCACATCAGTGACCTCCCGTCTTTTCCCGTGGTCTTATGCAAGAGGACAAAGATGCAAGGAAACTCCTGGGCAGAGGAAGGTCAAGGATATTTCCCCCGTGAAGTTACAGCCTGGAAACCATCAATGTTAACCATTTCTTTGTTGTTCTGAGCGTGTCGGGAACACGCGTGTTTCTGAGTACGCGTGTGTATCCACGCCAGCGTGCGCGAGATGTACCCGTAGTCGCTGATCTCTCAAAGCTCCTCGGCATTTGTGTAACTTTGCAGGTGAATCCTGTTTTTTCCTGGTGTAGGTGTACGGGATGGACATGGCAGGGTATATACAATTTCCCGAGACCTTTGGGATGGAAGGTAACGTGGAAATGTAAACTCTAATTACAGCTCCAGTAAGCTCCAGTTTCTAATTAATTGAGGATTAAGTGAAAAATAGAGTTGGTTATATAAAACATATCTCAAAAGCCCCGGCCTACCTGGTCACACAATACCCAGGACAATGATCTCTAATTAGGGGTGAAAACCCTCCAGGTGCGATTTTTGAAAACACGCAGAGCAAAACAATTCGGAAATGGCTCGTTCTCCTGCTGTGACCCACTCTTCACCCCCCCGTGCATCCTCGTGCCAGGCTGGGTTTTATCCCCTGCTCCATCCCCGGGAAAGGAGCTCCCCAAACGTCCCATCTCACTCCGTGCAGTAAGCAGAAAACTCACAGGTCAGTACCCGGTCACCGCTCGCAAGCCCGGAGGTCCCAAAATGATTTTAAAACCCGATTCCCCCAAAAGGCAAATCCCACCCCTGGGGCTGAGGACACGGCGTTTCCCTCCCAGTGGTTCAAGCAGGGCTGGTGGTTCTTCGTTGCTGCTTACCAGGCAGGGCTGCTGTTGTGCCGCAGCCTGACAAACCACGCCACAACCCCTCTCCAAACGCCATTTGTGTTGGCCAGCACCCACTTTAAGAGCGGTTCATTTCTCTTTTGTGTGCGTGCGGAACTGGCTGGCTCTAAGACGGGCACAAGCCTTTCGCTACTTAGCGTTTGCGATCAGAGCAGTGACCTGCAGGCACGATGGGTGCCATCGAAGAGCACTGGGAAGGATGCAGAAGGACCTCCGAGGCCTTCTGCTAAGAACAAGCCTCCCCTTCCTTCCCAAAAGCCAGTCTGGCCCTGCCTCCGAGGAATCGGTTTTGGGGCAGGGCTGGCACTTCTTGTAGCTGGAGGCTGATTAAAGCACCTGGAAGAGCCTGGCCGGAGAGTGTCTTTGGGTGAGAGAAGCTGTGATCCCCAAGGCACAAGTCTTGGGGAAAACAGACTGAGATGGGGCTGCCTTCAATTGCCAGATCAGCTGCAGGGATGTTTGGCAGCTGGTTTTAGCACCAGCAATGTCTTCTGCAGCTCTTTCTACTGAAGTGCCTCCAGCACAGCCGTGGACAGGCTCCAGATCTGATGGCCTCTGGCTCAGCCCCCTCATGTGACACTTTTGCTCTTACAAGCTCCGTGTCTGCCTGTCTCCTGGGAATTGAAGGTACTGTGCAGGGGATGATGTGGTTCCCCCCCTTCATGGAGCCTTTTGCTGGCTGCCAGCTCTGCCACCGGCGTTATCTCACACTCCTCCGGCTCTCCACGTTCTTGTAAACACTTTCCTAGCGTGGCTGCATATAAAAGGAAGAAGAATGCAGGTCCGGCCTCCCTGTCCGCTCCCTGAGGGGCCAAGCAATTCCTCACTCCTGGCAGAGCCTCACCACAGCAAACACTGGTTTTCATTTAATCTGAAAAAAGATTATTTGCCATCTGCAGAGCTGCTTGGAGATCACAGTCAGAGCACGAGGTGGTTTCACTGCGACACGCAGGGATTTCCCTGAATCGTCCCAGAAGCCACAGCCAGGAATTGGGGGTGAGGAAAGTTGCTGTCTGCAAAGCAATGGACTTCTCTGACCTGCTGGGGGGCAAGGCAGGTGCTGGGGGTGGTGGGATGCAGGATGGGGGGGACTCATAGGGCTCCCACGGGTGACAGGGAACAGACTGATGAGCGTGGTCACAGCTCGGGTCAGCCAAGGTCTGTACTCTGCTACTCACCTTTCTTGCTCCTCCCAGGACCTTGAAAACCACTATTTCTGGCTGCTGGGACCAAAGCTGCCATTAACCATCACAGCCCCCACTAGGTCTTCTCCATTATCCAGCTGTGCATCCCCCCAGTTGGCCCATCCAGCACCTCTATCATGAAGTTATCCACAAAACTCCCCAGAAATCTCTGGGACCGCCTGTATCCTGATCCGTTGTCCTTCCAGCAGGTATCAGGGAGGTTGAAGTCTCCCATGAGAGCAGAGTTTGTCACTCAGAGGCTTCCTCGAGTTGTTTAAAGGCTTTGTGCCCTTCCTCACCCTGATGGGGTGGTCTGTAATATGCCCCCACCCCAAAGTTACCCTCCCACCCTCTCCTTGGATCCTGACCCACAGGCGCACACCCAGAGTGTCTCCCATCCTGTGGAGGAGCCCCATATGCCTGAGCTGCTCCCGTCCTCCTTTCAAGGTGGGGCTCCTCGGTCATCAGGGGCGATGCTGGCCAGCTCGGCCATGGCTTCCTGGGGCACCACCCTCCCTCTCACCAGCTCATTTCTGGCTGGAGGCCCAAACGCAAGGTTGGGCGGTGTTCAAGTGTTTGTGTAAGAAAAGGAAAATATCTGCAAAACATCATGACTTCTCATGAAAAGAAGGTTTTGCTGAATCCAGTTGCAAACATTACAGACGGAGGAGTTTTGGCAAGAATGTAGGGGAGTCAGATACACAACTTCCATTAATTTCAGGAAAACTGAATGTCTAAACCACTTGTACTGTTTTGAACAGCTAAGTTCAAACATCTGTACCAAAGAGATGAGGAGACTGGAATTAATTTTCGACACCAACTATATTTTATTATTTGAAATGTCAGGAAAATTCATTCTCATAAATGTGGGAACTTCTGCTGGCTGATAGCTCTGGTACTGAACATTCACCCTGGACCTCCTTCCTTTTTCTATGCCCCTCCACCTACGCTTACGCCACTTAGGATATCATGCATCCCTCCCGATGGCCATGGTAAGGAGCACTCTGCTGTGGGTATAGGCTTGTAATCCTTTTGACTGCTGGATGGGCTTAATGAGCAACCTACACTCCACATTTTGGGAGCGTGGACAGCCTCTGTCACCTGCTACCCAGGGGACATGGGTGGAGACACTCAACGTACCGGAGGACATCCTCCCCCCGGGGCAGGGGACGAGGTCTCCTCTCACAGCTGGTATTTCTTCAGCAGCTCGCTCTGCCATTGCCGCTTCTTGTTGGGAAAGGCGACGGGGATCTTGATCTTACGGAAGTCCTCGATGCACTTCCCCAGCTCAGACTCCAGCGCCCGCCTCTCCTCGCTCACCACTGCCGCAGGGCTGACCTCCACCCCGTTCTCCTTCACTGCTGCGTGGCCGCTGTTTTGCCTCTGCCCTGTCTGCTTCACCTCCTCTAGCTTCTTTAGGGACTTGGAGAAGTCCAGGGTGTTGGGGTGGGCTGGACACTCCTTGGAGGCTTCTGGCCATGGCAAGGAGTCGGTGGGGCTGGGATTCCTCGCCTCCGACTGGGGGTCTCTGCCTGGAAGGGTCTCGTCTGCATCTGGAGCCGGGCTGGGCTCGCCGTGGCTGCTCGTGCCAGAGGTTGCAAAGTTGTCCCCACCGCTGGGGCTGGCAGGGTCCTGCCTCATCTCATGGCTTTGCTTTGGCTCCTCTGGGTCGCCGTGGGCTGGGGAAGGAAAGCAGAGAGCTGCGTGAGGAGAGGGAGCTTGCACAGCCCCTGGTGACAGGCTGCATCTCGAGCAAGGCTGGGGTGCAGCCACGCGGGGGGTGCGGGTAGCTCTGCTCAGTTGGGCATGGGGCAATTACAGCTGGGTCCCTGTGGGGTGTCCGGCTGAGCAGGCAAAGCCGAGCCACCGCATTGGTGAGCCCTTCCCCAAGCCTTGGGTTGGCTGAGCCCTGGGGCCAGCCCCGGGTGGGCTTGGGTGGTCCTGGAAAGGTTATGGGCTTCCTGTGGTCTGTGGTTTGGTCTGCAGTGGTGCTGAGGGACGCTGAGCACAGGAACGGTCTGAACCAGAAACCTAAGATGCAAGGAGGCCTAACGTGGAAGAAGAAACCGCACAGCTTCCCGCAGACCTCGGGCAGGGCTTGCACACGCTTTAGTTTGTTAACAACGGTGGAAAACAAGCAGCGACTCTGCATGGGAAATAGCCACTCTGTTTCAATTACCAGCTGCTGGGGAAAATCAGTCGGGGAGAAAAGTTAATGGAAACTGCTAAGAAAGCATTTAGCAGAGGTGTCCTCCCTGCTCCCCCTCCTCAGGTTTGCAAAGAGCAGCATATGCATTTACAGCTGAACCTCGGGGAGTGTTTGCTGATACCTATGCCTAGCATGGACGAGAAGGTGTGAGGGGTCTTCACCCAGTCCAGCAGGCCTTTCCCACACATCCTCCCTCATCCCTGATGCCAGCCAAGGCACGACGTTCGCCTCGGGTGCTGTCCCACCAACAGTGACTACCACGCTGCTCTCGGGAGGAAATACCCGAGTGATGCAGAGGACGCTGGAGACGGGCTCGTGGGGCTCTGGAGGTGCCATCGGCATGTGGCGGACTCGGTGGTAGGACAGCGGAGGTGTCCTCAGGTGGCTGAGGGCTCTGAGCACACGGTGGGTTCAGGTCTGTGCCTGCCTAGAGCCAGACCCTGCTCCACAGCTGGCAGAGACATTCTCACAATTTGGCTGTTTTAGCAGAGATTTGTTTTGAAAGTTGGTTCCCCCCCTCCCCCCGCTTATAGTTCCTGTTTTTCTAAGTATCTTTGGCAGAGACATTGGCCTTCCTGCTCTTTGAAAGCATTGGGACAAGGTGGTGTTTCTTGTCATTGTTTTCATTTGCACATCTGTTTTTTTGGTCGGATCAGACACATGGAGACTTTCTTCCCCTCAGAATAACAAGATTTGTTTTTCTGAGCAGCGGTATTAACCTGGCAGCGGTTTTCACTGCATCCTCTGAAAGCACTTAAAAGACCCTGCTGTTGTACAGCTTTAACCTCAGTAGTGCCCCACATTTGCCGCTCTCGAGGTTTTCACTCGTAGCACCCCTGTCTGCCTTTCAGTTTCCAGCCCTCCACCCATACCCACCTACGCACCGCTGGGGCTATAGATTTACCTATGCATTACGAATGCTCGGGCCGTCACAGCAAAAGTGGATTGTGAAAATGCTGTTATGTGGGGTTTTATAGGAAGCGATTGCCATTGGTGCGTGAATTATCCTCACCCTTTTCCCCTCCTCACGTAGTTTTCCATGTAGGACTTTATAGGAGGGAGTGCGCAGGGCTCAGCAGATACCATTAGTCACTAACGTTTAGGCAGTGGATAAGCATTACCCAGTAATGCACCTGCCCGAAGATGAACAGCAATTAGTGCTGCAGCATCTGCCCTGACCAGATGGTGCTCCAACCTTTGCTATTAACACGTGAAAGCAATCAAAAGGGAGTTTGAGTCCTGATCAAAAGTATAGATCTACTGTAGGAAAAGCAGCACGGCCTGGGAGAGGCCATCCTGGTGAGAAACCCCTTGCTTCTCCTGGGGGAGTTTTCCCTGTCCCTTTTCTCTCTTGGTTTCTTCTTCTCCTTTCCTTATCCCTCAAGGCATTTTCACTATCAGAGCTGATGGATGCTCTCAGCGATGGCTCCATGAGCAGGTCTCCGTGCGGGAAGTCTGCAGGGGGGAGCTGACGCAGGGAGGACCCCAGAGCAGCTGAGGTTGGCTTCAGGGTGGACCCACCAAACTCCCATGGGAAGCCACTGCCCCGTTTCTCAAAACCGAAGACCTCTGAAAACAAAGCAAAGATTTTTCTCTAAAATGTCTGAATTCCTGACCTGCTGGGATTTTTTTTAAAGTACGTCTAGTAGCAGAGATATAAAACAGGGTATAAAGTATTTCTATTTTAAATTCCTCACCCTACACTTTGCCTCCCATGGAAGCAGAAAATGTCAAGGTGGCTTTTCTTTTTCCTTAAAAACTTTTTGTAAGGACAGAGTTTTTTTTTTTTCCCCTCTTCCTTCCTCTTCTTTTTTTATTTTGACATTTATTTGAACAGCTCCAGCACTGAAATTACTAGAGTTGGAAAGCAGAAATGTCATCCATCACTGAGCAGAAACCTTGAAGGCTGGATTTTCTTTGGCAAATCTCTCCAGGAAGTAACAAGGATGTATCCTCGCCCCAAATTCTTTGAGTGATGGAATAAAGTCTCTAAGTTCTTATACTGCTTTAATCATCTTATCTGCGAGCCTCACAACTGTGTTTGTGAAATGGGGAGCTGAGGCACAGGGAGCATAAGCTGATGCACCCAAATACGTACAAGAAGCCTATGACTTAGCTGGAGACTGAATGCAAATCTCTTCAGTTCTTCTCTAGCATCTTAGCTCCTAGGCCATACAATGACTGTAGCTAGCTTGGTATAGCAATTTTTTTCTAAAGCTTTCAACATATTTTACATCACATTATTCCCATTTGAGGCACACAGAAGTGAAATAACTTGTTAAGGTCACCAGGCTGAGAACAAACCCCAAGTCTCCTGGGTTCTGTTCCCACACACTCTCCATACCAGACCGTACTGATTTCCTTTGCGTGGTCTGGCAAGGCTGGCTGCCAGGCTACAAACCTGCAACCTCCACGCTCTTGCAATCTCTCCGCTCTTGCTATATCCCCACTGTGTCTGGGTCTGCCTGAGATGCACGGTGGGCTGCCGCCGAGCTTGGGGAGAGCAGCACAGTGCAGAGCCACACTGAAAAATCCCTTGCTAGAGTATAGGTTTGCTAAGGCATTATTTCTTTGCTTTGAAACTGCCAAGAAGGTGATCTTCAGTCCATTCCTGTGCCTCTCCAGTGCACAGTCCCCTGTGTCAGTGCACAGCTTGGTCCAGATGTTTTGCAGGTACCAGCAGTGTAATGCCGCTCATTTAGGTATGATGAGGTAGTTTAGGCCATCTCTAGGTAGCCAAGGGACTTTGCATAAAGGAGCTAGTGAGTCTTAATGACTTGTCTTTGGAAATATTCATTAATTGCCCATAACAATTTACTTACCTTTGTTCTATCTCATTCACCGAGGGCGTGTTATTTCAGCCTGTTCTGGCTGGTTCTCACACTAACATCTGTAGAAACGATCCTGCGCTCACTGAGAATTGCAGACCTCAGCGGGTTTTTATTTTCTCCCCATACGGTGCTGAAACACACGATTCCTCCTGGCCAAGCATCCTGGCTGAGCATCACAGCCCACGAGTTCACCTGCACGGGCACACGTGTTTCCAAACAGCAAAGGACTGGAGGGGAGCCAAAAGCAATGCGGATTTGCAGAAGTTTTCCGAGGAAAGTCAGCTCCATGCTGGAAGTTGCAGGATCCAGCATCAGACAGATGTCAAAGTGTGGATGTTCATCTCGGCCACTCTTCTACACTGGCCACCAGTAGATATCCCATGGCTGGTACAAGATACTTAGGTCTAGGGATCTGTGCTTAACCCTGTCTATGAGACCAGAGCCTTTCTGACCCCAGTTAAAAGGCTGGGGCGTGCTATTAGGATGAGTGTATGTTTTCTTTCTGCGTACTAGTGATTTAAAGAGTGTGGGGATCACTTTGGCTAGAGTCTGACCTGGACCAAACCTGACACTGAATGCCCTGGACTCTGAGGCAGTCTAGGTCTTCCAGGGTATTTCCTTGCCATTGGTCTTCTCTGCAGCTTTGGACAAATAACTTCATTTTTCCTCGGGCTAAGCTTCCCTCACATTTGTGTGTCTTGTCAGTGAGAGCCTCTGCGGGGCCAGCCGGTGTCTGGCAATACGGGAGTATCGCTCCTAAGACGATCCTAGGACACCTCACAACTCTTCTTCTGAATGTATCTCACAGCTACTGAACTGGGAAAAGAGATCTGTTATGCAGGCTGATTTTCTCATAG
Organism: Aptenodytes patagonicus; assembly: GCF_965638725.1. NCBI lineage: Eukaryota > Metazoa > Chordata > Aves > Sphenisciformes > Spheniscidae > Aptenodytes > Aptenodytes patagonicus. The sequence continues at coordinate 23,632,374 of NC_134957.1, forward strand.
TTTTTTAATTTTCTTAGACTTTGCTTCCGATGTGATGCTTTTGTCTGCTTTAGAGCATCAATTAGAGTGCAGAAGCGGCACTTCCGACGCAGCCCCATGGTGCTGATAGAAGTCCTGCTGACTGCAGTTAACAGGCTCCTGCACGCAGCGAGCTGGTGCTTTGCAGGGGGAAGCACACACTGTCCCAACCCCTTGCTGCTTTTCTGGATAGCATTTTATTTTTCCAGAGTGCCTGATGGGGAGGTGAACTCGCCATGTGCCAGGAGCCCAGGGCCCAGGCTCGCACTGGTGGGTTTGCTTCTCTGTGTCAGTGCTCCCAGCTGAAGGAGGTTGACGTAAGGTCCCGACACACACGGGTGAAGAGCGGTTCATTCCTGGGGTGCTTCCCCAGCCAAATGGGGGATCTTCAGCTCAGACTGCGTTGGCCTCAAAGATTGCCTTTCCTTTCCCACCATTCGCTACAGAGACCCAAATTTCCCCGAAATAGAAAAGGAGATTCTTCTCTTCTTTTTTGTCCCAAACAAAAGCGTTCTCTGAGCCCGTACCGGGCAGCCAAGCAAAGAGCTGGATTTCAGAGGGAAACCCTCACCGTGGGTAGAAGCAGAGCTTTGTGCATCTCAGGCTGTTTCTATTCCATGGCTTTATTTCAACTGCTCTTTTCCTTTAAATGAAAAACCAGCAACAACACATCGCTTGGGGTCAAACAGGAATGTCTCAGATCCTTTACAAGCTTATTAAACTCCTTTCTAGCCTCTTAAACTTAGGGTGTTGTGACACAAAGATGGGTAAAAGTTTCAAAACAAGAGCTGGAAGAGCATGTTTCGTTTGTGTATGTGTGTGTGCTTGGAGAAGGGGGGCAGGGACATAAACATTTCACTTCAACCAAAGTTTTGCTTGCCCTAAAAGCGTGTTCAGAAAACAGATTTACTCTTTGTCCAAAACGTTTCTCATTCACTCTTACCTGAGAGCCTGATAGTCATGAGGAACCTAGACTGTGTCCAGAAAGCAGGTGGTGATGGAAACAACTCTGGATTTTACATGTAAGAGCAACTTGCCCTGGAAAGTGCCAGCCTGTGTCTGCCTTGAGTTAACCGATCGCCGGCGGTGACCAGGACGGGCTGGATGTTCACCGGGATGCACAGGGCGTATCTGCAACTTCCCGATGCCTGATGCAAAGCAGCCACTTCCGTGCAAGCTCCCAGACCCCATCGATCTCAGGTCTTGCCTCTGCCTGAATTGTTTATTGAAACCTCAAGCTGAGCCTGAAAACTGGTGTCTGCTCTCCTGGTTGGCTCTAATCCCCCTTATTTTATCAAAGAAGGACAAGACTGGGCATAAATAAATGTCTTTGACCCTATCTGCCCGCAGCAGTAGCCTCTGCAGTCCCAAGAGCCTCAGTGACACCAGTTGTGCCAGCGAAGTTCGTTGCTAAATCTGCAGCACTGGTGACTGTTGTGAATGGATTAACTGCTATGGCAACCCCGGCAGGACCCGGGGGTGCCAGGATCAGGACAGACAAACAACCTTTGGTTTTAAACTTCCCTGCTAAAAGCCAAGGTCCTTTCTATGCCCTGTGGAGCAACGTATATATATTTATCAGCACAGGCGCTGCTTTTGCTTTGCGTATTCTAAAAATGTCTGTTTAATGGCATTAATCCAGCTGGCGGGTAGCACTGGGAGCTTCACATGCAGTCGTGCCAATGTGCTTTGCTCTCAGGCTGGTACCCAGGCCCTGCCACGCAGCTCTGGTAATGCCCATTAACGCTGAGCTGGCTATCCAGGGAGGCGTGGATCCCTTGGCAGAAGGTACCAAGCTCAGCAGAAAGCACGGGCTAGGCTGGTTATCTGTGATGTGCAGGTGCAGAGAGTGGCTTAAGCCCAAAACTCATTGCATGGGTGGCAGAAAACCTAGCTTGCCTCTCCCTTGCTGCTGTTTTTATAATCAATGCCTGCTGTTGCAAAATCTCAGCAAGAACCAGAAAAAAATTCTAAACAGCAAGGTGCACCTCTTGAAAGACCCAACCTTGCAGCCTTAAAAAAACAATCCAGATTTTTCTGTCATTCAGGTTGTCCTTTGCTGTCAGGAGGAGGCACGGTGGGTTCAGGAATTGGGGATTTCATGTTTGTTTCTGAGGGCTGACTGAAGCATGAGCTACTGTCCTTGGAGGGAAGGTCCAGCTCTCAAAGGTGGAGGAAAGCTGGTCAGTGGTATCTGCTGGTGTTGGTACCAAGTGTGCTGTGGATGCTCAATGCCCTGCGGTACCCCTTGGTGGGCAGTAGCTCTGTTCCCCCATTCCTTCCAGGCCCTCTGTGATAAAGACATTTAGAACAGCTTGGGAAGTGTATAAATGATGGAGGTGGGCTCACGAACATCACTCTTTTCACCTCCTGTGGGTACGAAGGTCACAACTTCACCTCTTATAAGGATGTTTAGCTTGCAGGATCATGGTACCAGGCAGTGTGGTTGCAGGAAACAGAATACCCTCAAGAGCATTCCTCTAAATAAAATAAGTATTTGCTGAGTGCTTGTGAATATATACACACACTGCTGGAACGGGTGCAATGTGGAAATGCCTCCATCCTGCAAACGTGTGCAGGGGAGAAATGCAGCAGCCTGGGAGCATGTGCTCTGCGGGAGTGCGCACATGAATGCTGTGTAATTCGGACCTTTTTTGCATTTAAACCAGTGTACCTGTCACGAATGACAGATGGATATCTAACTCAAGCCACTTTTTGTTATACATGACTCCTGTCAGTACCCAGGGACTGTCTGGAGATGGAGCAAATACCGTAAAGGGTGTGTTTCTGCAGTTAATTCCGGGCCAAGCCCCCCGCCGTGATCTAAATCAGCGCTTGCCACTCTCTAAACCAATCAGTGAACGCTGACACGCTATCCATCAGCAGGCTAATTGCTGTTCTGAGATCATCCCGTGATGGTTTTAATCTCTGACTTCCTCCTTATTTCCTCTTCTCCCCGGAGCTGGCAGGAGCTGGCACCGCACAAGCGAGGCGAGCTGTACGAGGGCTGGAGACCGCCGGCTGAGGAAGGGGAGAAGTGTGCCTGCGTGGAGCCTGGGGCTGTGACTGTATGCTCCTTGACTGCCTTAATCAAACAGCTTATTTCTGCAATTCAAATCCATCCCTGTGAAATTGTTTATGTTTCCCAAACATATATTTTTTTGTTGTTTTGGAAGGGTACGAGCTCTGCTGTCAGTTTTAGACTACGTTTCCTGCTTAGTGTGGATCTGTGCAGTCCAAATATTCTTTCCCCCGTATTCATAAGCGGTGGATATTCGCCCCAGTGATAATGTCACTGGTTAATTTAGCATCTGCACTAATCTGCTTCGGTTCTGGCACTCCTGGGGAAGATGGGACAAGCAGCAGCAAATCCCCCCCCTCCAAGGGTCTCCGAACTCTCGCTGCCTTCTCTGGCACGGGTAGGCAGAAGTTTTGCTTTCTCCTGATGCTGGGATGTCCCAGGTTCTTGCAAAGTCCTTTCTGAGAATAACATATGCATGCAATCTGCTGGAGGAGTTGCTCTGGAGGAACTGCGAGATGCCTCCTAAAGTACAGCCAGCTGAGGCGTGGTGAATATGTACATGATGGACAGCAGCTTTATTGGACCGAGACTGTGCATGATTGCTTCATTTGGTCGTGCTTTCTGAATGCAATCACTCCAGCTTTATGGCAGGGACAGGAATTATAACACATTTCGTTTTGGCAAAGCAGAACGGATTCAGACACGAGAGGTCAAATTCCGGTGACGGTGCAGAGCCAGGCCCTCAGATGTTGTAAGCTGCTGTAACTGAAGCCAATGGAGCCATGCTGATTTACATCAGCAAAACATCTGGCCCGGGGTAGACGTTTGAATGCCACGTGAAGCAAAAGCGCCTTTCGCTAGGCACTTCTTGTCAAGCCGATCAATTTGGGCAAGACCTGCCTGTTTCTTGGCAGGAATTAGTCATCAATACCGTGTATGGCAGAGCCTCGTCAAGAGGTGCTGCTCTGCCAAGAGGAACTGCTCCTGCTCAGCCTGAGCGGCGTCCCCGGCTTGGAGGCCGCAGGGCACAACAGCAGCTGGGGGGGGGCAGCCACCCCTGTGCTGAGCCCTTCAAGCTGGAAGAGGCCGGGAGGTTTTTCCGAGGGCATGGAGTAGTCTTGGGAATGTCTACCTGGAGCAAACCATCGCTACACCCCAAACGGATGTTGCAGTGTGAGTTATCCCGTCAGTTATTACCACTCCTCTTGGTGCCCTTAAAGAATTGCCAGGTTTCTTTCACAGCTGAAATATTTCTTAACCTTGCCCCAGCAACCATAAAGATGCTGCAGCATGTACTTAAAAGAGGGGTCAGTTTGCTCCTGACGGTCCCTGGCAGACTTTGAGGATTTGTACTCTTCTCAGGCCACCCATTTCTGTCCGGGCAGGATTTGTCCCCAGCCACAGATCATCATCACTGGATGTGTCCCTGAGGAGGGATGACGGCATTCTGCCTGCATCCACACCTTTGAAAAAATTATGGAGGAAATAAACTGTGCAAATGAAAAAATGAAGCACAGAAGTTGTTCGGCATTGATATTTGGGGGAGAAAAGGGATTCTCGGGCTCTCCTAGTCATTGGCGATAACATCATGAAAGGACATTAAGTCTTATATGGTTAGAAGCCCCAGAAATGAATGCCTACCAGGCGGGTTTCTGCTTCACTGAGTTCCCTCTAAATGACCAAATGAAAGACAGGTGGATCCAGCGGAGCAGCAGGTCCCCACACTAGTATTTGCATCTTCATGTCTCTTGTTGGGAACTTCCAACAAATAGGTATTTTTACTTTCTCCAATGTCAGGAAACAGCAGAGATGATTGTTTTGCAGTTTCTCAGGAGGAGGTCAAGGGTGCTCATGTGTGAACGGGAGATTACTGATCGCTTCCCATCCTGTTTTTGGAAAGGGCTGAATGCTTGCAACCCAGGAGATGTGATTCAGCCTTTTCATCTGCTTTCTGCCATGGCATGCACAGCGGGAAACTGATTTCTGGAAGCAGCTCAGCATGGGAAATTTGTTGAGCATGGGAGAGCCTATAGTGCCCCGGTGTTGACTTATGACTTACTTAAATGTACAGCAAGTACGCAACAGTACAGGTATGTCTGGGGAGAAGGGTGACTTGGAGGGCCCACCTTGCCCAGGATTGATGCTCATGAGTGGAGGCCTCGTGCTGCCTGGCCCAGAAGATGCCCTGCCACCCTCCAGTGATAAAGCGTTGGGGTCATGGGGGCTAAACCAGAGCGCCCCAGGTTGCACAGCGGGGTGAAAGCAGGCTGTGAAGAAACTCATGAAGCCTGCATACATGAAACCTCAAGCCCACGTCCCATCTTCCCAGCTGATGGAAAGAGGCTTTATTAGCAGTGCAGACCCAGTCACAGTTCCTACAGAAGAGACAGCCCTTACTGTGCCATCTGCCTCTCACCAGCCGGTTCTCCAGTCTGGGGTGTCCTCCCTGAACTGAGTGCAAGCCAACGTGCCTTTGACTCCAAGCCTGAGCCCAGCTTGGCATTGGCATAACCGGAATCAGGAGTAAATCAGGCCATTTGGGGTGAAGGAATGGGATACAGCAGGAAGAGGGAGAGACCGTGACACGGGTCTGGCAGGGACACGCATCCCTATCGAGTGCCTGTTGCTAAGTGCAGGTCCACCAAAACAACCAGTGCATGGCTCTGCATGGTGTGACTGCAGGCACAGCATGCTGCCGGGACAGCAAACCGGCACGTTTCTCACCTGGAAGTGCTTCTGCCGTGTCTGTCTTGAGATCCAGGATGGGCTCAGAAGAAGACACGTGTTTTTTTGGGCTGTGCTCCATTTCTGAAGGCTGAGGAATAGGCAGGCTAAGCCAGGAGCTACCTAAAAAAATCAAGACCCAAAGAAGAAACTCTTAGAAGGCAAGAGATGCACAGGGAGTGTGAGAAGGGGCCAGGGTGGTGTGTGGTGGCCACACTCCACATCTGGTTGTCCCCAGAGTCTAAAGCACCTCCCAGAGCACTGTGCTGGGTGCCTGGAGTGGGGAGCGGTCTGGACAGCATCTGCTGTCGTCCTCCCCCAGTGCCCCTCAGACCCCTTCTTAGGGTGATATTTCAGCTTTGGGCAGTACCTGTAACCACCTCCCACAGCCTCCCACCATGTATTGCCATTCTTCCTCCTTCTTTGAAGCTCCTCTTCTGTCTGTTTCCTAACCCTTTATATCACTGGCTTTCAAGATATTGCTTAATTCACACTGAATTTGCAAAAAGTGAGGAAATACCAAAGTGTTTATCCTGGACTAAGATTAGTTCTCCAGCTCTTCCATCTTTTTCTTTCCTGACATTTCTATGCAGACACTTAAGTTTGCTGTATAGCACAGACCTAACTGTAGTTCCTGCCCCATACAAAGGACTTTCCTCTCCATGACTGAGCCTCAGAGCTGGAGCATCCCGTTGGCATGCAGTGCAGTAAATCCAGGCTGCTTCATTTCCACTTGCTCTGCCCACAACAGTGGCTGCTGCCTCTGCGGGACACGCTTGTGTGGGGTAGATCTGCTAGAAATCCCCCCCCCCTACCCCCGCCAAATCATTTGGGATTGGCATCTCTGGGCTGCTCACGTGTCCAGAGGCTGCTGTGTGCGCTGTGGGTGTGAGGTCAGAGTGGGACACACATATGTGCTTACATACACAGCCCGGTGCATGGTCCACCACAAACTCTCATCCTTGTAGGTCCCCTTTTCACTCTACGAACACACATAGCATGCTGGAAAAATAGGTCGGGTCTGGCAGAAGAAGTGTCAAGGGTGCTAGCATCTGTGCTTGCCTGCATCCCACCTCCTGCAGCTGCACAGGCAGGAGGCACACGCCTTGGAAGCACATTCATGTCCCTACTTTCTCCCCTGGCTCCCACGCGTCCACGCGCTGCATGCTGACACCGTGTGACACACAGACACGCTCTTGCTCTGATTTAAGTATGTCAGTGCTAAATACCCCACTGAAGCGTTCGTACACTGCTGCGTATCCAGCACAGGGCACAACACAGCCGTGACCCAGCCAGGTCCCCCAGGTACAGCCACTGTGTCCACCGATCCCCACCAATGCTCTTCCTAACTCCATTTTCACACACTTTAAGCTGCTGCTCATCTTCAGGGCAGATACCTCCGCTCTCCCAAACCCACAAGCTAAGAATCACTGTCAAACAACCGACAACCAGATTTAGACCAGAACATAGGCTTTCCACTCATCTGAGATGGTGACTTCATGTGACACACCGGGAACAAAGCCTGAGCTCTCCCTTTCCAAAAGCTGGACCACTGCTTGCCCCACTGACAGGGCAGCCAAGTGGAGCTTTCTCAGTGGACAACTGCTGAGTCTGCTGTGCAGGTAAAACCCTCCACGCACAGAGCCCTCCACGAGCCGCCCTGCAGCACAGCCATCTCTGCTCTTGCAGAGGGAGAAGAAGCGTTTGGCCAAGGTCGCCCTGATATGGCGTGCAACCGAAACGTGCTCCACCTCGCCATGGGAAGCAAGGGGTGGAACTGGGTGCCCCAGCTTCCAAAAGACCGACAGCTAGGCAGCTTTCTATGGCTTGTGGTTGCCAGAAGCCAGGGTGCCAGGGACCTGCCTTGCAGACAGCCTGGCCACGCTCGACCTCCACGGTCCAGCACTCATGGGCCAGAATAAGATGCTACATCCAGGAGAGGGCAGCAGAATCCCAGCATGCTCCATGCCTATTGCCACCCTCATTAATTGTGGTTTCTGAGAGTCAGTTCCTGACTCTTTCCTAAACTGTAAACATGGCCTTCTACTTCCCGTAGCAATAATCTTCACCTAGAGGCTCTTGCAAAGTCTTTGTGGTCCCCGTCTGTCAGTGCGTCTATAAAGGTTTCTAATTAATGTCCCAGAGTAGCTATTTTTGCACCCAGTTAAGCAGAGGGAGCCAAATTTGAGCCAAATTCAATGCCATGGGGCCCTTGCAAACCCTTTTGGGAGCTGCATGTGATGAACAGGGCAGAACTCAGCCACCCAGCAGTCAGGGTGAGTGATCCCCTTTGCTGGCAGACCTGTCTGCTCTCTCCTGCGGTTATAGACGCCCTTGGTCGCAGGGCAGGGGAACAAGAGCCATCATCTCCATATGGGACCAGGGAACATGGTCTTGAATTGAGGTCCTGGCAGACAAGTGGAGGAAGAAAGAGTTTTTGATGGAGTAAGAACCGCAACACTGAGGCTCCATCATTGCATTTTAATGGCTGAGGTTCCCCAGGTACCTTCCAAACACCCATCCAGCATCCAGCAGACCTTCAGCAGGGGCCAGGCCACTGGGTTTCTGCTTCCACATGCTGTCATGCAGCCGATGCAAGCGGCTGCGCAAGCCAGTGCTTATTAAAGATTTAAAAGGCAAGCTGTCAGCAGCGCTGCTAAGAGATGGGCTTTTCCTCTTATAGCTCTATCCCTCTCTAATACTAATAGGATTGGAAGGAGGAGGAGACACAGCGGCATGCCAACCAGCTGAGGGTGAGTGTTTATTCCTTGCAGAGGCTTTGCACACCTTGGGGGATCTTTCTAGCAGTTTGCTCGTCTTCCAGTACCCCTCCTTGGTTCTATGGGATTTTGGGTTAATCCCTCGGGCTTTGCAAGGGGAGGTGGTGCTGCCTGGGAGCAGAGGCACAGAGGAGAAACCACTGTCTCCCGGCTGCCCCTCCTCCTGACACCTCCACCAAGGGAAAATGAAATGCCCCCCCCTGCCTCCCCTGTGAGCTGGCAGAGGGATCTGCGCTCTGCTCTGCATCCTCTGCCAGAAGAACTGCATTAATCCCCATTTTGTTTAAAATTACAGCTGGGCAATGGCTGGAGTTTCCATTTTTGCAAGGACTTTTTGGGATCGGAAGCCTGGATTTGGACCAGGCTGAAACAAACACAGAGCTTCATCCTTCTCTGCAAAGAAAGATGCTAAAATCAAAATCCATGCCAGCACCACTTCTTGAGCTTTTAAACGTTCTTTTTTAGTGATGCGTCTTATAAAAAAAATTTCAAAAGGCATTTTGACATGATGTAAACTGCTTGAACGTGTGATTTCCTTCTAAATTTGAGCAAAACCAGACCAATTTCAGGATATAGTTAAGGTTAAATCTATGGCAATAGAGGCCTGTTCATCCCAGGTTTTCTTTCCAGTTCTACTTAATATTTCACTCTCTCATTCTCCCCTTTGGTTAAATTAATTAAGTTTGTGAATCACTCGGATCAATTGATGTTGAAGGACATAGTATAAATAGTTTTGCTTAATTGCCTGGAGCCAAAGGTGAGTTAGCAAACTCTTCTTCACAAATAGGGTTGGCTTTTTTTTTTGCAAGGAGTCAGCAGGGAGGATAACCAGCAAACCCTCCACCCCGTGTCCCTGGAATCAGCCTCCATGTCCTTCAGGGGATTCCTCTGCTCTCCGCATCCTCCTCCTGACTTGCAGGATTTCTCCCATTTCCACTCGGTAGACCGCACGCACCTGGACCTGCTACAGCTGCCCAGCAAGAGCTACTGAGAGCACCCGTGGTATCAGCTCAGCGGGGTAAAATTCCCCGCTGCGTTGGCCTGCATGAGGAATTACTGCCAAGAAAGCTGCCCAGTTTGCAGCATCCAGGATTTCACCTACTGATGGGAGGGAGAACCAAATGCCCATAATGCCCGTGGTCACATAGGGATGCAGAAGCAGAGTCAGGACTGAACTCAGATCTCATGATAGAAAAAAACCCCAAAGTCATAATGATGCCATACGACGCAGTGTCTTGAGACTTTTTGTGCTGCAGAGCGCTCCAGGCATATGAGGGATTGCATGTGTTCATAGCAATGACTTCAATACCATTAGCTCAGCTCGCTCTTTAATCAGTGCTGTATGTGCAACACATAGGCAGGCTGTATATCACATCTAGTTTATGGTTTGATTGGAAGTGATGGCCTTGAAACCATAAAATGGCGGTTAAAGTCATCATAATTCATTTGCTGCCTAGACTCAGGGCAGTGCAAGTGGCTGGTGCTCTTGGTCTTAGTCCTGGGTTAAATTCTTCTCTGGTGATGGGCAAAGCTGGAAGCTCCTCTTCAAAGACTGGAGAGGAGAGGAGAGGAGAGGAGAGGAGAGGAGAGGAGAGGAGAGGAGAGGAGAGGAGATGGGGAGGAAAGCCAGGAAATAAACTCTCCATTGGCGTCAGCCAGAGCAGGGCTTGAGGAAATCCAGACCCTGGCTTGTCCATCTGGTAGGACATAATCATGAGGAGGCAGTTATTAAAGAAATACGGATTTTTGTTGGTCACTTGCCAATCTCTTTCCACAAGGAGGCAAACGACTAGCAAATAAAACAGAAGCCCCCCCTGGTTTCACTGACACCGTGTGAGGAATGAGGCCATCGGAGCAGGGTCACCTGTCTGTCCATCCCACAGTGAGAGGGTCAATGCTTCCCCCACCTCACAAGCAGGGAAATGGAGGTCAGGAGGCACCAAGACCTGTTCAGGGGTGAGAGGGAACACCCTCTCGTGACCTAAAACTTTATATCCTACCCTTCTGGGGCCATACAGGCCCCTTCCCTGGGCTGTTTTCCCTCATCAAGGCATAGCTTCAGCCATAATACCAGAAAAGTCCATTTCAGCAATGAGGAGATGGCAGAAAGGACAGCGTTGTCTTGGCTCAACATTTCCACCTATCCAGGGTCCTTGCTATCTTTAGGGAAAGCCGTTCAGCTTGTCTGACCTTGCTGTTTTCTGCTAAAACTCAGCCGTACTTTGCTCTTTTGTATGGAAGACAGCTCCCCACCCAAGTGCTTCTTGTTCTTTGGGCTCACCAGTTTACCAAAAACCCACTAATTCCTGCCCACAACCCCAGCGTGCCAAGTGGAAGGTTCCTTCAAGAGCATCAAGGCAGCACTTGTATGAGAGTCAATGAGGAGAGGTGGGGAAGGTGTTCCCCAGGTCACAATTTCCGGGAGGACTGTACATATGAACATGCTGTTCCCAGCGATCGCTCCTTGGCAGTGTCTGCTGCACAAAAACGGCTCCAGCTGTCTTTCTTTACACAGGAATCTGCTTTTCTCTGAATTTTCCAGGAGTCACTTTCAGAAAGCAGCCCCATCGGCAGTTTCCATGCAGATGTAGCTGTGCTCGCTTCCTATCTAGGTATTTTTGCCAAGCAGAAAATCCACAAACTAATGGCCTTGCGGGGAGATCCCAGGCAGGGTTGGGAGATTGCTCAGCTTGCTGGCCAAGCTGGGAGTGTCAACAGCAGGAAGGCAAAAGGGAAAGATGGAAGTCATTACAACTCTTAATATATTGGGGGAAAGAGCAAACTGGAATCCTTTCTTCATGCCAAACCAATTTTTTTTGCTCAACACCAAAGGGAAGAGTTGCATTTTGCATTTGGTTAAGAAAAGCAAAGGGCTTAAATTCCCCAAAGCAAGAAGGCTGCCCAGGAAGGGCACTGCCTGTCCGTACAGAGCAGGGGATGTCTGTACATGTAGCATGGACCCACATTTCCTTCATCCAGGCAGAGTCTTAGCTTCTGGGTGAGAAGAAAGGGGGAAATGGCCTCTCCTCTTTCTCCTCCTTCCAGAAATTCTTGTCTTATTTTGCAAAAAGTCTGTCCAGTTTGACCCAGACCTATGAGTAATTTGGGGTCAGACAACACAGCAACATGGCCTGGCGTGCTCTGTGTGTTGGTGCTTGTGGTGAGTCTCTTCCTCTTGGAGACTCACACCAAACTTCATGGCTTTCCCTTCTCTTTTGGTGTCAGTTTGGGGAGCTAAGGTCTGCCAAAATCACTGCAGCTACATCAATTACACGAGCTGAAGCCTGTCCCAATACATAGAGATGCACTAGGTAGACCCTTGGGTCCAACTGAGCACCCCATCCTTATGCCAGGGGTCCAGCCCATATATGCAAACAAATACTCCTTCTCCAGCCAGAGCAGACAGCAGAAGCATCGTTACCTCTTTCCAGCAGTGAGCCATAGAGACATGAAGCAGTTTGCAGAGAACTAAACCCACCTCACCCCAAAAAAGAGACAAAGCCTACAGCCAGCAAAGTCTTCCTCCCACTTCACCTTCCTCCCGCTCTTTGCGCCTTTTCCTACTCAAAAAGAGTTTGAGGCCAAAATATCACTCATTGGAAAACCTGCCAGAGTCTAATCCAGCCCCGGGGAGCCTCCCTTCCATGTTACAGCTGCAGTTTTCCCCTGTCCATTTCCTTCTTGGAGTGTTAAGTCCTTTGGGCAATGACTATTTGTGGTTCTGGACTATGGCCTTTCCCAAAAGCTGAGGAATGTGCAGAATAAAATCTCCACGTGTAGCACCGGGAGCCAAGCACAAGCTGAGCAGTGCGAGAGGGAGGCTGTGCTTTCAAGTGAGATACAGAACCATTCAAACCGCCCTGTTGGCCAGCATCTCCACGCATGCAGATGCTCACTGGAATGTCTTATTAAATGTCCCCGCTCAAATGTTAAAGGCTTGTATGAGAGGTGGCTGTCTGCCCTTCATGCCTCCTCGCCAGCTAAACCAGCTCTGATCACCTTTTGAAGAGATTAAACCCCAGGATTTGGGAAGACTTAAAAGTCCCCACTGAAATGTGCTGGCTCACCTCCACTGCTGATCTCCAACCCAGTTTGTCCAACAAACACAACAGCTTAGGCGATATTCTACCAGTGGGGTGAAGGGACTGAAGCCACCGAGAAGGCTCTCATGGCCAGAGAGACCAAGCACTGGTCCACCTGGGAATCACGAGTAGCACAAAGCCACTACTGAATCTCAAATCCTCTAGACGCCTCCTTGCCCAGACAGACCTGAATCCCCATCTTCACGAGCACACTCACCCACTCCCAAGCTTGCCCTGGGACATCCCTTGCGGTGCTTTTACCTGGAAGGCTGCAGTGCCCGGACAGCTGCCTGGAGAGTTGGCCTCGCACAACAGGACCTAGAAACAAAGGAGAAGGTGTGGGTCTGGCTCTCTGCTCCACCGTGACAGCTTCCTGGTGACCTCTCTTCACACAAACACATCCATCTGGGAGGGATACAAGGAAAGAAAAAGAGCACGGCAGTCCCATCCCATGAAAAATTACTTCTAGGGAATTTCCCTTGGATGCGCACCACGCACCCGGCCAGGTTTTACAGTGCATGACACATGGCCTTCTTTCGAAATGTCTCTGGTAGGTACCCTGCTGCACTCCTCCGGAGCATTTCATGCATTTTTGAAGTAGAGAGTAAGCTGACACCCCCCCTTAATCCAGGAAAAAGTTCACCAGCTCAAACCCATCTTACTATTTCAGTTAAAGAGATGCCCTTGCACTAGCAGAAACCAGCAATTTTTTGAAGGGAAGATTTTTTTCAAAGATGTCCTGTAGGTGCAAGGACAAGGCAATGGGCTAGCGCAGCCCTTCCCCTGACATGAGGAAGACTTCTGAGCAGACCAACTGAGTCCCCTTGGGTTTGAAGGTCTCCCTTGGTACTCTTGAGGGGGTCACGAGCCGGGGCATCACACCAACCACGTCCCTACTCACGCCTTTTCCACCCGGAGGAGCGAAGGAGCTGCCCTCTTGCTCCTTGGAGGCCTGGAGGACAGCCCCTGGTTTTCGTCTCTGAAAGCCTGAGCTGTAGAAAGGTATAAACAACCTGTTTTCTGCTTGCAGGGGAGGAGGGGAAGGTCTGGAGGGCAGCCCCAAATGGTTTATCAATTCATTTGGTTTTGTTGCGGAAGAATAGTGGGCTGAAACAAGACATCTGTCCCTCTCTGGTTTTAGCTGGTTGCTATTGAAAAGAAATTTTCCCTAGAAACCCATTAATACAATGAGGAGAGGCAGGTTAAAGTTACACTTAACCTTGAAATATTGTTTGAAAAGGGGAAATTAGAATATTTCATTTAAAAGCTGCAGAAGGAAATGCATTTTTCACATGCCAAAAAAGGGTTTTTCAGCACTATTTCCTGTACTTTTTGATGAATTTGCAACTAGTCTTAATTAACCCCAAACCTGCATTTTTCAGAAAATAAATGGTTCACCTGAGCATGTTTGCAAAGGTCCATTTAGGAATTGTAACTGCTTCTGTACATAGCAAGCAAATTGAAATAATAATTAAAGGCAGAATTAAAAACCACTTGTATGCTCCTAATACGCAGGGAAAAAAAAATCCATTTGTCTTACGTTAAGTCAACAAAATAGTGGATAATGGAGAACAGTTAGTATATTTTCCTGAGTGCTTTTTGATAAAGGCCATCAAAGAGGCTTTTAAGGAAACTCAATAGCCAAAGGGGGATTGTCTAACTTCAACGGTGTATTAAAAGCTTATTAAGGCAGAGAAAAGAAGAAATAGAATCAAGAGTTCATTCTCAACATATAAATAATATAATAATAGGACATCCCCGAGAGCCCATCTTAGGATGAAAGTCTTTTATTAACGATGCAAGGGGAAAAGGGTGAACAGTCAAGTGGAAAAATTTTGCAGGGAATAGAAAATAATATCAAACTGGCCGACGCTAGTGTAAGCTGCAAGGGGACCTCGTGAAGGTACGCTAATGAAGAGCCTGCCAGCAGGTTAAATGAAATGGCAAGCAGTGAAAAGCAATGCGCATTAGAAAACGTCACCTGAACTTTTCATACACCTTGGTGGGTTTTAAATCAGCTTTAGTGACTCAGGAGAGAGAAAAAAACAGAGAAGACCCCGGTGTAATGATGAGCAGATGAAGAAATGCTCGCTCAGCAGTCAGAGGTGGCACAGACAGTAGACTGCATTGGGCAGGGGGATAAGAAACCACAGAATATATAAAAAATACCTTTAGGGAATAGAATAGTGCTCTAAGTTCAGTCCTGGCCACTTCTCCTCGGGACAGATGGACAGGATTAAAGTCTGCCCGAAGCTGTTCAGTAAAACTGTGAAAGGCACGAAGGGAGTTTTACAATGAAGAAAGTTTTACAATGAGGAGGGTGAGATCAGGACAGTCAAGGCTAAAGAGGAAAGAAATAAGGAGAAAGCTGACAGGAGCATTGCCATAATCATAAAAATACATGTTTTTTAATGGAAAGCCCCCTTTATGGAAGCCCCCCTTCCAAAATTAGTTTAGATAAGATTGAACATGATAAGAGACAGAAGCCATGATGCTGCAGGGTATTGGGCATCGCCCACAAGCTGAGGTTAAGGAGAAATTCTCCCAGAGTGGGGCTAAAGCAAACAAGACCAGGGGTTTCTTCCACCTTGGTCTGAAATTTCTCTGCCAGGCGCT
Organism: Aptenodytes patagonicus; assembly: GCF_965638725.1. Lineage (NCBI taxonomy): Eukaryota > Metazoa > Chordata > Aves > Sphenisciformes > Spheniscidae > Aptenodytes > Aptenodytes patagonicus. The sequence continues at coordinate 23,647,616 of NC_134957.1, forward strand.
GTCAAAGGCAGCAGCACATGGAGCCAGACACACGCTCTGCCTGCTCCTGCCTAATAAATCCTCTCCTCCTGATCTTGTTTTCTACTCTAATAGTTTGAATTTTAAGTCTGCCCATGTATCATTTCTAGATGGGCCAGGGCACTTAATCCCCATTGGTTTATTCATTATTAGAAAGCTTAACATCATTCGGGTCTGATTTGATTGCAGAATATGTCCAGTGCTGAGTTCATATTTCTGAGAAAGGAGTGATAATTAGATGACGGACATGCAGCCTGGAGGGAGACAGGCAGGAGGAGACGCCTGGGGAAGAGAAAGGGCAAGTGATGGGTGGAAAGGCTCCAGCGTCAGCATAACCGTGAGCAGCCGAACCCCACGGTCCAGCCTCTCCTGCCTCTGCCCATCCTCAGAGGCTCACTCTCTGCAGCGCATCTTTAGAGGAGCAGGGTCAAAACCAGGATGTTTTTTTACCCCTGTTGTTTGTGGAAGAATTAATCAGAAAATTGCAGCCCACCAGGCTTTAAGGTTGGAGCTAAATCCCTTTAAATCGGTGTCACTGAGCTCCCACCCACCGATTATTTAAATAATGGCTTGTTTTTTTTATTTTATTTGATTCTAGTCTTCAGAAGAAAAAAAAGAATAAAAGCCCCGGATTTTGTTCCAGATCATATGTAAAATGGCATGAAAGGTAAAACACAGCTTTGCTGGATTACATCTCCTTGCCAGCTACGCAGGTAGGTGAGGGCAGGCACTGCCCTGCATACAGGAAAAAGCCAGCCTGGCAAATGCATGCAGGCTCGCCAGGAGAAAAGGCAAGGGAGGAAGACAAGCCTGTCGCTATCTCTTCCCTGTTAAAATCCTCATCAAGGCTGATTTCAGTCTTCTTGTGGCGGGTGAAGGGCAAAAAGATACTGCTGGCCGTAGAGGGGTACCTTCAGACGGTCTGTTTTTGGTGGGCCTATGGCGAGCCATAGCTTCTCCTTAGAAATGAGGGTCTAGGCAGAGAAAACCAACAGTATTTTGTGAAGACATGAAGGAGAAAGCGCCTGGCTCAGAAGCGGGACTCCTCCTTCACTGCTCTTTCCCACCGCATGCCATGGACAGGAAAGGCTGTGGCTGCCTGGCGGCTGGGTGGTGGTGGGGTTGCAGAAGATGCTGAGTGGAGGGGACACCACCACTGTCACACAGAGTTCAGCGCTTGCAGAGCAGGCCATGGGTCTTGGGGGCTGGAAAGCCAGGACAATCTGGGACTCCTTGAAGAGCTCATGAGCAGAGGCAACCCCACAAGCTACTGAGTTGCATGAGTCCCCCGATAGGCACCAAGAGCCTCACTCGGGTGCTTTCAGTTGCCTGCTAGAGTCCTCTGCCCTCTGTTTAACGTATGGGCTGTGCATATGCTCCCCACCAGCTCATTTCCTGCAGGAAGCCAAAAGAGATGCCAGTTCTGATAGGGCTGTGGGCGGAGATGCGGGCTAAGGAGAAGACCTCCTAGGCAGCAGCAGCAGCAGCAGGAAGGTGTGCCCGTGGGCACTGGCAGAGAAGAGGAAGAAAAGGTAATGTAAGACAGCAAGATCAGAGATAAGGCTGAGACAGAAATGAGAGAGCAGCATCCTCTCCTCCTTCACACTCACGGGGCTCCAAGGTGGTCTAACCCAGCAGGGTGGTGGATGCAGGCAAAGAGCATCCCCGTGTACACCCGTCAGCGCTTGGTTTGGTGAGAAATCATGTGCATCTAAACTGCTGGACCTATTGCTTCTCCTCTGTCAGGGCTTACGCATGGCAGGATATTTATTCCAGGCTACGGCTGGATTCAGTGGCATCCCTTGTTAAAATATTGGTGATGCTTCTTGCCTTGGGACACAAAGATCTGGCCCCTAGTTTTATCGTCAGTAATTTCAGGGGCCTGCCCAGGCAATGGGAGTGGATGGATATATTAATCCTCCCTTTCTCAGCTCATAGACGCGGAATCCTAGGGGATCATCTCTGATGGATGTTTGCCTAACCTTAAATCTTCCCGGAAGGAGATACCGGTCCTTCCCCGGAGACCTGCCTCAGTGGTGCTGCACGTTACTACTATAGCTGATAGAAAGCTTTTAGTAACGTCCAACCCAAACCTTCGCTACAGTGAATTAAGTGTTTCTATTCTCATCCTTTCTCCAGTGACCTTACAGTGCAATTGATTACCATCCATTTTATAATTAAACTTTGCCTGATGATGGACTGTTTTCATGTCTTCTACTTTCCAGACTAAACAAACCCCACTTCTTTAACATTTCCTAATAAGCTATGGTTACTGACCCTCATATTATTCGTGCTTCCCCTCTGGATTTCCTCCAGTTCATCAACATCTTTCTTAACCCATTGGCCCTAAGCGGGCAGGGTGTTCCACTCCCAGCGTCAGCCTGAGAAGAACAACATACCCCGTGTCTCCCACGGCTCAGGCTCCTGCAAAAACATCGTTATCTGACACACATCTTTTTGCAAAGGCCCCCACCCTTTTGAACTTGTGCCCTTAAGCGCTGGCAAGCCCTCCCAGCTCGGAGCCACCCGTGTGTTTTACACGGGTGCTGCCTCTTCCAGCAGCAGAGTCGCTAATGAAAATATCGACTACAGCCACTCCGCAGAGAGACTCCTGCAGCGCCTGCTTACTGTGTTTTCCTGCTCCGATAGTGAACTGGTGATAACCGCTCCGAGAGCAATTTAAGAGCTGGCTGTGCATTTGCTTTCCGCTGAATTCATCTAAACAATGTTTCTCAGTGTACCGCTGCAGAATCTTGCTTAGGAGAAGATCAGTGTGTTGTTCCTGTCTCGCTTGTAGGCAGCAGGAACTTGCTGCCTGCCCAGCCCAGATAGCTACAGCCCCCTAGCAGGGACTATTCTATTTTGGGCAGGAAACCTCAGAACAGCAGCGAGACTGCTGGGGAGAAGTGGTGAAAAGTGAGCCGTCGGAATATTTGTGTGAATAAGGCTGCAGAGCTGGGGTCACGCTCGTGGGCTCGTGGGCTCGTGTTATCAGTTTGGCTTTTTATCCAGCTATTTGCTGTGTGTGCTCCTGAGCTCAGTAGGTTCTCAGCTCGATGCTGGGATGCCTTGGCTGAAATGCCACCTGTGGGGCTGAAAACAATGTGTTTTTAGCTGGCACGCTCGGGAGGCTGATAACCGTGGTGAAGAGGAGTATGGAGCAGCACAGCAACAAGGCAAAACCCATACCCTGGGCTCAGAGAGAGCACAGCCTGCTCCAGCTCTGGACGTGGCTTGTGGTAGCATCCTGGCACAGCCATGGGGCTTCTGGGAAGAAAAAAATCACACCCACCACCAGGGAGAGGCTGAGGATGCTCTTACTTGCAGTGTGTGGCTCTTACCCGAGTTAAACCAGAGTCCAACAGGTCTCTGGTGAACAGGGAGTGAGGGGGTATTAACAAATACCTTTATTTTGCAGGAGCTGTATGTCGACAATCTCCTGTATCCACTGCGGTTTGGGGTGGCTAGACAAAGAGCCACTGGCTCTATTTTTACTAATAAAAACTGCCCAAACCGGACAGCATGTCATGCACTTAGCTAGTGGTCGCAAGTTTTAAAATATCTCTGCCAAATAGTTTTGCGGGCATCTGCACAGCTCCAAACCAATGTTTTTTAATTTGTATGTGCGGTTCAGGACAGCTCCAGGCTGCAGGGGCAGCGATGGGTAGGGGGCGGCGGCAACTTCTGCCAGATCGCCCTGGGGAGCTGCCCCCCTCTCTGTGCGATTTTGTGTTTAATGTCTAAATTTAGCTCTGCCTTGCCTCTTGTGTAATGCAGTTTGGCTGGCAGCAGGCTGGCAGGCTGCCTGGGCGTAGTGAACCATGCACGCCGCACGATGAGAAACACCTTGGGCAGACGGCAGGTCTGGAGCAGTCATGCCATGCCATGCCATGCCATCCTCCTTGTTGATGGGGAGGAAGGAACCGGCAACACTATGGCTCTGCAAGCCTGTTTCCTAAGCGAGGCGAGCACTGTGGGCTCCTGAAGGGCAGGCGAGGAAGCTCATGTGCTGGGGACACAAGGAAGCAAGACCCTGCTCCGGGTGGGGTGTCCAGGGGAGACCACCTGCTTCTGATCCTGCTTGCAACGTCGCTGTGTCTCTCTGCTTCCTCCCGTCCTGCTGCCCAAGCCCTTGGACATGTGAGGGGACATGGGGCACGTAGCATGTGGCAGAGGGACAGGATGGGGAGGTGGCCCTCTGCCCACCCTGCCCATGGAGGGAGAACAGGAAAGCATCTTCCCCAAGAGAAAAAGGGCTTCTGAGAGGCTCCAGGTCAGGAGAGGTCTGACCCTGAGGTGTGCAGGGGTTTGGGCTGCCATGGGTAAGGAAGCTGCTTCCCACCCTGCTCTGGGTGCTTGACACTCACCCCATAGGGTACTGCCAGCCCCAAGTCTCCAAGGGGCCACGGGGACTGATCTTCCCGTGTGAGTACCAGGGTTGGTGATGGGCACGGAGGAAACCCCTGGTGGTTCTGCTCTCCTCACAACAAAAAGAAATCCATGAGGATGCACAAATTCCAGATACTTGTGTTTACAAACCAGATCTGAACACCAGTACCCAAATCCTTGTGGCATCCAGCATAGCTGACCAGAGCCCACCAAGGATCCAACCCTGGATGCTGCACAGGGCTACATCAGGTGGACCCAGACCTGCCTGCCCAGACCTCAGCTCAAAAGCATTAGTGCTACCCCCAGCCATACAGAGATTAGAGCTGCAGGCCCAGTCTTAAATCTAAAATCATTCATTCTGGATTATTTTTTTGTTTTTCCTTTGTCTCCCCTGTGTTTTCAAGGTTTGCTCCCCCACCAGCAAGGCCCAGGTTCAGTTAGATGCAAGGTCCCTGCATCCTCCGCAGTGGGGATGGACCCTACAAACTCATTTCACAAGTGGCTCACTCGCTGACCCGGGGTCTCCGGATTACCAAGGGCTGAGCTAATGCCGAAAGCTCCCAGACAAGCGGCTTTCTCAGGAAGTGCCGTCCTGGAAAACGCAGCCTGAGAGAAAATAAACTCCCCCGAGCCACAGAAAAAGACCCAAGCCTGCAATTTCTTCTTTGCTGTCTGGAAAGGGCTGGGGCTGTGTTTTCCAAGAGGTTAAAACACAGGGTAGAGATGTTATTTTAGTGAACGGCTGAGCCCCTTCAAACCTCTCGACAAATGGATACGTCCCTGAGTCCTGTTTGTGCAGATGCAGTGCTGGGCTGGGCTCCAGGCCACGTCCTCCCCCCGCGGGGACCGCTTCGGGCTTTGGAAAAATTATGCACGAGGGAGTGGAAAAGAAGCTGTTTTGCAGGTGGTGCTGAGTTATTCCAGACATGGAGCGCAAACACAATTGCAAATGAATGAAATCCTCTCCTCCCCCCCCCCCAAAAGCTGGTCTGTGCTGGTAATTAAGGCTGGGGATTACTGGTGGGGGGCAGTACAGAAGGAGGCTGTGGATTTTGTCTGTCTGTGGTGAGGGGACACTCCATGGAGGATGGGACCCTCCATCATGGTGGGCACCTTCACAGTGATGGAGCTGGGCTGTCTTCTGAAGCTCCACAGAGCCCCAGGAGCTGATTCAGGGCAACAAACCTGCCTGAGCCTGTGCTTCGTCCGTTGCTTGGCTTCCCACAGCTCAGCCTCCCCTTGCTCCAAGCCCCAGACTTGGTCGGCATCAACGCTTCTCCCTGCAGTCCATCCCCAGCTGCACCCCAGGGACCTGGCATTCACCCATTTTTGACAAATTCCCTTTAGAAAAGACATCCTCGGTGGCTGTGGCTGGACTTGCTCCATCAGCCACAGAGCTGAGGGTACAACTGGTGGGTGCCAGCCTGGGCTGCCAAAAAGGGAGGAAAGTCAAACGTGGAGTCTCTCTAGAAATGTACAGTGAGTAATTGCTAATGTCTCAGCCTTGTGAGAAACAGCTTTAAAAGTAAATAATTGCCTGCTCCAGGTACTAAGGCAGGATGAGGAGACCTCACTGTTTGACACAGTCATTCAGCAACTGTATGCATAAAGTATCAGGGCTCTGCTCGCTGCCTTGTCTTGTTCAGCGGCTGACAAAGGCATCCATCGGGTCATTAACCCGAATTTCCCAATCAGTTTTGCTACCAGAAGGACCATCTATTATTATTACACAGGAAACCTTGCACACAGGTCGCTCCAGCACAACATTATTTTATCGTGTGCAGTCAGGCCTCCCACGAGAGAGCTCCGCTCTCTTGGTTTGGTGCCTGGAGTGTGTGTTTGCTTAGTGGCCCTCTTTCAACAGCGGGTCACTTTTCTGTTGTGTCTTCCCTGGCGTAACGGCTTCGTACAGCGTTACGTGAGAGCCGCAGCCTTTCTGGTTAACCTGGTGCTCGCTGGGGAGGTGTCGTCATTGCTGAGCACAAGTGGGGAACCTGAGATACACCATGAACAGCTCCCCCAACCCCACAGAGGGTCTTGGTACGGCATCTCAAAGGGGACCCCGACTCCGAGCTGGACTGTCCTCCTGGGTTGGCAGGTCCCTCCTGGGTCAGAGGAAGGTTTGCTAATGGTCTGTCACCCATCCTGAGATCCCTTCAGTCTCTTTGTGGCCAATGTGTGACGTGCTTGTGGCTGATCTACCTCCCCGAGTCTACGTTAAAATGCACAGTGACAAGGAGGTCTTTGCCCTTGGGCTCTCTCCACAGCTCTGTACTTCTCACCCACACGGCCACCACCTGGCTCCATCACCACAGAAGAGCGAGCTGGTTGCTGGCCCATACAGCTAACTCCCAAACCCTTTCTGCCCAGCCAGGCAGAGCAGCCTGGGTCCAACTGATGGGTACAGAAGCCCAAAGCAGAGTGTCCAGGACAGTGTTGGATGTCGAGCAGAGAAGCTGGTTTTGGATTGATTGGCTTATTGCACTGCTTGTACCTCTCACAGGGATGAGTGTCAGCAGGGGTACTTTGGCTCTACAGCTTAAGTGTCTCTGGGGCCTCCTGTTGGAGTCCGTGGAGAGACATCTGCACCTCTAATGACCCTGTGTTAGATGTCTAGGTGTCATCTCCAGACAGGCGTCTGACCCTCCAGCACTGCTTGCTTCTCCTGCTGGACAACCACTACTAACAACAAAGGTGCTGGGGACAACCAGCTCAGACTTTCACATCCAACTTGAAGACGGTGAAGTTAGAGCAGATCAATCATTTACTTGATTACATGAACTGCCACCATCAGGCAACCGAATAATCACTTTTGGCAACGGGTCTGTTCTGAAGCTGCAACCTCAGCTGTAACCAGCCTCCCTACAGATGCTGGCCTCGCATCGATAGTCCCCTTTCTGCTGGAGCATTGATGTATGGAGAAGGGGGTGACTGAGCTCCTGGGGGACACTGTCTCCCGCTGCTTTCCCACCTCTCCAGGCCAGCTGCTGACTTCCAAGGAGGTGGTCCATGCTTTGGCATCGCAGGACTAGAGCTTGGCCTGAGCACGTGTTACGCTACAGCTGTTCTTAGCCCCCTCCGAGTTTTTCATCCAAGACCTTGATAATTATCTGAGAGTACACAGAGCTGCTGATCTTATCATTGGTGGGACGTACCTCTGCGCAGAAGGTCGCAGTGACCACTGCTAGCTGGGGGATGTCTGTAATTCTGGCCACGAGCACACGGGGAAGCCTCCTTTGCCCTGGGTGGGCTGGGGAGCCGTGCACATCTCTCCTCTAGGAAACCTGCAGCCCCTTCTTGGTGACTTGTACAAAAAATACTCCTTTCTTCATGTTGTAACACTCCCTCCTGCCTTTTTATCAAAAGATAATTTGGGGGAAATAATTGCTTTCGGTGGAATTTTTAGTGGATTTTTAATGATTGACTACACAAAGAAACCCAAAGTTTCTGGAATAAAAAAGTGGGTAGGTTTGAAGACAGGAAGGGAAGGGACGGGAAGGGAAGGGAAGGGAAGGGAAGGGAAGGGAAGGGAAGGGAAGGGACAATGCTAGCTAGAGCTGCTGGCAAGTAGATCAAAGCTTTTTAGTTCATGGAGACTTCAAGTGTTCCTGCATCTCCTACAGGCTCTGCCTGTTTCCTTAGGTCACCTGAAGCCTCCTTATAGCCTTGCTTCCAGCAAGACCAGCGTTACAGAGGGCCAGGGCTGGGATTTCTGGACCCCGGTACTGACTGATTAACCTGTGAAACAGGACAGTAGATGTTGGTTAGGGATTGCGTGTGCCCATGCACCACAGGAGCCTTCTGGGAACTTCTGAAGCAGCTTCAAAGCAGAAGAAGATGCTGCTGCAGGATTTAGCAACCATGGGGAGCATGGCCAGAAAGAGTAGGGGAGGTGCAGCTCAGTCGTTCCGGGCAGTGGCAGACCCCAACGCGGGCAGGAGGGGATGCCCAGCCATAAAACAGCGGTCCCCCAGGAGGAACCAGCACCGCCGGGGTGTCTGCCAGTAAACCTAAGAACAAGGGAAGGTTTCCTGACTCCTGCTAACTCTCTGCTTGGCAGGAGACAGGAAGGTTTGTCCTTCATTTACATGACACTGATGGATGATCTCACTCCAGCAGAGGGAGGGAGGAGAGCTGCCTACGGTGAAGGTCCCTGGTGCCAAGACCTCCCACTCCTGGCAGCTGCAAATATATCCCGTCACAAGGAAACATCTTTGCTTTCCAGAGCCTGCAAAAGCGCGGTTTGCTGGGAGGTGGAGTTAGCAACAACATTAAATTGAGGGGGGTGGGAGGGACATGAGCATGGCGGTATTTGGCGTCAGGCAACAAGCCCTTATCATAACCCTGATGTGCCTGGTATGTGTTCAGCTTTCCGGCGTGCTGAGAAGTACTTTCCTGGCCTGTTTTGCTAGTGTGACTTCTAGAAGACTGGGAATCCTTCCAAACTAGGACCTGGGGACTTCAGTTCCCCTGGAGCAAAATGATAGCTAAAAGCTGCAGCGTGGGGCGTCTTGTTGATTTTTTTGTTCCCCTGGGGTTTTGCGTTAAATCCTCCCCAGGCATGCAAAGAACAATAATATTTTGAGAACGCCCATCGGGAAACATTGGCTGTACCCTTGGTTTCTTCAGGTTTGGAGTTGCTCCATTAAAGTGACTGAAGTCAAATGAGATGTTTCCACTTACACAGATGAGAAGCTGGAAACCCAGCTGCGTTGTACATGAATTTAAAAAATGCAAGTTCTACAGAAAAAAAAAGAAGTTACAAATGTCAGGGTGGCTCTGTCTCTCTGCCTGCTCCAAAATCACTGGTAAACGCAGGAGCTCTTGGATCACATGGGAAGCCCTGTGCAGCTCCCTTTCCCATGCAAAGCCTGCTGTGGAATATCGGGGAGCAAGCTGGCTCCCCCTCCGCAGCGTGCGGCCAGCCGAGGTATGTTCCTGCTTTTTAGGGTGCGAGACTGGCTGTCGCAACGTCCGCATGAACAGCACATGCAAAACAGATCCCGTGTGACCCGAGGCAGCCCAGGAGCCACAGGAGACACCCCATCCCTGGAGAGACTTTGGGACAGGCGGCGGCCGTGGCAGAGGGCAGCGGAGCTGAGCCGAGCGGGGGGAAGCTTTGGTGACCGGAGGGTTGCGAAACAGTTTCCTGTTTACTTGTCTCTTACTTTTTTCTGGGTTAACTGTGGACTCTACCTATTAAACTGTTGCTTTTACCAGCAATTCAGGGGAAAGCCCTGTCCCCTGCCACCCCGTTACGCCCATTCCTTTTCCCTCGAACCAGCCCCACCTCGAGAGGACACGGCAGCACGAACATGCCCGTCCTCAGCATCCCTGCACCGTCCCTCAGCATCCCTGCACCGTCCGCTTGCAGCTGGAAAAGACCGTCCTCCTGGGTCCTTAATGGCATTTAATCCTCTGAGTTGATTAAAATAGTATATTAACCAGAAGACTCGGGCGTAATGGGAATAATAGATATACGCAGGGCGTAGTTGCATGGCAAGTGGGACTTCCCTAAATGAGCTGTAATCCGTTGTTCTGCTGTAGAGGGGAAGGATTAGAGCATTATTCTTTTTTTTTTGGTTGAAAGCCTCAGCTCTGAGGAAGTGATCCCCAGCTGGGGCAAAACAGTGTAACTCGGTGGGTTTCTTATTTATACTGCAGGGACTGGAGGCTATTTTAAAACAGGTTGGTTTACAAGGGTGAAGTGCCTTCTCCGTGCTTGCTAGCTTCAGGTCCCTAGGTGGAGAGCAGATGTGGACAGGCTGTGCCCTGCGTTGCACTGGACCAGGCGTTTCGTGACGGCTCAGAGGGGAGGGAAGTGCTGGGGTATCCATTTCACCGCCCCCAGGAGAGCTTGGCTCTGCAGAGCCTCCCCGTAAGGACCAAAAAGGACTGGTTTGCCTTACGCTGTAGGTTGGGGAAACTGAGGCAGGGCGAACCCGGGGCCCATGCCAGCCCTGCAGCATCCCGGTTCCATGTCAGGATGAGACTCCAGCACTCACCACGCTGCTGCTCCCAGCATTGGAAGGGAATCATTGTCACCTCAGCAGGGTCCCTAAACCACAGGAGAAGCAGAGCCTGGTGTATCCAGCAAAGCAGAGACCCACCTGGCTGCCCAGGGACATGCAAAGAGGATCCTTGCTCTTTTCCCTTGCTCCGGTTGTTTTTTCCTCTGCAATATACCCCATGGAGCAGTGAAGAGCTGGCAGAAGCCCTGCTTTGGATTCGCTAGACCTTGTCTCTTCGGGCCATGAAAGCCATCAGCTTCTCTGGCTACAAGTAGCTGCTAATCTGGTACTGATAAACACTGTCTGTCTGGCCAGCCCTGGAGCACAAGACCAGGTTAAGGAAAACTTGAGATTTTTTTTTTTTACAGTTTCCTTTATTTACTTTTTTTTGTCTTTGAGCCTTAAACATTTATGCCTTTGTTTGGTTTTTGGTTCTGAACTCTCCCTTGTCACGGAAAAGGGCCCCGAACTAAAAACCAAACAAATGCAAAAGCTGAATGTCTAGCGAAATCGCAGCTTCCAGCAAAGCCAGGAGGGCTGAGGCAGCCATGCAGTGGCTAGCAGAGGTCCGCAAGCATGGCCTCAAGGGTGGGCATCGCTCTGGCTCTAGCAGACCAGCTCATATGTGCGTGCATTTTGGGGTCGATCGGACGGGATTACACACTTGTACCAGTGCAGAGAAGTCCCAAGCTGGGTCACAGCAGCAGCGTTGTCTTTGCAGATGCTAGAAAGCAGCACACCCCCCACCCCCCGAGGCTGAGCTGCACCCCCGGGCACTGTCCCCCGTTTAGGGAGTCTCTGTCTTTTGGGACACTGGCAGGGAAAGAGAATCCTGGCAGTGCCACCTCTGCCTTGTCCCTGTCCCTCAGGGAGAGCTTTGGAGGGGCAGCCACCCCTCTCCAGGGGCCCCGGGAGCAGGAGAAGCAAGGGTGCAGGCTGTGTGGGTGGGGGGAAAAGCTAGCTGCGAGGGACTTTTTGGAGATGCAGTGGTTGCCCTGCCCTCAGTGCCCATTCATGGGATGCAAGTCAGGGGAGGATGGTGGTGGCCCCTGCTAGCGCCGGCAGGCAGCTCTCCCTGGGGACAGGGATGTTCCTTCTGCCCCTAAAGAGTATAACCAGCCCTGCAGCACCCAAAACTGCTCCTTGTCACATGCCCAGCCCTGGTTTTGAGTGGGGATGGAGAAATTTTACAATGCTGGGGATGAAAGAGCGATGTGGCAGAGATGTCCACCAGCCCCTCCGGAGGAAGGACATCAGCCATACCCCAGCCATGCTGAGCCCCCCGCGGTCCTGCTCCGGGGCGTGGGCTGTAGCCAGGAGCTGATGCTGGGCAGTGCGGAGGGGGAATAGCAAAGCCTCAAGCTGGTTGGTTTTATTGCTTCTTTATATGGCAATGTTCCCTCGTCCTCCGCTGGGAGCTCCCAGGGCTGTTCCTGCCCATCCCTCCTTCATGTCCCGCTCTCCTAGGAGCACCGAGGTTTTACAGCCTCCTCTGTGGAGCATGAGGGCCCCTCCGAAAGACCCGTCTGGAGGGTGATCCCCGCTCCCAGGCTCTGGTGGCCCTCGTGGCCAGGCTGCGTGGTGGCTCTGCAGCTGCATGTCCTGGAGCTGACTCTTGGGATGGCTCTGCAGCAATGGGACGTGCAGAAATCCCCAAGGTTGCTCGCAAGGCTCCCATGCCCTCCCATTGAGCTTTACTCTGGATTTTATGTTCCCTTTCCTTAAATAAAGAAAAAGTTCTTGTTTTTAGAAACCCACTCATTTGTCCCAGTAATTCTCCTGCTGCCTCTCCATTAGGGACTTTTCCTTCTGTCAAAGGTACCACTGCCTCCCTCCAGATCCAAGTGAAAGGCAGAGACTTGCTGCAGAGTTTTGTGAATGAAACAGCTCTTTTGCAGGTCTCTGGCTGGCTATCCTCTGTTGACAACACCGTGCGCTCACCTCTGCCAGGCTGCTTCCTATCTCAGCGTGCACCTCTGGCTCAGATGCCTTGCCAAGCTCTAGGGATTGCCCTTAACCTCTCTCATCTCGGGGGCTATTTGACCACACGTCTTGGTCAAACTATGCTGGGATGAAGGAAAAGCTGGTACAGGCAAGCTGCCACCCAAGGCAGAGGTGCAATGAATGCTCTACAGGCTCAAAGCATAAGCCTTAAGCATCTGAGCATCCTTGATCTTCCAGCTCTGCTCAGTATCTCGATCTGCCTCCACAGGGGACCTGTAAATTAAACACGAACCTGACTCTGGTGCACTCCAGGGCTCGCCAAGCTCCCGCACAGGCTCAGCAGGCTGCTTGCCTGTGGATACTGCAGAGGGCAGGGAGCCCACAAAGTCTGTTTTCTTATGTGGTTTTGCTTCTTAAAGGTTGAGTTCATGCTCTGGGCAGGGGGAGGGGGATTTGAGGAGGTCTGCTATAACCCAAAACATATTTGCATGAGACTGGCAGTCTCCTAATAGTTGAAACACTGCCAGGTTGAGGTGAAACTAGCCCACAGATTCAGGTCCTTTAAGAAAAGGGAAGGAACACGCTGCGTGAGGTTGCACAAACCTTTCTCCTTAAGAAATTGAGCTAAAACCATCTAGGCATTGGGGGCAGCTTCCTCAACGTTGAAGGGACTTGCACTTTTAGAACGGGCTGAGCAGCCTGCAAACTGGGCTCACTGAAGGCTGGGAAATGGAGGATGTGCATCCCAAGTCGCATCTGAAACTTGGCTTTCACTTGTGAAATGGCCCCAAAATCTACAGCACCCTCTGCGTGCTTGTGGTGGGAGGAGGCTGTTCTTCCCAGCCATGGTCCCTGGGGTGGGCACCGAGTTGTCCATCGTCAAGCTCCCCAGAAGGCCCTGGGCAGGTGATTGAGCTGAGCTGCTGTGGCCTGGGCAGGCTGCAGCAGTCTCTATCCTCTGCTGTGGTGGCTGAGGGTTCCTCCCATCAGGCACGGGTGGCCTGGACTCAGCTGTGGCATCAACCGGGGAGAACGTGCCAAGGACCTCAGGTCTAGAGAAAGAGGATGCAGTGTGCTCCTCTTCCCTGCCTTCCCACAGAGGTCCTCTAAACGATGATGGGAGAGGACCACGACAAGGCCAGGCTCCATCTCACTCACTCCAACGATCAGGAACGTCAGATCGTCCCTGCCTGCTAGCCCCGATCAGCCTTTGCCAGAGCTCCTAAATTAATCCAGCAAGGCTGGGCTTGTACAGCTCCTCCGGTAACACCAGCCAGGTGATTTGTGCTTTCCATACAAATGCTCTTCTTCACGCTGCTGGCAGGAGAGGCTTTTTGCGTCCCTGATTAGAATTGCAAGAAAGGATGGCACTTGACAGTATGCAGTAAAGAGCTGTGTTTATCCTCTATAATTGCTGCATGCTCCTCTGCCTCCTGCTGAACCGCATCATCCAATTTCAGGCCGAGTCTAGGAAAACGCGGGGCTGAGTTAAGTTTTCTGTGCTCTAGAGTGGTCTGTGAACAGGAAGAAAATTTATTTCTGATGGCAGATTTGTCCTGCTGCCCTGGGGTGCTGGGGGCTAACGTGCCCTTTAGGGTCACTTTAAGGATGCTGTTGGCACAGTGGACCCTGCATCACAGCATATCTAGCCCGGAGAAGGGTAAGGAGGGAGAGGGAACAGATATCTGGGATGCAGGGGTTGTGCTGTGGACTCAAATATGATTTAGATGAATTCTAGTTTAGTCTATTTGCAAGGACATATTTCAGTCAGATACTGTACAGCTCTCCCGGAGGAGGTGGGGGGATAATTCCCAGCCATCTACCACCTAGAACCAAGCAAAACGTTTTTAACTGCAAGAGCCTTTTAAGAAAACCATCTGCACGTCATGAAGTCACAAAGTCTAACCTGCTTTAGCTCGGAACAAGCTGTCAGCACAGGTTGAACAAGCTTCATTTGGCAAAGTGCTCCTGCAGCTCTCTGCCAGCTGCCGGAACAGCTTACCCAACCCAAAGCATCTTCTGGCTCTCACGACTTCCAGCAAATGCAAACATTGACTGCTCAGCTGCATTTCCTCTCCTGCTTCTCCCATGGCCCCAGAGAGGAGTCCCAGAGGTCTCTCCATGGCTGGCCAGAGCAGAGCAAAGCTCTGCATATTGTCTCGCCTCCTGCACATTGCAGCCAACTGGTGTCAGCTCCTAAACTGATCCTAAAAGCTTTGTTTTGTTAAACCCCTTCCTACAGAAAGCATCCAGGCTGCAGTTTCTGCACCAAGAATTGGAGAACCCCCATCTCCCCAACAGTCGTTCTCAGTGGTGAATACCCATGCTGTTAAAGGTAGTTTTTTGGTTTTTATTTTTCACATTAGAAGAGGTTGGTTACAGCTTCCAGCTACTGCCGCTTCTACCCTTTCTGTGCTTCTTGATCAATAAGCCCTTCGCTATTTCAACGCTGCAATCAAGTCAGTCTCGATCTTTGTGGTGTGCTGAGCAGCCTCAGGTCCTGCCTCAGGTCTCCCATGGCAGGATGGGCTTTCTAGGCTGGGGACAGGGTTTTCTGTGTCTCCCCTCTAGCCTCTCTAATCTTCTGGACCCCACGGGACCCTGCTTGTCCTCTTCCCAGGCCCCCAGTGCTGACCTGCTCCATCCTTATTGCCTCCTGGCTGCTGGCAGGATGGGGAGAGCGCAGCTTCTGGGCAGGGCAGGACTTTTCTGCCACCAAAGGGGGTCCTCCTACAGAGGGGCTGAAGACAGACCTAGGAGATGAAATGTTTTCAGATGTTCTCTCGGGGTGGCAGAAGTGTCTGATGGAGGCAGATGGGATTTGGCTTTTTATGGGGAAAGCTCAGTTCCTGCAGTTTTTGTGCAGAATGAGACACCGAGCGAGTAACCAGCAATTTGTGGGCAGGGTGCTCGCCTGGGAACGCAGACCCAGCCTGAGTTCACGTTCTGCCTCATTTGAAGGAGGGATATTATTTTGGGATGGATGATTTTCTGGGGATCTCTAAATGAAAGGGTGAGTTACATTACCCCTCAGAGGGAAAACAAGCTTTGAAAGCTTAAAGCCCTTTATGAAAACATTCCTTGGTTTCTGGTGAGCGCAGCATCTGCTGAGCTTTGCAGTGAGACCAGATGCCTTCCCAAAGGACATTCTCCCCCACCGTGGTCCACGCTCTTCCACAAGGGACCTGCTGCCACACGGAGACCCCCTTGGGAGGCTGTGGGCTTCTTACGCTATCCTAAAAACCAAGGCCAAGGTGGTAGGTGGTCTGGCATCTGGGGATGGACCAGCTCTAGCTTAGACACGGTCCCCACCTCTCATTCACAGCAGGACTCCCTTCAGAAAAGCCGATGACTTTTCAGTGCAGGTCAGATTAAAATAATCACAGGGATCCCTCCTGGCCCTGGGCTTTTGCAGACAACATGACTAATCCCCCAATGCACATGCAACCCATTCTTACTACAGGCGTGCACTGCAGTCCGCCTGCCCATGCACAGCCCACGTGCCCTTCCTTGGAGGTGCCAGCCCTCCTACGCTGGAGCCAAGCCACCCACAGCCGAGCTGGGGGCGGCCAGCTCCTCTCCAAAGCCCTGGACCCGCCATACACATGGAGGGTCTTCACTTACAGCTCCTGCTGCCTGCGCCTCTAACAGGATTTGGTGCTATGCTTCAGTGCTAGCTGGGGGGCACTGCCTTAATCCAGCTGTGCACTGGCAGGAATCAGTGCCTGAAGAGCAGGGTCATGCTGTTTTCTTGGGAAGAGAAAACGGCCTCTGGGTCCAACAGCCAGGGCTGGCTGGAGGGAAGGAAACAGAACAAGATTTGATTTTTCCCTTGAGTTCCTACGGACATCCTCGATGGTGGGAGATGCTGAGGGGAGATCACAAGCTCGAAGACAGCTAAGTAGGTCTAGGTGCTTTGAACAAGCCCAACCCAGAGACAGACCACCATGGTCCAGCAGGCACCTCGAGATCTAGAAACACACAGAAAGGCAGGCGCATTC
Source organism: Aptenodytes patagonicus (assembly GCF_965638725.1). NCBI lineage: Eukaryota > Metazoa > Chordata > Aves > Sphenisciformes > Spheniscidae > Aptenodytes > Aptenodytes patagonicus. The sequence continues at coordinate 23,663,979 of NC_134957.1, forward strand.
CCAGGAAAAGCCAGCAAAACAGGCGACATCAGGAAAGCACCTTCTGCACTGTCTCCTTGAAGCCCTGGAGACTGAGCTTCCCAACTCACTTCAGCCATCCCCTGCTTTTTTTTGCCCAGCTCGAGTAACTTGCCATGATTGTTCAGAGGATGAGAACCTCAAATAGATGTTTTTCCATGCCACCATTTCTCTGCAAATGGTCTCTCCTAAGGATCAAATTAACCAGGTTCTCCTCCCAGCCATGGGCAGGAGCAAAAGGACACTCCTTCTGTTACTAGATATATGCAAAGAAAAGAAACAATCCCAAATTTGTTGTATTTTTGCTGAGATAGATCTCAACAAAAGTATTTTTTCACAAAGTATCGGTTTTCATGAAAACTGTCAATCTCTGAAATGATTCAGAAGTAAATTCTTCTGCTCTGGTCGTATTTCACTCGGGGTATTAGGTTTAACAGCCCAGATCACATAACCTGGCAGATCAAAACCACCTAAATGTTGACTTTGCCATTATGGTCTCTCCCTCAGGAAAAATGCTTCCTCCTGTGAGATCAATTTTTTAGTCCAGTTCCAGAGGGGAAAAGCAAACTTCAAAACACCAGCATTTCTCACAAGGCAGCATTTTCTTTTTCCAATCAGTCCTAATTGATAACGATCAGAAAATCTTTAGTTAAAAAAAAATACAAGCAAACATGGAGTGCATGTCCCTTCCCCCTTTATTTAAAAGGTTTTAATTCTGTCCTTCAGCCTCTCTCTCTCTCCACAAAGAGCTCAAGTTCCTTTTTCTTTTTTTAAAGCTGGTTGTCATTTCCTCTTCAAAATGCTGTTGCAATGAGGAACGGGCCCTTATAAAAATACCATTTTTGCCTTCCCCTTCTTCAGGAGAGAGGGACCGCCTCGCTGTAAAGTTTTTGCTCGCCCTGTGTGCCAGAAGACTGCAGCCCTCCCACCCCTTCAGAAACCAGCTGCAAACCTTCCTCCCAAATAAACCCCAAACAGAAACACCCCTTTAGCTGGCATCCAGCCGGCGACGCGATCCTTTAGCTCCCTGCACCAAGAGCTTCACAGGGGCTGCTCGAGAAGCAGCCAGAGGTGGAGGACCAGGGATGGATGGTGGGCGTAAGGGAGCCGAGACCTGGCAGAGCAAAAGAGAGGGAGCAGGCAGGCGCAGGCAGCGGCTGGGGACATCAGGGTAGCAGGGCCACCTGCGACTGCTCCTGCAGGCGTTGGCAACTGAGATCTGCAGGCTGACCCCTTGTGCCAGAGCTGGCAAGGCCCTGCTCGAGTGATGAGGATGAATGCATCATCCGAGGCTGGTCTGCAAATGGGTGGGTAATTCTGGACCCGACTGCTTGAATCAGCATCCCTGCAGGGATGTGCTGCATTGCAATTTGGCCCAGCTGGGATGGGAGCGAGGGTTCAAAGAGGAGGAGGGGGGTCAGAGGAGGGCAAGAGGGCTCCAGTACGTTTGTCTTCCTTTCTTCTCCTCTTGATTTGAATCTGCATACTAAAGCACATTGCTCCCTGCCCATGTGCCAGCGCTGTTGTCCTGCTCAAGCAACACCTCTGGGTGCACATAGCACACAACCAGCACCACCTCCTTCGCACCTCGGCACACGAAGACGGAGGCGAGTCATTTTTGTTCCTTTATTACACATTGCCCAGGCACAGTAAAGCAGCAGCAGCCAGCCCCAGGCCCAAAAGCAGGCCTTGGAGAGCTGTGATTGGAGAGACCTTCGCACGAGATTGCCAAAATGGCGAAGATTTTCATGTTGGGCAAAGATTCCCTTTAATCTGTGAAGTCGTGCCTGCGGCTGAGCCCGACTGCTGCTCACCGGAGCAACCCAACCCCATCCCTCTGAAGCCCACGTCGCTATTGTACTCCAAAGGAAAGATGAAGGTACTTTTTTCTGACAGACCTCCAACTAGTTTGAGAGATGTATAAGCATTTTACACCCTACAGCGAGTAAAGCCTTCCCCGCCCCCCCTCCCTCCATGTATACATGAACAGAGCATCTGTCTATCCCCCCCCCCCAAAAAAAAAAACAAACCCCAAGGCATCCCAGAGCAGCAGTGATGCTTCAAATCAGAACTGCAAACACAGGGTGTGTCTTTATCTAACCTTCCCAAGCGCTGACAGTCTAAACGCTAAGCTGCTTACATGGGCTAATGGCAATATATCTGTGCTGCGAGGCTTCATCTTTCCACCCCCCCACCCTCCTCTCCGCTTCCCACCTTTCTCCATGTCCTTAAACCAATGCTTTCTCACTCGAACCCCTTGGCAGATCAAATACAGTGTATGCAGCATGTTCCCAGGGAGCTGCACGGCATGCAAGGGCGTGAGAGCCGACTTCAGTGTCCAACATGGACAAGCTCATCCAGCTGTGGGAACCCGGCCCAGAGCACAGTCTGGTGTATCCCCCCCTCCCACCCAAAACACATACACGACAGTGTCCAAGTCCACACATCCAGGGAGAGCTGGGAGCTACAGGCGGCTACTGCAGAAGTCGGAGAGAGGGAAGAAAGTTGGTGGTCAGCAGCTGCTACAAGGAAGAGCTGAACAGGTTCAACGTAGAGGAAGGAGGGGGGAAAAAAAACCCCAAGAACAAACTCAAAAGGAGGCAAAGGGGGGACGCTGGGATTCGGGGGTCGGATGTCTACCTTCTAGGCAACAGCCAGCACAGGAGAGGAAAGGGAGAGTTGGTGTTTGGTTTGTGGGGTTTTTTTTTTTGGTGTCACTCACGATAGAAAACATATTCGGTATAAGAGGTCCAGATCCTGTCATCTGTCTGGTCATGGGCGAAGGCACAGGTGCCTGTGGAGTTGCAAGCCACCATGTGGAAGCCAGCATCAGCCAGTTTATCAAAGGCTTGCTCCAGGAAGGTGAATTTGAGGTAGTACCTAGAGGTGTACCTCTCTGGGGGCCTGTCCGGGTCCCTGCTCTCGTTCAAGGTATCCCCAAAGACCTCCTTGGCCAGCGACGTCTTGCCACAGACCATGATCCGTGCCACCCTGCGGAACTTGGCATCCGTCTGGCTGTCCCTGCCCAGGGTGTAGGAGCCCCGGTAGCCGATGGTGATGAAACCTGCCCTGCGGACGTCAGTGCTGGCAGCACCCACGCCAGCGGTGACGGCACCCCCGGGGCCACCAGCCACGGCGCTGGGGAGCATGGCACTGGCAGAGGTCAGGTTGCGGGTGGCGTCCGCGTTGGGGGAGAGCTCCTCCGGGTCGCTTTGGCATGGGTCATCTCCCAGCGAGTTCTGCTTGCTGAGCTTGGGGGCCAGCATCTTCACAAGCTCCGGCAGCATGAAGTACTCAGCCTCTCGCTGCAGGCGACTCCTCTCCGGGAAGTGGTCGGGCAGCACCAGCTGCTGGTCCCTCATGTAATCCAAGATGTAGCGGAAGAGGAAGCCATCCCGATCCACGAAGAACCGTCCCTTGCTGTCGCGGGCCAGGGAGCGGACGTTCTTCTGGGTGAACATCTCCCAGAGGAGCGAGCCAGGCACGCTGACCAGGGTGGGGTGGCGGGTGATGTAGACTTGTCCACCCACATTGAGTTCAATGATCTCAGGGAAAGGGAAGTCCTCACTGGGTTTGGCACAGCCCGCGTTGTCCGCCAGGGCCATAGTGATCTACCGCTGCCTTCCCACCTGCAGCAAAAAGCAGCAACGTGCCAATGTTAAGCCTGCCAGCAAACGCAGCTCATCGTCCCACCAGATCGCACTTGCTTTGGGTCAGCAAGCAGTGCAGGCTCAGGTCCCTGTCTCTCCAGGAATCTAGAAGTCAGCTCTCTTCCCTAATCCCTGGCTCTTGGAATAAGCAGCATTAGCTAACGCCGCCTTCCCTTCCATGCCACATGAAGGGAAGAGCGTTGCCTGTGGTCTGAACACGCCATCTCCACCTGCAGCCCTCCCAACAGCCAGCTCCTGTGGCTGGGGCTCAGCACCTTTGCCAAAGAAGGCATAGTGACGCTGTACTGATGTTAACAACAGGAAAGCCAGGACCGTCACACCCTGGGTCTGACCGGCTACCCGCCTGGCCCAGCATCCTGCCGGTCGAGAGGAGCCGCCGAGCGTGCCAAGTGAGGACCGCATTACGGCGCAGTGCCTCCTGCCGAGCCGGTGAGCTGGAGGGGAGTTTATGGTCCCATGCAAGGAGCACCCACAGGTCTGCCAGAAAAGCAACGCTAGATATCACTATAAAGGACAGGGTGACAGTGCCTTTTGGCACTCCTGCTCCATCCTTGCTCCTGGAAAGTACTCGATAGAGACTCGAGGCCAAGCTGAGAGCAGGTGAGAGATGGCAGAATCTCTCCAAGGGTCTGGGACCAAGACAAATACTGGGCTACTGGTACAGCCTCGGGCCAGATGCCATGTTTTTATACATTTTCCAAAGGCAAGCTGATTCTTAGGCATCTCTTGACACTGCAAATCAGCACTTATATAAACCTGGCTCAGCAGACGGACTCCGATCCAGCCTGGCCAAGCCATGCTCCATGCAGGAGACCACGGAGAGAAGGGGTTTCCCTGCACCGTCCCTGCCCGCCTGGCAGGGTTGGCCTGAAGCTCTGCCCACTCCCCTGCGCGATGTTAGTGCAGCCCTGGGACTGCTTTGAAGTTGGCAGTAGCTGCCTGCACCCCCCCGGGAACCGGTCCTGCAGCCAAGAAACAACACTAAAGGATCATCAGCAGAAAATGGTCCTAACGCAAATTTCAGAGAAACTAAAGGGCAAAGATAAAACTCTGCGGGCACTTTTGGGTGGTGGGGAGAGCTGAGCCTGCATTTCATGGCCACACGCCTCCTCCCAGCTTGTAGGGATGGATGTTCAGGGACAATCGGTTTTGAACAAGGAGCGACTCGGGCAAGCCTCTGCCAAGGAAGAGGCTGCAAAGATCGGAAGGAGGATCAGCGCGGTCCACCCGGCTTCCAGCTTCCCAAACCCTCTCCCGCAGCGGTTTTAGTCCCTTTCTCTGGTGATATGCCCACACCGCTGTTCCCCTGCTACAGAAGACCAGGCAGGAGCCTGCCTGTGCCCGGAGCTCATCTGGCAAGAGCCAGATCCCTTTGTCACGGGTGGCGGAGGCTGAGGGCTGCAGCTGGGCTGCCCAACAGCAGGGCTAGGAGTTTGCAGGGGTGGGGGGGGACACACACACAAGGAAAGCCGACCCCCTGCCCGCCTCATGCACGGAGCGCGTTTGCTGGCGGGCTGCAACCCCTCCCCGGACCCGGCAAAAAGCCAGCGGGACACCGACGGGGACACCGGCTCCAGGAGCCGGAGCCGTCCCCAGCCCTCCCCGGCGTTGCACCGGCCAGGGGACCCTCCTCCCCCGCAGCCTGCCCCATCCCAGCGGGGCTGGGACCCCGCCGCCTCCGTTACCTCCGCAGGGCGGCTCGGCCGGTCCGTGCCGTGCCGTGCCGTGCCGTGCCGTGCCGTGCCGTGCCGTGCCGTGCCGCCGCTCCGCTCTGCCCGCCCGGCCCTGGCCCTGCCGTTTTATGGTCGGGAAGGCGGCGAGCGCCATCCCCCGCCGGCCCCGGGCCCGCCTCGCCCCCGCCCTCCCTCCCCGCCTCCCCCGCCGCCGACTCGGTCCCCCCCCCCCCCCCGCGCCCTGCACCCACCCCCCTTCGGGAAGCTCCGTGCCGGGGCCGGGGCCAGGCGAGGCCAGGGGATTCCGGCGGGGCCCCCTTTCCATCCCCCGGCAAAGCACGATTTGGCTCTAATGCCATTACCCAGCCGGGCGAAAGCATTACAGCACCCCGTCCGCCCCGTCAGGTCCCGGGGGGGGAACCGGGGGACTGCCTGCCCTGCACCCCCAGCCCCAGGCTGAGCATGGAAGGGGATGGTAGCCCTTAAGATGCTGCGCTGCGGTGCACGAAGGGCTTTGCACGCTCGTGGTGCGGTGGTGGGAGTAGGCGCTGGCCCTCTTTGCCCTGGCTGCAGGCAGGAGCGGGTGTTTGGCCGGGGAGCGTGGTCAGCCGGCAGCCCCAGCCCAGCCAAACTGGCCCAGCGGGGTGCATCGCCCAGGGCCTGGCACCATTTCAGCTGGCTGGCCAGCTGTGGGGCTCAGCACAAACCGCAGACCCGAGGGGCTCGAGGTGCTCCGCGGGCAGATGCAAGACCCTGGGTGAGAGGTGGAAGCAGTCCCTCAAACCAGCTGGTTACCGGGGCATCCCTCATCCCTCTAGCCTGGCCTGGTTGTAGCCATCCTCCCGCTGTCCCAGCTCATGCCCCAAATCCCACGTCTCCATTGCCACGGGGAGGTGCACCTCCACAGTGCTCGGAGGGGAGAGTGCAGCTCCAAAGAGCACATATCATCTCTCATTTGGCCGGCTCAGGTACCCGGGGTGGTAATGACATAGAGCAGGATGCTCAAGGACCGCAGATCCTTGTCCAAAGGGCCACTGCTTGTTGGAGTTCCTTCTGCTCTATCTTCACCAATATTAGCACCTATGTCAGGACTGGCTCGGGGACGCCTCGAGGTCCGTGTGGCAATGTGTAGCCACGGAGCCCCACAGCTGGCCAAGGCTGTGCAGAGACAGGGAATTAGGGATGGAAACTTTTCTGCCCCAGACAATTTGCTCAGGCCAGTTTTCTGTAAAGACAGGAAAATACAATGACTCCAAACAACATCTCAATATTTGCCCATTTCCTAAAAGTCTGATGGAGGAAGCCTGAAATCAAACTTTCTGTGACAGCGCAGCTGACCTGAGTTTATCTATGAGTTTATTTACATGTACCTGTCAAATTTTGTAACGGCAGAAGATATAATTTCTACTCCACCTAAAGGTCAGATCCCACACTGATTCTGGGAATTTAGGTCCAAGGAATTTTTCTGTTTGGGTTTCTCATTGCTGTTTTCTTGTATCTCGGCAGTATCATTGCACAGATGTGTGATACGGTCACCAAAAGTACAGTTAGAGGTGGGATGTCTCACTGAATAAACAAGCCGGGATGTTGTTCCCTGGGTCTGTCGGTATTTTGAAAGAATAAATCCGTAGGTATCAGTCTTGTTATAGTGAGTCAAAGGCTGCCTGAAGAATGCCCTGACGTGGAAAAGCAAAGGCGGCATGGCTACGCGAAGAGCACCCGGTGGAGGGGACAGCCTCGGCATTAAAATGAGCTCATGGATCAGCTTTTGCATATGTCCCGTCAGGGCTGTTTGCTTATTTTTCTATAAATTGCAGGGCTATCCGCCAGCAGCTCTGTTTGCAGTTAAGCAGGTGAGAGCAGCCCCTGAAAAATCCCACTTTAGTGGAGGTGTCTTGAATTCAGCAGCATCCTGTGAATTCGGGGTTTGTGATTATTAGCGACGTGGATCAGGGCTGCGAAGGCTAACTTTTCACACATTAAACCAGGAACTTTCCCATGTGCGTATTTTGTGGAATATATTTATAGATGGGAGAAAGTTAAAAATGGGATAAAGTGTTTCGAGATTATAGAAATGAACAACAAAAAATGCCCCAAACTAAAAAATAGAAAAAAAAAAGGAAGGGGAAATAGGGAATGTTGTTAACTTTAACTTTTCTTACCTCAAAATTTTGTTTCACCTGCAAATGCTATAACTTAAGAGAAAAATATGTTGAAAACTTGGAGAGCCATATTCCTCCTCACCAGACTATTGTGTAAAATGATTACCGATGGGTATTGGACCTAACCAAAATTCTGGCTGGGGTGGATGGATGGATGGATGGGTGGATGGATGGGTGGGTGGGTGGATGGATGGATGGATGGATGGATGGATGATGGAGATTGCTTTGCTCAACAGGTAGTTGAAGCATCTTCTTTGAAAATGGCCTGTGGGCAAATTTAGTCACCATGAGCCTGTTTGATTGGTAGGGTTGGGTCAGGATGAAATCCAGTGTATTTCTGTCTCACTCTTCTGGAGGCCTGATCCAACGTGACTGCAAGTTCATTGAAAAATTCCCAGTGAATTTTCAGCTCTGTTGGGCTACAACTCTCTATCTCCGGAAGATGCCGTCACCCCAACCATGATCAAAGCTAATGGTTCAGCACTTCAGACCATCCTCCCTCTCACCCATCCTGGCCCACTAGGGTCTTGCAGAGAAGCGAAGGGGACAGAAAAAAACCTCTCTGTACCAATTTCTGTGCTTCTCCCTGGCCAAAATCCTGGTGGCAGTCTTACAAAACCTTATCTGGTGCCAGCATGGGCAGATGTGGAATAAGGAGCCCTGTAAACAAGGCTTTTGGACATGAGCAAATGTGAGCAGCCAGATGCAAATAACAGGCAGGCTGTGTGCGGGCAGTTGTGCTTTGCATGAAAACCTCCACTGTGGGCTGTAACTCCATAAAACACCCGGGTGTGCCTAGTGGGAGGGGTTGCCCCCTCAACGTCCCCCAAGCCACAAGGACTGGGGGCTGTGGGTTTTGTTTGAAGGAGCCCTCATGGCTTGTGTTTCCCTCCCAGCACCGGTGCAACAAAGGCAAAGGCTCTGAATGTGCGGGAAGGGAAAGCTGGAGGGGGTCGGTCTGGTGAGTATATTAGCCTTTATTTGCTGGAAGTACTTACATTAAGTTTCTCCTCTGTCCAGTCCACTGTTTTCCCCAACTCTGTCAGAAAGTGATCTCTTTGAGACCTTATAGTGCTCCATCAAACTTAGTTGAAATTGCCCAAAGAATTCAAAATATATGGGGGAGGGCAGACGCAGAGGCACACAGTCTCACACACAGCACGCACGCACGCGTGCCTGTACTGCGATCGTATTAATCTTGTTTCTTTAGGAAACGAGTCTAAAAATAACCTGAATTTGATAATGCATTTGGAAGGCTACAAAAGCAAGGCTGCCCGAGGGAATTAGTTGGAGGTTCCTGACAGAAAATGCTCTGCCCAGTGCCCTTGGCAAGGTGGCATCCTTGCCCGGAGCGGGAGCTGCAAGGCTGGAGGGATGGGGACTTTATTTTGGGGTCAGCGGAGTTCTCCTGGAGGCTGTGCACCATCACGCTGAGAGAGTCGGGGCGGGAGCCCAGGACAGGCGTGGTAAGAGGAGGACAGCAGGGAGGATGCTGGTGGTGAGGTCTTGGGAAGCTGTGGAGAAAACGTCTTTTGCCCCAGCTGCTCAATGCAGGGCTCCAGGCGTGTAGGAAATACGCCAAGGTGTGCATTTACCCTGTGTCTGTGCCACTACAACCCAGAAGAGCAAGTTTAGTCGCTCTCCTCTGGGCTCCCCCTTTGGACTGGAGCAATGAATATTAGATGGCACTTTCCTCTCCTGTTGGTGTTCAGATGGATTAGACTCATTCTGCCTGCAAATTCCTGTCTACCGTCATTGGAGCAACAGTTCAGCCCTCTGCCATTCTCACGCCAACCCCTGCGCTTGTCTTGTGCGACGTAGCACTGCTGCCTTCAACAGACCATCCCGTCTAAGTGAAAACGCACTGTGCTGGTTTAGTGCTTTGTCCTCACATTACCGAGACTCAAATTGGTGCAAGTATTTTCATGAGCTGAAATGGAAAGCATCCAGGCCACTGCTGACATGTCTTGAGGCAATTTGAAGCGTGATCTCCAGAGAAGGGGAAGATGTTTGGCACCGCAGAAGCGATGAGGGGGTCTGGAAAATCAGAAGAAGTTGCCAAGAGGTTTTATAAACCATCCTTTACAAGTTCTTCCAAAAAAGAACGAAACAAGAATTTGGGTCCCTCTCTGACTTCTGAAGACTTTTATCAACCGCAACAGTGGAACATGATTCATCCACGTCCCAAGAGAAGGAAGGAATGGGCTTAATGTGTGTTTGTTTGTGTCCACTCTGTTATTACACAGAATGTGGTCTGGTGATTGCAAGGAAGGCGCTGGCATAGGTTCCTGGCTGCTATTTGCAGCTCTTCATGTTTTCTGAGCTTAGACACAATTCACTTCACCTCGTGGTGCCTTGGCCTCCTCATCCATAGGTTGGGGGGTCCTACCCGCTCTCCAGTCACCATAAGCATTGCTAAAAGCCCCATTGTGCTGCTCCAAAACTCTTTGAGAGGTCTTTAAATATGTATTTTTAAGGGCTGAAAGGACTATAAACTGAAAATAAGACACAAATTTTTCCATTGCCTGATTTTTCTTCTCAGCTAAAAAAGAAAAAAAAAAAAATCAGTTATGTGCCCTGCTCTGATGATGATCTTGTGATACATCACGTTGCAAGGATGTTGTCACAGAGAACCGATGCTGCTACATCTGCTTGATCAGTTTCTTACCTAGAGATAACAAGGAGAAATGCATGTTGAGGGAGGAGTATTTATTAGAGGAAAAATCCCGTATTCCATGTACGTCAGAAGGGTCCAGCACACAGAGGTTCAAATTCCACTGTGCCACTGTTATGATTCATGAATGAGGACTAAATGCAGGAATCTTTCATCCTTAAACAAAGTGGAGCTAATCCTAAAAAGGCAGCAGAAGCCCTGAGTGCGAGACTTATGGGGCACTACATTGTTTTTAATATGTTCAGGGTCTTACGGCTGTATCACCATCAGTCAGTGGGAAAATTACCCTTTACAGCATCTCTGTTCCTCCCCTGTACTTCCAGCTCTGTCTCCCTCTTCCCCATCTGCATTTCTCCTCTCTTCTTCCTCTGTGCAGTGTTTCTTTCAGCTTTCCTCTTGCCATTCCCCCTCTGTGTGCTCATTAAAATCCCACCCTGGGGTTTTCGAGTGTCAGTGAGAATAGTGGAGGGCCAAAGGGGCTCTCACCCCTGAGTCACTGATCCCACACAGGCTCCTAGATACCCATAAATCAGCAGCAAACTCCCACCGGCATCACTGAGACACAGCTTCAACTCTCTTCCTTCACCTCCCTTCTCCAGGAGCCGTAGAGGTCTGCCAGTAGGCACAGAGCACGTGCACACGTGAAGTTACATAGGAGTCATGATCCTTTCGTGGCTCTGCCTGTAACACCCCTCTGCTCTCCCTGCTGAGGACTTGCTCTGTCTGAATGAGTAGCCTGGAAACTTCAGCCATTGCCAGCTTCAATAAAAAGTGGTTAATCTGCTTCTGCTTGGTGAGGAGCTCGGGTGGCTTTGCAGCGCTGGGAACGGAGGGGGTAAGCGGCCACGTACATCTGACCCCAGCTGTCGTGGTCCTGTTTGAGACTTCAGGCTGGCATTTCAATAATTTACTTATGCATCTTATCTTTCCCATTTTTAGCAGCATCTGCCAACTTGCACTACAGCTGTTGTGTCCTTTCCATGACAGATAGGTTTGGACAAGGAAGGAAAAAGGCTGAGCTTAACGGTGCGCTTTAATTGGCTTTTCATTATGAAAGCTTAGATGTCTCTGCAGCAAAGCGCAGTTAGAAATCGGTAGCAGGATGAGGACTAGGCTGCAAACTCCTCCCAAAATGTGGGAGTTGCTGAGGATCAAGGTTTTGGTTCGGTGTCATCACTACAGGAGGATTTTCTAGGATCCTCTCGGGCAGTGATGAAACTGGCATCATCACCACCGACTTCAGGGATGCTGGAAATACGGTATTGGAGATTTGTTTCCATCCTGTGCAATATTTGCTAACAGTAACAAGAACATGCGTAGCCACTGATCTCATTTCACCATCTGGAGTCAGGAACTGGATGGCCACTTTGAAATTACTCATCCCTAAAGCAGAGATGTCTCACACAGCCTTTTCTTCATGACCTCTTTCAAGCTGGTAAATTAAAATTGTGACGTAGGACCGCAGACGCCACTGCATTTCAGGCAAGCGCTGTCAGAGCAAAGCCCAGAGAGGAAGGATGCTGGAGCAGGTTTGGAAATATTTCACCATGTTTTTAGGACTCAGAGGGAAGGGGGGTTAGGACTGGCCGTAGCAGAAGCATCTTCTGAAAAGCGGCGGAGCACCTCTGAGCCAGTGGGATGTGGGTACACTAAGCACTCCCAATGTTTCTCTGCCTTGCGCTCACTGTGATCACTCTGGAGGACTTTCCACCCCCGAGTGAATTCTCCAGACCAAATTCTGCCCTCAGCACAAGCCGGTAACCCAGCCAGTGCCACCTTTTGCTGAAGCAGCTACCATGGCCTTTGCCTTATCACGATATCACTCTCATATAGGTACTTGGGTACTCTCTGGAAACGCAAACATCCTGCCCACTGTGCTTCTAGGATGCGGATCATTTAGACAGTGAGCTGGAAACAACCTGGGCTGTAAAACTTTCCATGTACACTTAGATTTTCATACACAGAGGATATATTTAGGTGCTATCCAGTACGACCCAAGCTTGCATCATACAACAGAGAGATGTGATAGGGAGAAGACGACCTAAAGTCTAAACTGAGGTAGAAGTCAGGCGGGTTACAGGAGGAACCTATGTCAGCCTCGTTGCAGACGGTCTGTTCCTTGGGCTCTGTCAACGCGGTGCCCCAGGGTGAAGACGCCATCTGGCTTGGCAGAGCAGCCAGGCTGAGGACGGTGCTGGTGCGAACAGAGGGGGATAGGAGGATCTGCTTCAGCACATGCCTGTTTTAAAGCCAGCATTTCTGCAAACCTGACTGGCAGACTGCTCATTGCATCCCAGCTTGGGTCTGGGGCTGAGTCAGGGTGGGGGAACATGGGGTTAAACAGAAATGCCAGCCCATCTGCTCTCTGAAACCTTGGATCTGGAAACACCCCAGTGTTGCCCTTGAAGGGAGTGAGCTGTTGTGAATCTCTCTGGACCATTGAAGAAGCCTGCTGGCCCTGTGCGCTGAGCAGCAAGTCACAGCAATAAATCCAGGGTACCCCAAAGCAAGCTCTTGTGTCTGCCCTCCCCATACTCTCCTGCATATGGGAGGGCTTTTGACCCCAGAGATTTCCATGTCTCCCAGCTTAGACAAGTTTCTAGTACTGTATTGATGCCACAGATGAGAAAAAAGTCCTATATGCTCAACATGATATGAGGGCACCCTGCAAATCACGAAAGGACAAGAGGAACATTTTCAGAAGACCAGAAAGCTTGCTTTCAACCTGAGGTGCAAAGGAAATGGCTCAAACACTCCTGACTCAGGAGAAGGGAGGACCAAGCTGTTTCTGAGATATGCATGGGAGTGCCTGAAAAACTCTTTGTCTACATGCTACAGCCTCTTGGAAACTGGGCTGTGGCATCAAACTTGATAGCTTTGGTCTGTCTCTGCTAGAAACACCGTCTCTCACATGCCAACAGCAATGCAGTCTTGCAGATCTGCCAGGAATGTAGGCTGGAAGAGTCCTCCAAGGTCATCTAGTCCCAACCTGTGCTATCACACCCGCCCCATCATACAAAAAATCTCCTGAATGTATCAAATTCCACCTAGAAAGTAGCCAGGATTTTTACCACCACAACTCTTACTAAAAGAAATCGTGCTGAGAGCCTTCTCATCTCCAGCCTAAACGGGTGCATGGCTTGTTCTTTCCACTTCTTCTCATGCCACCATCATCCTTTAGCTCAGACAGGTCTTGTCCGTTCTGCCCCTTCACAAGTAGCCTGAAACACAGAGAAGGAGAGAGACTTGCCTGATTTACCACTGTCATAGCAGGTCAAAGACAAGGCAGGACTGAGACCCAGAGCAACCTACCGGCCACGGGCTAGCACAAGCAAGAACTGGAGGTGTGTTAGAAAGATCAGGGGGCTTGATTCCAGCCCTCTTGGCAATGCAGGGAGGATTTAGTGCCCCCATTTTGCAGATGGAGAGACCAAGGCACAAGAGCATCAATGTGACTTTGCCAACCGTGGGAGCCAAGGATCAGTTTTGGAAAGCATGGTCTTATTTAAGTTCTGTGCCAAGGAAACTTGGCCTATTTTTCTGGCGACGTGCCCTGCATGCCTCATGACTTTGAGTACACTGGTAGTGCCAACGCTCAGCAGAGAGAGACAGACTCGGAAGAGAGATTTCCTCATGCTTAAAAGGGTGTTTGCAGCACAGCACTGACTTCTCCAGCTCAGCTGCTCAGATCTGACTCCAGTTCAGGAAAACTCTTCCCGTGAGGCTGGTTTTGAAGACCAGAGCCCTGCTGGGGACTTGGAGGCTGCCACGCGGGACTCCCAAGCACTCTTCAATGGACTGCAATGTGGCATGGGGCCAGAGCTATGGAAACTGCCAGGAGAAACAGGGGAGCTTTCTGAATAGTCAGTTTAGCCTTTAAAAGTTGCCAGGACAGAGGAAGGATACATAGGTGACAGCGAACGCCATGCGGTGCTGTACTTGAGTAGCTCAAAATCCAGTGCCAGGAGAAGCCCGTGCAGTCAGACCCTGCCCTGAGTGATGAAAAGGTGTTTTACATGCGCTCGACATTTCCAACCATGTTTATCTACTGCCGATCGATTGTGAGGGACGGGAACTGATTAGAGTCTCTCAAGGAGTTGCTTTTAAGCAGAAAATCTGTCTCTGGCTGATTCCCTCCACCTTCTTCCAAGTTCAGCCTGGCCTTCAGATGTCTGATCCGAACTTGCCTAGCTCCCCCCATCTCCTGTCAGGAGGCTTTGAAAGTGGGGAAAGGAATCATTTTCTTGGGGGGATGCCTTGCAACTTCACTCCCTCCTGTTTTCTCCTGGCTCGGGAGGAGTCTTGGACCGCTGCAGCACAGGGAGCGTGGATTTGGGCAATCTTCTTGGCCATGATGGACGTGAAGAGCCTGTGGCTTTCATTCTCCAACAGACATGAGCCTGGGCTTGTCTCTGGATGAATCTTGTCTGGAGGATCTGCAGCATCTCCCCCAGGCAGGCTGTGCTCACTTCATGCCTCCAGTGATACGTGGCTCTGCTGTTTGTTCTGGTCTCACCGTGTAGGGGTTTGTCCTACAGCCCACGGGGTGATGGGGAACAGGCAGGAGGAGTTCCCAGGAGGGGCTCGCAGCTGGGATCAGACATCAGCAATGGCAGCGGGCACCGGTAACTAAAGGCATTTGCTACGGACAACTCCTAAAGCAGTAGCCACAGAGGAGAGTTGGTAAATGAATTCACATGTCATGAACAGAGATGAAACCACTTCATCCCAAAAGCAGGAGCGAAGCAGAAGTCCTAATCATTTTTTTCCAGAGTAATTTCTCTTTTCTGTCCATTATAGTAAACTCGTAAAAGGCACCTATTTCCCAAGCAGCCAAAGAGAGACTGCATTCACGTGGGGCCGTATTTCCCATTGCTCAGCAACAGCAAATGGAGTCAGACTTTCAGCCTGGCTCTTACTTAGGTCCCAGAATAGGAGCCTGATTCCCCAAAGTTTCCACAAATCAACATTTCCTGTGATGGCCCAGCCAGCCAGATGAAGATCGCCACACTTGGTGAGAACCCAGATCCCTGTTTTTTTGTAGGAGTTAATGCTAGTCCCCTCTGATTTAAAAATCTGCTAATCTCAGTCTCTGCACACCGTGGGTATGTATTCACAGGTATAGCGGTAGCTGTGCTCTGGCACAGGTGTGTTTATGTGAGTATGGTGAGTCTCAGCTCTTCGTGGTGGTTTATCGGGGAGATTAGAAGAATAACCCCCATTTTATGAATCGGGAAACCGAGGCATGCAGCAGTGACACGGCTTGTAACTGGAACAGAGCACACAACAGAACAGGCTGCTGGTAGCTTGCGTGACCCATTAGACCACACAACCTTAAATATGAAAGTCGCCTTTTCACCAGTATAATTACAGCAGGGTATAACTTGTATTCACAGAAGTAGTTCATTTTTAAGGTAGTCAGAGTGGCACAAAAAGTGGATATTCTGCTCTTTTTGCAGAAGCTTTTACTGGACGTGATGCTGGGTTTGCTGGGGGAGGCTCTCTTGACCATGCAATACAGCTCAGTGATCTTCTACTCCTTCTGATCCAACTACTTCTGGATGTACGTGTCCAAGTGGTAGCTGAGATTTTTGGTGTTATTTGCAGCTGGTGAAGGCTTTGAAAAATCATAGCCCTGTGTTTCCCGCAGTGGCTTGTTTTGAGCAAGGTTTATGTGAGGTGTGCATTTCAGGAACACGTGCACGAGCTTTTCTTTAGCTGGCCCAAGATTTACTTACCGCTGCTTCAGTTACCACTGGGTTTCCAGGAGGATGCACAGGAAGAGGATAACGGAGGACTAGTTCCAGCTCCTGCAGGCTGAGGCTGCTGGAGCAGTCGTACCAGTCTATATACAGCGGCAGGGAGCAAAACCGGCTGAATTAAAGTGGGCCAGTTCCTGTGTGGTTCCCAGCTGACAGTAAAACTCAATTCTTATATTCCCAGTTTAGCCTATGTTGCAAAACTTTCTCTCTCTGCCCCCTCCTAGACATCATTTTATCTAATTAATCTGATTATCTGTACAATCTATCAGAAAAAGAAATCTTAATAGCTAGCTAAATGTGCTGAATTAATAGATATTTATTAGTATTCATTGTATTTATCACCATCTCGCTGTGCTAGAACTATGAAAACATAGGGAAAAAGAGTGATAACCCTCTTCCTGGTTTATAACTCATGTTGGATCAGACCTTTATCTCATCTCTGCATGCATCATACAAAGCTCCAACCGCTATGGAATCCAGGTGGGGACACACACACACAAAAAGACCATAAATGGCTTGAGAGAAGGTTTTAGACTGGTGTTCTGTGAGCACCGGAGCCGGCTGGGACCACGACCGCCCAACCCATTTGCACCGTGCAGGCTCTTCAGCAGAAGCATTAAAGGGAAGAGCTTTTACAAACACGTTTTGTTGTTGGTTTTGATTTTGACTTTGAAGGGATTCCTATATCTGAGGTCACTTGTTATGCACTAAACACTGAATTGCAGGACAAGGTATATTAGGTGGGAATCTGGTTGGGTGTTTTTCTTTATTTTCTTCTTTATCCCCCTTTTTAAATTATTCTCCCAGTACCATACAGCCAAAGTCAGAAGAAAACCCCAGGTGTCCCAGCCCTTCCACTCCTGTGTTTCAACCCCTGGACAATGCTTCCTCCTATGGGCTGTTGTGTTAATTTTCAGCATTAAAGATGCGGCGCTGCTTGCAGCACAGCATAGCACAGGCTTCCGCGGTCGTAGCCTATTTATATAATGCCCTAAAGGTCAAGGAAAAGGATAAACTTAATGCAACTTTGACAACACAGTCCGTCATAGCACAGTTACACTAGTGTTGTGGTTATGAGGAAATAAATAATGATGAACAGAGCTTGGCTAAATACTCCCTGATGTGGCCTCAGAAGCGGTTGAGCCCTGCCCTGTGCTCTCCAGGCTTTAAAGCCAGGCTAGAGGGTAACTGTATTGCCTGGGATCAGCTTCTCACTTTGCAGCGTTTTGCCTTTAGGCAGCTCGTGGTTTTGGGAGCTGGGAGTGGGCAGGGGACGGGGTCTGGGTGTGATGGGGACGTTTCATTCACCGTCCTCTTTGGGAGTGTCTATCACCTCTGGAGTGACTACCTACTGAAACATCCCAAGGAGCGAGCTGGGGATTATTGCCTTTTTTAATCGAGTGGCAGCTCTTTTTAATTGACTGGTGTCTTTCTAATTGAGATGGGTGTCCAAGACAGCAGGACTCGCCCACGGGACACTCCTGCGTCCCCACTGATGGCAGATGTTTCATCCACCAGCCCACGCACACAGGCTCTGCCGTCAGAGCGAGACATGCTGTCCCCTGTGAATCCTCCAGATGTGCACTTCACCACTGACAAAGCTCCGAAGGGAGCCAGGATGGGGCCAAAACATCGGCCTCCCTCCCCTGGGGAGCTGAACCATGGAGGAGCTGTGGTTGCTCTCCTGCCTTCCCACCCTGAGCGCAAGCAGAGAGCAAAGGGGGATGAGAGGGTCACAGCTCTGTCCCAGAGGTGGTTTCCACCTTGAAACCTCATAGCATGCTTCAATGGATGAATCTAGGTGCCTTGTTTTCCATAGCACAGATCCTCTCTGCCAGCCTGGGTACGGGAGATGATAAAGAACGTAGAGCCTCACCTCACCTAAGCCCCATCTCTGTTTTAATTCACCCTTTTCCCATCCAAACATTAGCTTACCCCCCTTAGCACAATGCCACTTAAAAGCTGTTTTACAAATGGATTTAACTAGAACTGAAAAAAACCCAAAGCGATCCATTGAAAACATGGAAGCATTTGCTCCCCGGCATCTCCTGACTACTTGCCGTTGTGTTTCCATAGAGAGCACGGTGACACCAGTGGTCATGCTACCGCTCGAACAGGTGACTCAGACTTTGCCCTCACATCACCTGCTTGAAATGCTCAGTGTCAGCCCTGCCATGTGTTTAGCTTAAATTATTGCCAGAAATGATGCCGTGGCAATGCTAGGCAACCCGCACACTAGCAGTGCTGGAAAAATCCACTACAAATAATGATGGTGTTTAACATTTTCCATCAAAAAAATGCCAAAGTGTTTTCCAAAGACAGGTCAGTGACCTCTTTTGCCCTTGCAAACGAGAAAGTGGGGTCACCATTTACAGACCAAACAACTTCTCAAAGATCCCACAGGCAGTCTGCAGGACAGGTGGGAAAGGACTCAGGAGATGGACACCAAAGCTACCAGCATCTCTCCTGCATCTCCAACGTGCCTACTCCACAGTTCTGGCCAGAGATAATATTTTGTCTTTTTCTTATTACTTCCCTCCTTCTGAGCATCGAAAGTGTCGTTCAGGCAGAAGCGAGTTGACACTCTCAATATTTAAGGCAGTTTGACGAGAAACACACTTGATCGTATCCCCCTCCAGAGGAATGCATCAGGAGCCGGGCCAAAAGCATAACTTAGCCACAAAACTGTGGCTAAGGAAGCATGAAAAAATGCTGAATGGACATAAAATCGGAGGCAGGAATTTAAAGAAGCTCACTGTAATTACCCTGCAACACATCTGGCTGTAACATATGGCTTTATCCTCCATCATCATTTTGCTAGTGGTCTAACTCCTGACATACCCTTGCTCTGTCCCTGTTCTGTGAACTCTTGTCTCCCTCCTCTCGTCCATCTCAAAGTGGTGCTCACCTCCCCCACAAACATTAATCTCTGCTACGGAGTGGCTACAACCTAAATGGACAATCAGGATCACTGTCCTCATACTACAGATGGGGACCCAGATCACA
The DNA here is from genome assembly GCF_965638725.1 of Aptenodytes patagonicus. NCBI lineage: Eukaryota > Metazoa > Chordata > Aves > Sphenisciformes > Spheniscidae > Aptenodytes > Aptenodytes patagonicus. Next base: position 23,682,945 of record NC_134957.1, read on the forward strand.
GAGAGGTGAGCGATTTCCCCATGGTCGCACGAGGAGTGGCAATAACAGGATGGAAATGTCTTGCGAAGGACGTAACTGAGGATTTGGAAATGTTGCAGTTCGGCACTGAGCAGAAGCCAAGATGTTCTGGAGTTTTTCCGTGCACAAAACATAAGACCTTCCCAGCCTGCATGTTTCAGTCTTTGATGTGAACCAGGCCTGGTAAGGACCCGGACCCGGCTCTTCTACAGGTATGTGAGTCTTTGTCACGTCCGAACTGCGTAAGGGCGGCAGTGCTGGTCTTGAGCAGTTCTTCCACTTTGAGCCCAAGACAGCTTCACCAGGGAAATGTCCCTCAAAACTGCTGCTCCAACAAAAAAATTTTGCTGTCCGTGACTCAGTATTTCCATTTTCTTGGAAAACTCCCAGTCACCTCAGAAAATGGACCGGGGCCACCACCTGAGCCACAGGACTCTCCTCCTCCCCTCACCCTTTACTCTTCGTTACCTCTTCTCTCATAAAGCTCATCCCTTGCTGCCAATAAAGGCTTGGCATCGCATCCGACCAGCAGCAATGCCGATGGCAGCAACTGGATTTAGAAAGCAAGGACGGAGAGGCCATCCCGCTGCAGAGTGACACAGTTTATTGCCCTCTGGCATTGCACGGACCTACTGTCAGCAAATGGCAAACCAGCTTCTGTCAAAGCTTAACACCGGCTTAATGAGCAGAAGAAAAACTCTGTGGATGAAATGTTGAATATTTCATGTAAACGGTAAGCAATGAAAGTCATTTTCCCATTAAGTAGTTTTAAGGTAGATGTTATCTTTTAGTGCAGGCGCTGTGCAGAGGGAGTGATTGCTTAACTGGGAAACACCCTGGGTCACGGCTGGAGTATTCGCATCAGCCCCTGCACATCCATGCTCTCACCTTGCCACGTGGAGAAGAGAAACAGCCATCTCTAAAATGCAGCAGGAATATGAAGGGGGTTTTGCAAAAAGCAGCCAGCAGTGAAGGACATGTGTTAGGAGGTGTTCATCCTGCAGGTCCAGAGCAGTCCCTGGGATCCCACGACTCGCCCCCGTGCTGTTGTTGCCGTCAACATGGCGTCAGGCTGGAGCAGGCAGCCCTCAGCGTGGCGTAGCTCCTGGGTCCCTGGGCAGCTGAGTGCAGGGTCTGCCTCAAATAATCTACAAGCATCTGATTAAAAACTGCCAGTGGCCCACAGCTGGACTCGATGTTTATTCCAGCGATAACTACCGGGAAGAGGACAGCAACCTGAAAGCCCTGGAGAAGCCTGGATGTGTGGTCCCCACCACGTCTGGCGCTTCAGAGCAAGGGCAAGGATAAAAGCTCCGTCTCTAGAGGAAACCCGGAAGGTGGCAGCTTCAAGCGAAACAAACTGAGTTAAACATTGAGAGTGTGTCTTCAAACTGCGAGACCCTTGCTAGAGGGTAGTGTGGAGGCTGAAAATGCATTTGGTTTCAGAACGCGACATGAGGAGTTCGTGGGAGAAGGATCCATCGCTCTTCCACAAGAAGAGGCTATCACCTGCTTAGGAAACTCTTAAACTGGAGCCCACCAGGGGTTTTCTTTGGGTGGACAGGGAAGTCACTACATACTTGCCCTATTCTTTTGCCTTTCCTTAGGCAAATAGCCCTGGCCAGTGTTGGAGACAGGCTACTGGGCTGGATATTTTGAGACTCCTTCGGAGCTGCGGTGTCTGCCTTTTGAGGTAAAGAGGGTCCCCTCTGCTGGGACGGGGGGACTGACAGCCCTGATCTGTTCTGGCTCCAGTTTCAACTCCTGTGGTGCAATATATCTGCCGCTGTTCTGGCAGCAGCCTGTATGTGTGTCCTCACTGCTCTCCCAATCTGTTTCAGGGCTGAATAAAATACTCTGGGTCGGTACAGGCTCCGAGCACCCAGGCAGCCCTTGTCTTGGCTGTAAGGGGCACCAGCTTCCAGAAGAGTTGGGGGAAGGAGCTGTCGAGGAGCAGTTACACCTCCACGTTGCTTGCACTGGCTCTCAGGAGTGTATTTGGCTCCGTTAGTGTTACATTAATGACAGGTTAAGAACTGGCTGTTTTTTCCTGCTGAAGACAGCTGCCACTACGTGGGTAAGATGATGTGTGCTCACAGACCACTGACAAAAGCATCCTCGAGGCAGAAGCTGGCTGGAGGAATAGAAAGTTCAGCTTTAAATCCAGCTTGTTTGTAACAGCGTTTTGAAAGGGCATTCCTGTCAAAGGACTGGTGTATAAGTTTCCCTCTCTGTTGCTGCAGGTTTTGCAGATGGGAACTTAGTGCCGATGCAGAGTTTATCTTCCAAAGAGATATTGCACAAGCAGGATGTCGGCATCCCACTCTGTGTGCAACCCTGGGCTCTGGCCGGCTGTGCACCCAGGCACCCATTCAGGGCACCATCTGCCGTGAAGGGTGCCTGGTGCTGCCTCAGGGAAGAGAAGTGCTGCGGGTTGGGAGGAAGATAGACACAAGGCAGACTCCCCCCAGCTCCTCCTGAGGACATCCATGTAGGTCTTGCAGGTCATGGGAGACATTTAGGACCTATGAGTCTGTCTTCTAAGATGGTCCAGGGATGGGTAAATGCCTCCCTGTTGCTATTTGGTACTGTTATAGGTCACTGAGGTGGGGAAGAAACCTCTCACTGTCAGCTGTGCTACTGGCTCTCATTTTGCTGGATGCAAAGTGCGTTGAGCACATGGCTGCCCTGTAATCTCCATTCCCTGCTTGGACTCACTCAGTTTATTGTTTGTGTTTACTCGAGGGGAAAAAAAAAAGAGAAAGTGGGTCCATAAAATAGAGACGGGCTTATTTGTCCTGCTGCCAGTGGCAATCTATAGCAGTGACACAGCGCTCACCATGCTGGAGATAAATCAGGAGGAAAGAGAAGACAGTGAGGGCTTGGATGGAAATAAGGTACCAAGAGATAACAGGGATGTTTGGAGGCCCAGGAGCAGGCAGAGCCTTTTGGTGTTTCCCAGCAGAGTTGGGCAGCACCCTCTAGTGGGATCTCCGCCGTGGCTGGCTCTCCTCAAGCATCCCCTAAAAACACGCCGAGTGAGGATGAGGACGTGCAGCCCTTGCACCCACTAGTGACTTGAGAGTCCACTCAAGAACTCGTCAAGGTCTGCTCACACAGAAAGGTGAAGGTCCCTTCGGCATCAGGACCTTGTCCAGAGAATTGAGGGATAGTGGTGGAGATGCCAAACGAGCTGGTCTATGAATCACAGAGTGAAAATAAGTTCCCCACACTGCCCCAGATGAGTCCCTCAGCCCTCCTGTGCCTCTGCTCTCCATGAGATGGGAAACAGAATGAGAGACCACATCAGAGCACCCTGGGACTGCTCTGGGGCTGAAAGAGACCCCTGAGCATCCAGGCCAGGGCCAGGGCTAATCCTCCGGGCAGAACAGGGGATTGGCCACATTGCCTCCAGGAATAGAAGTTCCCAAATTCTGCAGCTTCCCTGCATCCCCATGCGAGTTTTCTTTCTGGCTGCAAAGCAAGAAACCTGGAGGAATCGAAAATCATCCTACAGGAATTTGCCATTAAAGAACATGGGGCAAAATACCTCCCCACTCCTCCCCATAAGAAAGCAGTGCCTCGCTTGGCCTGATTTATTTTCTCCATCGGCAGCAAATGCCGGGTGCTGTACTACCACCACGGTACTCTATTTTCCTGCACTAGACCAGCATGTACATCGATGTGATCTTCCAGAGAAGAGGCTGCCCATGCCTGGATCTCAGCCACCGATTCCAGCCCTCCTGGGTTATCTTTAGGTACACTCAGATTGGTTTTTGTAAACTGTGGAGCCACTTGACTGACTCGAATCCTGAGGCAGCGAGTTCCCCAGGGCAATTATATGTGGCCTAAAAAGATGTTGCTTTGTGTCTTTTAATGCTTTGCCTCCTCATTTGCAGAGTGGCCTTTTGTTCCCAAGCTGCAATGCTGAGTGTTGCTGCCACATCGACTGACAAATAACTTCTGGAAATTTTATGGGATATAGAAGAGAACAAATGGCCTCTCCTAAAATATTTTCTTTCTTTCATAAATCTTGATTATGCTGCTATATCCTTTCCAGACATATGAAACTACTCTGAACCCAGCTAAAAATGTTGGTTTGGTCGTTTTTTTTTTCTTTAACCCCGCATGTAACTCTTCTGTGGGAAAGATGACAGGGCAAAGCTGCACCAGGCACATGGCACGTTTGCAGGGCCAGCCCTGGGCAGAGCAGCTGGCTGTGCAGAGACCTGCTTTTCTGGGTCTGGACACCCATATCCCACTCGGACACTGCTACCTGCCGTCAACTCCATCACCTCGGGGAGCAGAGACAGAATAAGAGGGAGACACGGCCATGCCTCATTTCTCGTCTCTTCCGATGCTGGACTGAGAGGGAAGCTAGTTCATGACCTGATTTCCTATTTCTAGCAGGCTGCAGGCTATTACTCCACAGCGTGTTGCAGTCTGCAAGGAAGCCACCACGTGTGTGGGCCTCTTTACAGTCCTGGTCCTAAGCCAGTGGCTGGAGAGATCAGCAGAAAGACGTGGAGAAGTTACAGAGTTTGTAAATCTGAGAACATCAGATGAAGTTAATGGGAGCCTTTGCACCGACCCCAGGTTGGGCTCTTGGAGAACATTATAGCTCAGAGCTTTCTGCAGTGTCATTTCATCCAGCAGAGCCTGGGAGAGGTCATTTCTCAGTCTTTCTATTTGTTTTACCCGTTTCACCCCAGAAAATGGAGAGGGAGCATTCTTAGGTCCCAAACGCAGCTTATTGCCAGCTGTGCACAGCTGTGAATGGGGAGGGAAGAGAGAAGAAATCAGCTTTTTCTTCGATCTAGCTCCAACGCAGTGCCTAGATTTATCTTCATGTTCAGGAAAGCAAATAGAGAGCTAAAGACAAACAGCCACCTCGATTTACCAGTGAGATTAAGAGCATGTTAGCAGAGCAAGAAAGAGTCTTCATAAAAAATGAAAGAAGAGCAGGCAGGTGGAAAGAGCAGTGAAGATGAAACTCAATGAGTTATCTAGGGCATGTAAGAAAACCATCAGCCCAGCAAAAATGTGAGAAGAGAGCACAGGAGGTGAAAACAGTGGGGGAAAACAAGGCATTATGTTTTATTAATCATACTATTTTATATTTAAATAGCATCATCTTACTAAGAAGATGGATAGACAGACGCATGCCTGTCTGTACGATGTAGTCACCGAAGTCACCGCAGCCCAGCAGGTCAGGAGTGAAGGCCAGCAGGCAGGTGGCAAACAGCTTGTCTCAGGCCACGGAGATTACCACGTGCTAGGTCTTGTCCATATACCTAAAAACTGCAGACGCGCGCGCGCACACACACACACGCACCATCCCCAGCAGCTTGCAGCTTCATGGCACAAGGAAGCAATGAAAAATCTTGTCCAAATTCACTTGGGAGGTCCGGGGCGCGTTAAGATTCAAAGTTCACCCTCCTGTGCAGCAGGGCAGGTCCCCCTGGCTAAGCAATGAGAGCCAGGGATGCTGAAGCATCGTACTCTTGCAAGGGACCCTTTAGCTCATTTGTTCCTTCCCGTCTTCTCCCTCTCACTTCCAAATCTGGAGAGAAGCAGGACAGCTACTGAGTTTACGAAGCAGAGCACTGCAAAGCTAAGGAAGTCCAGCTCTGCAGCTGCCTCCGTAATTTTAGTTCCTCCTACCCCATGTATGTGTTTTGACAGAGGCTTTGAGAATATCTTTGTTTGGTGCTTTACCGTTGACATCTGGTACCTTGCAGAGACTCAGCCAGACCTGGCCTGCGGCACATTCGCAGCGCCCTCGAGCACTGATCGGGGGCAGGAGCAGCGTTACGCTGCTGATCATCTGCAACTGCAAAAGACTTGTCGAAGAAATTAAGGATGTGAATCTCCTGAAATGCTTATGGTTTGGTCCTGGGGAGAGGAAAGGAAAAAAAGGGGAAGTCATCAAGTAAATTGTTTGTTCAGCTCTCATCTTTCTTCTACATCATAAGTCAGCTCTCATCCTTCATCGTAACATCAAAGATCATGTTGTAGCACACCGTGCTTCCAACTGCTTTCCCTGGGAAGGAGGAAGATGGGCCAAATCAGCTGGGATTTGACCCTGGAGTGGGTGACATTCTTGATATTCCTGCTGGGTTCCCAAACTGCTGAGCAACACTGGTGCAAGAGTGAAGGCAAAGTGGATGAGAGAGAGAAATCCTGTTGCTGAAGAACTTTGGAAAACCAAAGCAGAAGAGCTGATGGGGACATGAGACTAGCTGGGAAGCTATGTAAGGACTTTGGAAAGTCCCCTCAGGAGGTCAAGGCAAGAGTCTGCCTGCGCTGGCAACGTCACAAGGCAACAGGCCATATCCCCCGCCAGACCTCAGCAGAAAGGTGAGCTTCAGCAGAGCTGCTACTTGGCGCAGGTAACCCACCCTGCTAGTGACTGACCACCGGGCATATGCTGCATGGCTTATTCCAGTTTTACACCATTGGTACCAGCCTAAAAATGGGATCACTCTGTGGAGGACTGGACACAACTGGCTTGCAGAGCTGAAGCAGTAACTTTGGACAGATGACGATGTCTCCATGGCCGGTGTCCATAATACCAAGAGAACCGAGAAGGAGTTCTAAATACTAATTTTTGGACCAGATCACTGCACCGTATTTCCTCATCTCTCATTGAGTTTAAGAAGTGGCAACAAAAGCAGATCAGAGGATGTGAGACACAGGTAGGAGGGAGATGACCTTGGCCTCGTGCCCATCTTGTTCGTTTTCAGGAAGCAGTTGCTGCTCTTGACAGAAGCCACATCCGAGCACATGGCAGCACGCGGCCACCTTTCTTAGCATCAAAGGTGCTTTTGGAGGGTTGCTCAGCCCACTGCTGTCTGACTCGATAAGGGGAAGGTGTGAGGCAGATACTCTGCTGCAACTGGGATAATCTTGGTCCCAGGGAGCAGGGACTTTCCATGCACCGGCTGATGGGACAGGACAAAGAGAAACGCTTGACAAGAGGAAGCCAGGAGGCTTTAACCAGAAGTAAACCATACGAATCCAGTCCGTCCTAATCTCCTTGAAGAGGTCAGAGAATGAACTGAAAAGGAAAATCCATACCAAAAAGTCTAGACACTTGACCTTTGCAAAGCTTTTGACAAACCATTGTGTAACCATTGGGCTCCATCTGCTTTGCAGCACGTCATCATTGCAAAGCTGCCGGGCAGCGTGAAAGGGGAGAGCAGCCGAGGTTTTCACCTGACAAGGAAAATGGGGTGACCCCAGGTGGGCTCAGTGTCGCCCTCACCGACACTCGGTCCCCTCCTGCCCGATGTCTCTGTTTAAGAAGGCAGAAAAAGGATCAGCCATCAGTTGAGGCAGGAAAGCTGGAGGCAAGGGCAGGGGGAGACCTGGGGAAGAAGAGAGAGGTTAAAAATTTCCTCTTTGGTGTGTGCAGAGCTCACTGTGGGATTCCTACAGCTCACATAATTTGCAGCAGCCTTTAGGATGCTCTGAGGCATGGCATTTTTTCCCTTCCCTCCCTCCTTGGCTTGCACACAGCCTGGCAGCAGAGGAATGAGAAACCACAACCTGGACTACCCGTTCTTTGCTGCGTGGAAAGTCGTGTTTATGGGGGGAAGGATCCAGCCTTCGACCGCCAGCGGGATCAGTAGGATCAGGCAGACCCTGCAGTGGGGCCAAGGCAGGAGCAGGACAACTGTGCTGAGCGCAGAGGAGGAGCTCTCCCACTGGAACGGTTTTCTGGGAAAAGGATAGGGCAGAAAACAGTGTCCAGTGTGCACCAGCATTGCTGCTTGCCCTTCAACACGAGTCACAACTGCCTCCAGACATTAAACATGGGGAGTCACGATAAGGACAAGGACAAGGCAACTCCTTCTTTCTTGCATTTGCCTTGCCCTAATCTAGCACTGTTGTCTCAGTCTTGACTTACTGGGAAAATTCCCAGTTTGCCCGTACTAAGCCATTGCCCATTCTTCTGTGGCGTAACTGGGCTCCAGCCGCCCCTCCTGGTAAGGGGCGGTAGCCGTGTGCCTAGTGGGTACATCCCATGCTGCTGCTGGTGCAAGGCAAAGGGGATTTTTTTTCTTCATGTGCAACAAGGAGGCTGAAGAAAATCCACAGTAGGAGCAAGGAGGAGGATTGGGACCCTCTCTTCATTTTGGGAGCAGCACTGCCCATGCATATCTGGTCATCTAATGGTCCGGAGCAAGTCCTTCCTCAGAAGTCCTGATTGCCACCTCTTTTTTAGGGGCGATGGCAGGAGCCGTCCATTAAACATTGAAATGGTTGGGTATTCTGGGAATGCAGGCTGTTTAAGCACCAAAAATAAGATTTGACATCAAATGATGACTACAAGTCCCCACAGCAGAAAATTAAATAGCTTAAATTCTCTGCTGTGCCCTGCGGCAAAAACAGCTTTCTGTTCCCTGTTTTGGGAAGGAAGAGAAAAGCAAACTACTGCAGATTGCTAATCTCAGTCAGGGAACGGCAATCAGACACTCCAAATTGTGTATGGTTTTGATTCCCTCAGCCTGAATGTTAAAATAATCAAGTTATTACTGCATTTGGAATTGGGTGGAAAAATTAATGCAAGGCACACTGTATTTCCACACTTGTATTTCCCTTTTCTTTATTAGGTCATTTGTACATGCCATTTCCTAATTTCTCTTTGCATGAAAACTGTTAAAAACACCCCTGTATTTTTAAAAGTAATTCTTTAGGATTATGAGTTTACAGCAATTGAGATTAATTGGTCGTTTGCATCACTCTTACAGCTGCTTCATCCTGTTTGCAGATGCGGGCAGGGAAACGCATGCCAGCAACGGCTGGCTTCCTCAAGGTCTGTCTGGGTTTTTTTTCTTCCCCAGCCTTCAGAAGGTTAGACGTACCCTCCGCTCAAAATAAAAGCTTTGATTCCTCAGTGCCTACACCAGCCATGAGACTCAAGGGAAATAATCCAGGGGAGTGATCTGTCTGGGTGCTGGTGCCCGAGACTGCAGTGCTACAGAGCAGCTTTCTGTGAGCTCCCAGGACTGCCTGAGTAAAGCCAGAAATCCTACGCTAACTCCTTCTTTCCTCTTTTATTCCTAAATTTTTCTTTTAGCCAAGCAGGATGGTCTTAAAAACACCTCCCTGCTCCCAGTGGAATCGGGGCTCGTGTGCCAGGCTGGCGTCTGGACGAGTTTTTCTCCTCAACCGTGTTCATGCAAGGGAGGCATTTTCCCCCCTTGCGCTCCTGTAACGCCCCTGAATGATAATGAAGGCGTGCGCAGCCGGCTGGAAGAGAAGAAAATCCGCTCCACGAGCGAGAAGAGGTTAAGAAGACCGAGTTTATGGAAATAATATGAAGTTATGTATGGAAGCCCTGGCATAGCATCTTTACTGTCTCGCAGTAAATGATACTGTGTTAATGCAGTCCTGCTGTGCGGCGCGATCGTATTTTTCTCTTTTCCATAATGCTTGCCCCACCTAATTTAGCCTCCAGAGTGCACATAATGTCCTTGAAGCTCGCAAATTAAGTAAGTTGTTTTTCCAAGGCACCAAACACAGCAGGCGTGTAGATACAGCTTTACTCGGCCATGTTTGGCACCCAGACATGACACCAGGGCGTTAACTCGGAGTCTACACAACCTCACTGAGCTAACCAGCGCTCAGTCATGGCCCCACTGTAACATGCTGGAGAAGGAGAAATGACCGTAGTTCACCGCGGGCTGTGATTCGCAGTGTCCCCTGTACCCGTCAACACCTGATAAATGAATAGTTCAGTTAAACCATTGCCACTTCCCAGTGACTGTTGCTTTTTAAGCCCTTGTTCTGCCAGTTTAGATTCATGCTGAGGCAGAGAAGGATGGCGTGGGTATATGTCAATGACGTCAAAACACCTAAGCTGGTGCAGAGGTTTGGGACAGAGCTTCTCAGTGAATGATCAGGATTGCTCAATGGGAACAGGGCACATTCAGGGCTGCAAAACCTGATTCTGAAGCTAAACGTGAAGGCAATATGCAGGCTGCACCAGAGATGGCTCTGTCTGCCTTCTTCCTGGCTAAGGTCACCCTGTGCAATTCAACTCCAGGCACATGGTTCCCAGGCAGTTCCTGGCACCAGCTGAAAGCCCGATTACCTTTGTTACCCTTCAAAGGTGTCAATGGTTGAAGCCCCAGATACATTCAAGGCTGAGATTTCTGCACTGGCACAGTTCCTGAAGCCAAGGCTGAAGCCCAGGTGAGCTGGGACCAGAGCATTCCCGCCTCAGGTTATGGCCGTGAAACTTCCAGAGATCAGGCAAACATAGAGCTCTCATTTCCCCTAAAATATTTCCACCAAAAGAGTATATCAGGCTTCCTCCCCAGCTGAGGACCACAAAGGATGGATGGAAGGACCAACCCTTCCACCTGGGCCATGAGCCTGATCCTTAAGGCATCATTCACAGCTACTGCCCTGCTGCCCCACAGCCAGACCTTGAGACTGCTTCTCCATGCTGCTCTCCAAATCCTCATTCCGAGCTCCTGACTCTGGCTCCTCTCTGGATTATTGCTTTTGGCTCCAGCACAGACCTCAGTTATTTGCGGGATAGCACTCGCACCAATACCTGTCCCCAAATGCCTATGGTCCTTCGGCTTCGACAGGACCTGTCGTATTTGGTATTTGGTTAATACTAAAGTGTATCCCAAGGTGTTACAAGGAAACAGCACGAGGCTTTCTTTACACTTAAAGCTAAGTTATGCATCATGATTATGCATCTTGCTTACCGAAGGCACATACTGTGCCATTAGCATCCTGTCCGACTCCTAAATCTCTCGTAGGTTTCTGAGACCCTTCGTTAAAGGAGGAGGATGAGGGAGACAGCATCTGATTAGAGGTTGAACCACAGTTGTTCTCTGTTCGGCACTTTGACTCTAACGAAATGGAGGGCAGTTTTACTTTGCTTTGCTTTTAGTCAAACCCCACTTCATCTCCAGCTGCTCCGGTGCTCTGCTTGCTCCCAGCTGCACCTGGTCTCTGCAGCATTTGCACGAGGGATTTCCTGCCCTGACCTCAAGCCGGCGGCTCACGGGCTTCACTCAGGTTCTTCAGGCTTCCTGTTTTTCTCTTAAAGCTTTCATTTTACCAGCAAACTGTTTCCTGTTCTAAGGCTTCTTGCGACTGAGATCCTCCAATTTACCCTCAGCAAGACGTGGCCGGTAAAGTCTTTGAATGCTCTTCCTTTCACTAACGCTCTCTGCCTTGCCGTCAGCTGTCTGGATGCGCGATGTGCACCTCTGGGAAAATTTCAGGAAGGTTCCACTGAGATCTTTAAGTCTTACAGGTTGTCTCTAGAAAACGGAGGGGTTAACTGGCTCTGCTACAGACAGCTTTTCAATTACATTCGCGGAAAGTGTTGTGCTTTCTGCATTAACTTATCAGGGAGCAGCGACCCCTCTATTACTTTGGCTTTCAATCATTTTCCTGTAGCTGTTGCTCAAGTGCTATTATAAATGTATTAGTGAGTTCAAAAGCAACAGTGGGTATAGACGGTCGGGTCTCCGGGCTGCCATGCTGCCTGCCTCTGGAGGTGAATGCCATTAGGGAGACTGAAAAGCTGACAGGGATGGAGAAACCAAGATAACCCTGTGAGGGACTGCATTCAAAGAGATGCTACGGTGACAGAATCATTTTAGCAGTAAATTTCTTTTTTTTTTTTTTTTTTTTTGGTCACAGCCATGGTAGAAAAAGTTTAGATAATTGCGGATGTGATTTCAAGCTCATTAACTATGTGGCTGAGCTGAAAGCCCCATCACTATGGGGAGGGAGCTGTTGAAGGTTTCATTTGTTTCAGTTCACTGTAGAGCAACCAGTAAATTTCAATAACAAAGTGTGTGTTCTAAATATTATTATTTTCCTACAGTCTATATTTTTATTTATTCCTAATTCTTACTAAAATATTTACATGAAATGCAACTTTTTAGTTGTAGCCACTTTGCTTATTCCCTCACCACCTAGATCAAAGGCTGTAATACAACTGCTGGTTGTTTCTGAGTGTTTATGCCTGACATACAGGACATGAACTGCCATCTCCTCCCTGACAGTGCTGGATTTGACTTACAGCGGAAATATATCTCCGTGAGTCTTAGGTCTGATTAGGAAGTTGTGTGAGAACTTTCCATTAAGAATATTGTGGATTAAATAAAAGGCAGTTTGTGAACAAGCAATGCGTTCTTGCTAAAAAACACGGCTTCCGCTAAGATGATTTAAACAAACCCTTTCCTTCTTGCGTTGAGTTGACCTGAATCAGTGCATTTCCATACCTCAAACTGAATCAAGTCATTTTGTTCCAGCCCAGCACTGAGCTGAGCTTGGCTGAGCTTTCAAGAGGTTGCAGTCGGCTGTCTCCCTTGCTCTCTGCGGGCTGGACTCGGAGGCAGGACTCTCCTGCGGCACCCGTGTCTGAGACCCCGTGGTGCTTTGAGCGTTGCTTTTAAGGAGGCAGCCAGGAGAGGCCCTCTGGATTAGGTTGCTTTCTTACTGCACTTTCCTCGTCTGTAAAGTGGTGGTCATGTTACTCTTGCAAAATGTCGTGAGATGCTGCGATGGTTTAAAGCTGGACACTGCGATTTCCTTACCTGACTTTTAGTCACGGACATCATAGCCATTCTCGGGCCGTGGAGAAGCATGTTCAGCGACATAAGCAAAATGAGGGGGAGAAGAAGTTGGGGTTTGTTTCCTCTTAGACTATGAAACCAAAAAACTTGCAGTTGTTCCGCTGGCTGGAGAACTCAGGCGTGAGGGCACACACATTTCCATGAAGTGCTTGCTTGCAGCACATAGTCAGGGAATACAAACGTGGCAGCCTGCAGGAGGGGCTCAACCCCAGCAACTGAGACCGCACCTGGGCTTCCCATTCCCTCTGTGTTACCCCCTTCTCCTTTCAGGTTAATTAGCTGATTAGCTTGGAGCCAGGGAAGCTCGGAAGAGCGGGAGAGCGGGGGTCTCCTTGGGAGTTTAGGAGCTGCTGGCTTTTAATATTGATTTGCTAATGAGTCGGCAAGCATGTGAAACCTGCGAGCGCTTTCACGCTCTGCATTGGGTACTTTCCCTCTGCTGCTCGTGGGTCTGAGCCCCAGGGACCGAGGCAGGGGGCTCGGGAAGGCAAGCCAGCCATTTTGGGGAAGCATCTGCCCTGGTCTGCATGGCTGCAGGAGACCAGACGGGGACTCATGGGAGGGCAACTGGGGACAGAAGGGGAGGGGGGGAAGCAGTGGTGGCCTGAGGCCCCTCTCCCCCTGCTATTTCTCCAAAAATGAGTCTTTTAGGGGACCGAGGAGGGAGCGGGGAATCCCAGAGCTGTCAGCCAAGGAGGAAGGAAGAGCAGCTGGGGGTCCGCAGTGGCGAGAGCTGCTGAGCAGGGCACAGCCCAGGGCAATGGAGGAGAGATTTGGGGAGCACAAGGGCACAGCAAGGTGGGTGCAGGCTGTGGTGGCAGGATGTGGCCAGGGAGGTCGCAGAGGCTGTGCATTTCCAGCCCCACACAGTCTCGGCATGGGAGAGACAGCACAACACCTCCTGCAAGGCAGATGGCTTAGTGAGCCGCCTGCCTTCCCCTCCATGCCCACACTGCAACCCTGTGAGCCCCTCTGAGCCCCGTCCACAGCCAGGGCTCTGCTTGCACTCCTTCAGGGCTCCAGCATCACCCACGGTTCAGTGAGTTGTGTCTCTGCATGCTTGGGCTGCTCAGCATGGCACAAGGTTGGCAAGGCGGCTGGACTGGCAAGTCGATCTGCCCTCGGAGGGTTGCTGTGCATTCCTGCTAAGCTAAAGCCCCTGGGATCTCCAAGGGGCAGGATAGCCCCGAGCTGAGCTCCCAAAGTGGAGGTGGGCTTCTTTTTTTGCAGCACTGACTTGCACGGTTACGTTTGTCCATCCCGTGCTGAGCTGCACCCCAGCTCAGTTTGAACATTGCGTTGTGTGACCCAGGAGGGTGATTTCTTGAGCTGTAAGTGCTGAAACAACGTGGGCCAACAAAAATAATCAGGCAATGGCTTGCTTGTAGCTGCTAACCTGTTTCACCTGCCCGTGGACATAATCCTGTTGCTCAAGACACTATGCTGAGTTAGAACCAAAAAGGAGGGGTTTTTGATGAAATTAGGAAAGTTTTGTTGTAGCCTTACTGGGCTGGATGCACTGGCATGTCTTGCTTGCACTGGGCAGGAATTCAGACCAGCTGATTATAAAAGGCCCTTCTGGCCTCAAGTCTACAACAATTGCTTAACACTCATGCTGTCTGCAAGACAACAGAGATGAAATCAGTGTGGGGGTGATGCATTTTACCTGTGTGCCAGGAGCTTGCGTGTGGATCATCTCTCCAGCCTGTTTGTGTTTCACAGGAGGTGCCGCGCAGCCTGCGGTGACCGCGAGCATCAGCGGGAGGCACACGCAGCTACCGCTTGCCGTTGCGTTCAGGTATCACCATGGCTTCTCTTTGGAGCTCGCTGGAAAAAGATGCGTGCAACCCACAGAAAAAGAGGCTGCTGGAAACCGTTCGTGTCCGGAAGACAGGGAAGAAGATGTCCATTCTCTGTGTTGTGGGTGAGAACCCCGGGGGACTGGGAGAGAGGTTGAGTTGCAAATCCAGGAAGGTTTCTTGCAGCTCTGGTCAGAGAGTTTGATCTCTGATGGCTCTTTTCCTCATTTGGGAGAAGAGGTAGGACCACTATTTGGAATGCTGTATTTTAAGATTAAATGAAGGAAATCTTAATCCAAAGATAGGAGCTGTGCCATGTCAGTACAGCATGTCAAGAGCTGGCAACAAAAGCACAAGTTCCCTCTTGAATGTTGGACGATCTTTAGCTGGCTAGAGAGAGCCGGGGTCTGCAGGATTGCTCCCTCCACCAATGTAAGATTATTTTTTTTACCATTTGCATCAAATCTGTCATTAGAGGTCAGCAACAAACCATTCTAACATGACACGGCATTACAGCCTCATTCTGTCTCTCCATAGTTTTGGTGAAAGTTTTAACAGTACCCAGGCATTTCAGGAGTACATAGCTATTTGATTAGGATCCAAAGGTGCAAGTGCTTTGGGAAATTTTCCATCTCCTTTGGTCTGTGCTTTTCCAGTTGCTCCATTACTCCTGAGAAGTTGTTAGCATAGATTTTTTTGACAAACTTACAGGGGAGAGACTTTCCTGCCAATAAGCTTCTAGACAGCGTAGTCACCTACTACAGGATTGATTTCTGACAGACTTAGCCATAGTGTTTACCTAAATGATGTGCTTCAACTTCCTCTGTTGTCAATGGAGGGCAGGAGGAATATCTCCAAGGGATGATGTAGCCACCCTATAAGTAGCATCTAAAATACATGAGTTACCCCTGGAACTGTCCCTGTCAGCTTTCTGGAGATATCTAGCTCATATGGGAGATCTAAATTATAATAGCCAGAACGATGTACAGTGAGCACCTCCCAGATGAACCAAGAGGTGACAGTAAACTAATTGGCGCTGGTATTCATTTTTGATGGGATATGTTAGTGTGGGTATCAGTCAAACAGTGCAGTGCTTTTGGACCCTGTTGTAGGGCCAGCAATATGGTATGTAACTACCATAAATCTTATTGCACTAGGGCGCCCTGTTCCCGTCACATTTGCTCTTGCTGAAATATTACTTATGCCTTGCGTAGAGCACAATGGCCTGGTTTAAAACTCATTGAAATTATTGGGAATCCCTCCATAGACTTCAAAGTACTCTGGATTAGACCCTGGCGAGCACTTCCCATATGTAAATACTCAATGAAGAGAAAAGTCAGTAGAAACCCTGTAGCATCTCTCCATACAGCCACAATGCAAAATCAGTGTCTGTGTGTCCATCTGTACCTGTCCGCTCACACTGAACTGTTGTGCACTGGGCTAACAATAATATTGTGGGTTGGTTGGTTTTTTTCTGTCCCTCATCCTCAGTGGACACCTTTAGGCCAATGCAGCCATTTCTGGTGCAGGTCAAGGTAGACTGAGGAGAGGAGTACAAGTTAGCCTACAGGTGGCCTTTAGCAGAGCTGAAGCTGGTAGATGGAAAGACTCTCAATCACGTAGGATTGATTTTCCTTCTGCAGCAAAGGGCAGAACTGATCATAGGGGAGAGATATGAATATGAAGCTAGAGAGACACAGGCCAGGATCCATAGGGGGATTCGGGTCCTCCGGAGCTCAGCCCATGCGTTTAGATGGTGGGAAGAGCAGCGGGTGGTGTGTGTGTGCGTGTGTGTGATTTCTAATATAGGACTGAACCAGCCTGAATGACACTAATTTTGAGGAAACAACCACCATCAAAAAAATATAAAAGCCTTCTGCCTTCCCTCAGAGCTGTTTTCTAGAGTATGGTGAACTGGGGTCTCTCCCTGGATGGTTCCTCCATCCTACATCAGTGCTTTTGGACTTCTCGTTTCCCTCATCTCTTCCAGGGAGATGCCTGTGCCCAGGATGCTGAGGCTGGAGTGATTTCCTCCCTCCTGAGTCATCCCTCCCTAAGTTAGGAAATGTCAGGCTGGCCAAATACCTGACCAGGGTGAGCAGCGAGTGGGTGACCGCTGCAGGGACACAGCTTCCATCAAAATCAGTGGGCAAACTCTCCTTATCCCTCCGGCAGAGGACCTCCTGAAGCTCTTTGCAGCAACCCTCAGAGGCTAGAGAGATGGGCTGCAAAGCACTGCTCTTGTCAGGTCTCCAGCATTTACAGAACACATTGTCAGGCCCATCTGTCGATCCATGTTGACAAACCTTCTTGACAGACATTTGCATAGGGTATTTAAAGATTAAATGGAGGCATTAACTGAAAGAAGGATTATAGATACCTGGAGTCGGCGTGAGTCTACGCTTTTAGGGTGACGTTAAGGTTTTTGGGAAAGAAAGCATGGACAAGATATTCCCTTTCTGCTGCTGGTGCTGGCAGAGTGTTGTTAAAGTTGTTATAATTAGTTTTTTTATTAATGTGAATGTTCCAGGGGCTTTGGCAAGGTGCCTGGATTTTCACAAGCATAGAAATAAATGAGAAAAAGAACAGCTTTCCAGTTCTACATCCAGGACAAATAAAGTACATCTGCACAGCATGTCTGAGAGGAAAATCACATTTGCAGGTTTGCAGGGCATCTTGATCCTATGGGTAGAACTGAACTGATATCTCACTGTCTTTTACATTTTCCCACGCACAAGGAAATACATGCTTTCATCCTGCCTGAGCTTTCCTCTAGCAGAAGAGCCTGGCTCCACCAAGTCTTCTAAACTGCTTTGACTCCTGAGGAGTTAGGATTACAAGATACCTCCAGGATTTTCAGTCCTTTCCCCCTCACTTGCCATCCCAATGAGAAGAACTGATCTTAAAACTGATCTCTACTATTAAAGTTTTGGTGTATTTTTGAAGCCTCTCCTACTGGGAGGCAAATAGCGAACTTGGTTGTCCCGATGCCTAAAGCCTTCTTATGACTCCGAGCCTGTATTCCTACCCGCATCATCCCCGTTTGCGCTTGTGCCATGGCTGTCCTTTAGGTTAAAGAGCTCTTCTCCTTTGCAGATTTATTTTAGATTGCCCCTATTAACCTTCCTTCTGGCAGGCTAAGCAGGCTGTCCCCTTAGTCTCCTCTTCTGTGTTGACTTCTCTCTTCCCTTTATCATGCCTGGAGCCCTCTTCCTTGCCTCTTCCTGGCTGAATTGATCTTTCTTGAATGCAGGCAGCGGGAATTGTCCGTATCATTCCTAAAATGGGATCTACTCACCAGCTGAAGCTGCTGCACAAGGTCCCCAGGCAGAGGAGAGGCTGAAGCAGTAGGCTGCAGCCAGGATGTGTTGACATCTCTCAGGGTCCCACCATGGAGGCAAGCTCCCCAGTGCAGCCCAGTGCTCCAGCCAGCACAGCCCCTCCCTGTTGCATGGCTTGGCGGGTCCATGGAAGTCAAAACAAGAGCTCTCTGTTGCTTGGCAGATCGTACCGGCTACAGGCAAACCGCGGCTCGTGGGTCGATATTCAATACACACAGCAAGGGCTTGGTTGTCAGGTCTGCTCTGGTGCGCTGGGAAGCCCTCTGTTCCCTGGCACCAGCGACGTCCTGACACTGCAAGTCCAGCGGTGCTTAAAGCTACAGCTCCCTTGACCAAAACAATATTAATATTTATGAAGCGATTAACGGATGCCTCCCTGCTTTAATAGCTCCTCATAAGGCATGCTATAAGCCACGCGCACTGCAAATTCCTCCCCCAGACATCACTGCTCTGTGCTGTTGCAGGGGCTGCTATCAAGCCTACAAAGCAATGCGGGGGCGTGATGTATTGCTTCAAGGTGTTTAGAAAGCAACCCTTAAAGCATCGTAGCACTGCATCCATCCTTATAAACCCTATGTCTGTTATGATGATTAGTATCAATAATTAAAGTGCGGCTTCTAAGTTCTCCAGAAGATGAGATCAGGCTGTGCCACAGAGCTAATGAGATGGTGCAGGAAGGAGTTTCTTTCTGTGGGATGTTCCTAGTTCAGCAACCTCCCTTATTCTCTCCACCTGTATATCACTTAGTGGCAAATACTAAGTCTCCTGTGGCTGGAGTTCCCCCTCCATGAGACTACATCCTTTGGGCATAGATAGATGTAGAGCTATTGACACTTACAGGGATGAAAACAACATGGGGAAATGCCAAGGGTGCTTTTCTTCCAGTCCACGCTCCCGTTACCTCAGGTGACCTTCCCCTGCCGGGAAATGGGGCCGCTGGGAGATGCCAGGTGAAGCACGCGTGACACCACAGTGCTGCTGGGGGGATTTCAGGTCTGAGCTTGTGGAAGCCTGTTTCTGGGTTTTGTCTGGGTGTTCCCAATTCTTGAGTGAAGAGAGGTTTGAGATTTCAGGTTGGGTGAGGATTGCAGAGGGGAATATCTGCAGCGGGAGGCAGGGTGGGTGCTGGGCTTACCCCAAATGCTTAACTCCGGTTGATTTGAGCTTTCTCATCCAGCATATCATTACACTGCAGAGCTTATTGCCACAGGATGCTGTAGATGCCAACGCTATGAATAAGTTCAAAAAACCACTAGAGGAAATCAGGGACAGTAGGTCCTTCAAGGGCTGTTAAACACAGTGCTGTGGATGCAACCTCTGGCTCAGCAAGCTGCTGGATCACGGGCTGCTGGAGGCTGGCAGGGAATCCTGAAGGCAATATAACTCCGGACTTGCCCTCTGAATGCTTTTTCTCCCAAGCATCTGCCACTGGCCACTGGCAAAATTCATCAGCGTTCATCTCCCAAAACCTGCAGTAAAAGGTGAGGGATTTATATAATCTGAAAAGAAATCAGGGTGCTGGATCAGGACACTGGGACTGGTTGATTGCTTGGTCTGACCCACTGTGGGTGTCCTGGTGTCCATATCTAGGGTCAGAATTGCTGTACATCCTTTTATTTTCAGTGTTTTCATCATGCCTATGATTACTTGCCAAGTGCCATGAACATACCTCTCAAATCCTACCCAGTTGCTCTGGGATAGCAGCAGAAGTCCAGGGAAAGATGTCTATATCTGCAGGAAAGAAACACGAAGGAGGATTTGCTGTTAACTAGAGGAATCACCTGCTGTCAGCTTGGAAATACAGAGCTTGTCAGGGAATTCATGGACTGAAAGACTTCAAATCAAACTTCTGACAACGGTTACCCTGGGTATGGTACAGTCGGTGTCCATCGCATCAGGTGGTATGGGGATGTTGGATGCAATAGCCCATTTTAGCCCTTCATCAGATCTGAGTCTGACTATACCCGTGCAGCTCCACCAAAACCAGTCTAGTCATCAGCCGGCAGCACTGGTCTCCCTGGGGTCACCTTCCCAGCATATGCCAGCCGGGCTTTTTGCTAGGTGGTCTCAGGGAGCTGTCAGGATCATCCCTCTGGTTGAAGGGGCTGCCTGTGCAGGCAGAGCTCTCTCCTCTAACATCTAAGCCCTGTGCTAGTCTCCGTTCACAACGTGGCTTCCTGGGGCCACTGAAAAGCCCAAAGCTTGAAACTGCAGCGTAGATGTGCGTCTCCCTCCCTCCTTCAACCAGGAGGTGTGATTCCTCCTGGTGCACAAGGTGTTTTCACAACATTCAGCGCCTGCCATTAAAATGTGCTGCAAACCTGTGCTGAGTGCGTGTGGTGTGGCAAGTGGCATCTAATTGATGTGGTAATTAACTCTTGACATCTAGGCAAGCCTGGATTTTGATCTGCAGTTCAATAAGGTTTACAAGTGGACTGCTAGCAGCTTTGATGAGAAGAAAACCTTTATCAGATGCTTGTGGAAGCTGAACCTCCGATTCCTTGCCAGCTCTATCCCATTTGTGAATGTCCCCTCCTATGCAGCGGAAGGCAATTAGTTTCCTTGTCACGCTCAGAGTGGTGTGGGTTTTTTGCATCATCACTATCATCGCTTTAGGAACAGAAGGTGAATAAATTTCAAACAGTGAATGTGGATGACAGGAGAGGCTGGGGTGGGTACCAGTGAGAGGGAAGCAGGAGGATCCATGTTTTGTGTATCTGGAGGCACAGCCACCTGATTTATCCACTGACTCTTGCAGTGCTAGGCTGGGAAGGAAAATAGATGGACAGTTTATCTTATCTCCAGAGATGCTACCTGCACTCTGGGTTGGGGAAGGCGAGCAGTAAAGTGTTGGAAATGTCAGGCCGGGGGGGAGACTGGCTGCCTGCCTGGTAACATTCCCCAGCAGTATATCAAGAAATACAGACATATATGAATATAAAAATATATTTTGCTCTACAACACATGACTATCAGTATATTTGATCAGAAGAAGCCTGTTCATCTTTGAAATGAATGTCTCAGCTTTGTATAACAAATATCAACATGCCCCAACACACAATCCTAGAGAGGTGAGCAAGTAAAAACGCAACCAGAGCTCAAATTAAGTTTCGAATGTCCGTTTTGTCCCTCTTTCAAAGCTGACCCTTTATCCCATCCACATCTTTCTTTGCTCCATGCTGTGATCTTATTCTAACTGACCAAGAGACTGAGACCACTGGACTCGTCACTTGGATTCGATGGGACCCCTGGCACTAATATTAGCAGGGCTAATAAAATGACATAGCTAGAAAGCTTTGGCCATCTCCACGTCTCCTCCTGTCCATGCAGGGAGACAAAGGCCCCAAGAAGACAGGAAGGACACTGCAGAGACTGAGAGCCAGGAGGAGCTCAGCGCATACCAGGAGATGACACCAAAGGAAGCTGCTGATGTGTTGAAGCTGATGGAGGAGTACAAGCCCCTTGTGAACAACTCCGTGGCCTTTGCAGAGCAGCTAAGCAACAATCTCCATGTGCTGAATGAGGTAAGGGGGCCAAGGGCTGTGACTCAACTGAAAAGAAGGTGCCTGGCCTGCAGGGGCACTGGACTGAGTCTCTGGGTATCGGCAGCTCTTTCGCTTGCTGTGAGCACTTGAGAGAAAGTCATCTCGGTGTTGTGCTACTTCAGCTCAAAAGGCATCTCACGTGCAAGTCAGGAGGACACTGCTGCTCCCCTCTCGAGGGTCAGTGTTTGTCCCACCATGCACTATCGTGGGGCTGCCTGCCCTTTGCAGGGGCTAAACAAATAGCTGCAGCCTGGCAGGCACAAATGTCTGCCTCTGATGAGCTTAACCGGCCTTAGACATTGGCTTGAGTGGTGTCTCTCCAATGAACGCAGTGACTGACCAACTCGGGGCAGATGAAGCCCACTGTCAGTTTTGCAAAGGAGTAAAACAAAATAGTGGCACAGACCCAGCTGCAGGGAAGGATACGGAGCCCAGCTGCACACGGACGTGTAGCTGTGAGGGATTATAATTTCTGGGGGCAGCGCAAGGACGGGTAAGGGTCTAACCGCGGGGCAAAATGAAGTGGGGTGCTCTGGGGCTGGCTGAGGGAGGTGGATGAGACTGGGGAGCTGCAAGATCTCCTTCACATTGTGCAGAAGGTCTCTGTGTCCCAAGCAGTGTGAATTAGGACCATCGTTTCTGTAATAACCAGTGCAGAAGAAATTTGTCTTAGGGCATTGCCTCTGGCCCTTACTGCTGGGTCTACAAACTGTGCCTCCGGCCAGGTCAGTGGTCAGCAGCGATCTTGAGCAATCCCACAGCCTTAACCACATCTGGAAGTGATTTACAGGAACTGTCCCAAGGGGAAAATGTGGTGACGATGCCCACGCTGTGTGTCTTCCCCTCCCTGTCTGCACGGGGCCGGGTGTCCCACGGGGAGGGTTAGCCTGCCAGACACCTCGGGGCACTGAGAGCTCCCCAGGCTCCTGCCAAATCCACAGCCAGGTCTGCAGCTCATGGCGTGCCTGGTCCAGCGTGGCCATCCGCAAGCAGGACGTGCAGAAGCAGTGGGGACGGGTCCTGCCCCATTGCCATGAGGGCTATCACAGATGCATCAAAAATTCCTGTTATTTCAGTTTGTTTGTTTGTTTGTTTTTTTAACTTGAGCACAGGCACATGAGTCACCTCAGGAAGGGGAGAACAGAGAAAAGCTGGGTAAGGAAGGATAAAGGCTGCTGAGTAGGGAGGGATGGGATGAATGTGCATGTAAAAAGTTGGGGGTGATGAAAAGCAGAAAGGGTGGTCTGACAGGCAGGGATGCCTGGAAGAAAAGGAAAGGGCCAACAGTGATCCCTACAGAAGGAAAAGCAGCAGCTAGGGAGAAGCAAAAGAGGAGAAAATGAAACCGAGCTGGAAAGAGATAAAAAGTAAAAGATAAACTGTAGTAGAAAGGGCCAATGAAGAAGGCACACATTATTTTCAGACTAGTGAGCTTTATTTACTTTATTAGAGTTGCTGTATTTTATTGCATTCCTGCAGAGGGTAACTTGTTTCTTTGAGTGCTGGAGCAAAATAATGAGATAGCTGCTCTGAGCATTTATCTTATGCTAATATATCTGGCGCTAGGATTTTATGCGTAGGTAGCTGAAGAACAAAGGGGGAAAAAAAAAGCCAAAGGAAATATCCTAAAACATATGAGAAACCACAAACTCTAAATCCAACCTCCTTTAGCTCCAGTATTTGCTGTGTTCCCAGTTTGTATTTATATATGACTTATTACACTTGGAAACTTAGTAGTTAATCTGGAAGACCAAACTCCCGAGGTCTGCTCCTGCTTGCTCTTAGCAAGTCGTACAGGCACTTTGCGACTGTTTCCCAGCTGTAAAATATCCTATGAGAGTAACTAATAAATCTCTATTAAGTTCTTTGAGATGAAAGGTGCTGTCGAATACATTATTTTAATGCCCTCTAATGAATAAATGTCACTTATTGCTAATACTATTAATTAATGAGATGTTTCTATTTCTAAGGTTTAATCTATGATATTAATTATTAATACCAGCAAGTTAGACTAGCACATGCATATATTTAAATGTTTTTCCCCACATCCCAGTGGTAACACCTTGTCCTCCTCTTACAATACTAATCACCCTCTGCTAACCCATCTCTTCTGGGGGTCGCGAAACACTGCACCAACAGCAAGAAAGCACTTATCTGCTTCGGAGGGAAGGAAAGCACAGCCAGGGCACCTGGGAGGCCGTGAGCTCTGATTTTTACATTGGTATTCCTACGTACTTGCAGGATCCCAGCACCTGCTGAAACGCAGGCAGCTCCTGGCGGCTTCGTGCCGCCTCCAGCGGGAGAGTTATTACCCTTACCCGAGCGGCGGTTCTCCGGAGAGCCCTTTCTGCCAGCAGTTGCCCTGCCAATGTCACTGGTGATGCTTTGCTCTAAGCAAACCCCCGTGGGTCTGTTAAGCCCTAACAAGACAATCAGAAGGCGCGGCGGTGACAGGCTTGTGGGAGGTTTATGGCTGTAATTTAGGAACATTTAATAAAATGTGAAGCTCCGGGCAGAGCCTGTGGCCGTGGGCCAGGGTCCCTGGCGTGCGGCTGGAAAGCAGCAGTCCGGGAGCGGGGCTGTTTGCTCCCTCGCAGGTCCCTCGCGCCAGCCTGCATAGGCTGGTTGGGCTCCGGGCAAAAGGAGCATTCGCTTAGCATCCTTGGTGCTTTTGGAGATGAGTATCTGCGTGCATTAGCATGCCCTGCTTCAAATCTGACTGCTGAGCCTGCTGGCAAATGAAACCTCTGCCTTCCCTGCCGTCACTGGGCTCCCTGTGGGAAAGCTGCATCACTTTGCAGCGTGGTAGTTGCATCTGTACCCTTCGATAGAGATGCTTTGCTGTGTTT
The DNA here is from genome assembly GCF_965638725.1 of Aptenodytes patagonicus. Taxonomy (NCBI): domain Eukaryota; kingdom Metazoa; phylum Chordata; class Aves; order Sphenisciformes; family Spheniscidae; genus Aptenodytes; species Aptenodytes patagonicus. The sequence continues at coordinate 23,707,116 of NC_134957.1, forward strand.
GCTATGATATCAGACTTTTCTTTTCTACAGAATTCCTCTGACCTTTCCAGATCCTTTGTGAATCTGCCTACATCCGAAGTCATTCCCCACAGTCCTTTCTCCCCCACTTTCCCAAAACGGCACTACCTTTGTCACAGGAGAGTGTAATCCGTGCTTCGCCAGCGAGACCGAAGCCGCCCAGCCACATTGAAGAGTGGCTCTCACACATTTCAGGAGCACCTCCGTGCTGCTCCAGCATCTTGTCCTGCATGTACCACCTCTAGAGCTGGAGCGGCCGGCTCATTTTTATCCCGATAGCAATGCAGGTGGAGCTTGAAGAAGAGAAAGTCCTTAACACAGGGATTGTAGGTGCCCAGCATCTACCGTGCTTTCAGACACATTCCTAATTCGGAGCACAGGGTAGGTCCAAGCCACAGTAACCTGACTTGGGTTGACAAGACTGTGCTTCTCTTCCTCCTGTCATTTCCCACTGGCGAGCCAAGCGCAGGGCATAATGGAGGGTGCAGATACTTCTGCTGTTGTTCTTCATTTAATGAAAAAGACATCAGATAATTGAAATATCAGAAAAGACAAACTTCTTTAAAAGCTTTATTAATGGAGAGAAAAATAGCAGTCTGGAAGCCTCATGCCTCCCAGGCCCGTGTCTATTGATTGTTTTCTTTGATATCTCGCATGGTACATAGGCCCTGAAAACGATACAATTAACATTTGGAAGCAGTTAATCTCTAGCAGAGCTTGTCAGCAGCAATTAACACGCCGTTATATCTCTACCACCCGTCAAAACAAATGCCTGAGACCTCCCTAGGCAAATTGTGCCTTCAGTTTCTATATTAGACACATATATATGTGCATGTCTCATGCATGATTTAACTGTTTATTAATTCCACTGCCAGAGCAGCTCAGCTGGGTAACACCCTGGCAGCAGTGGCAATGCCCGGAGCTGTGCTAAATGTGCTGTGACAGGCACTTGGCATGGCCATGGTCTGCGTAAATGCGTTAGAGCTAGACAGAAATGGCCAGTGCCTCAAAGCTGGCATGTTTCCTTACAAATATTGTGGGATGGACACCGAGATCCTCAGGGGACTTCACCAGTTGTGGAGATGGAGGGTTGGAGACTCCATGTAGTGTCCACTTGGGACTTCCCTAGTGCACAGAGGGAAAAGCGGGGTGCAGAAGCCAGCAGGGCTTGGTACCCTCTCCAAACCTACAAAGACTGTGTTCTGCTCATGGTCGGATTTGCCCGGCGACTCCGCAGTAACCTCTTTGCTGTGGCAGACGAAAGTCCTCTGAGCGTACACCTTGCTCAGGGAAGGGTTTTGTTCTACCCCGGCACTTGGGACTTGCAGATGGTTACTGATACACAGAGTTTAGCCAAGTGCAAAGATAAGACATTGACCTTGTGCAGGTAGTGATGCAGGACAGCTGCAATTATAACAGCACCTTGCACGTTATAATGACAGGGTCTCTGCTTTGACTTGGGAGAGCGAAGGTCAGGATATTTGGCTCTGAGATGGTGGTGATCAGTCCCTGCTACAGTGCTGAAGCCCTCCGTTTCTCCATTTCACAGGCCAACCTTAGAGCTATTATCTCTTCTGAGAAGCGGGTGACACAGCTGATGAGCTCCATTGACGAGGCCCTGGCAGAGGTGGCCAGAGTGGAGGAGACCTTGCAGATCTACGATGAGTTACTGGGAAGCGTGAAGCAGCAGATGGACCACATCCACAGGGAAAACTCCTTGCTGCATCGCATCGTTTCCAACAAGACAAGGCTGATGGATGAGATCCTCTTCCTTACGGTACATGGATTTGCAAAGACATAAATCTTCAGCCTGTTGCATCTATTAGAAAAAAATTTCAGTGAGCCTCAAACTCTCTGAAAACTATTGTCTGTCTGCAAAGGCTACAGAGCTTCTCTGGCCCAGAAATGAGGGACTTTGTTGTCTTAATAATATAAGGACAGCCACACAGCTGGGATGGAGTACAGGTAGACCAGCAGCAGACATGATGTGCAGTACCCTCACTGTGGTCCAGGGCTGTAAGAGGGGTCCTTGAAAGTCCTTTCCATGGGCAAGATGAGCCTCAGATCACGTAATGCCAAGGACCTTCCAAACGCAGCTCTGCAGCCTTTCACTTGGGACGCTGTGGTCTGCCTTTCACTATCAGCTTTGGGACCTTCTTACATGCCCAGAGGCTGCTGGGGCAGTGCTTTTACCCTTGCACCCAAAGAACTGACACCCTCTCAGCCTGGTGCCTTCAAATTCCAGGCGTACTTATGTCTGGTTTGTGGGGTTACTTGTGGGAAGCAATTGTCACTGAGGACAGTTACTTTCTTCCTCCCTTCACTTGGCAGCTTTCAGTCTATATTTTTGTACTAGGGAAAAACCGCTCTCGTTAGTAAATAAGAGTAATTTCAATAACCAATAATCATTACCCAGGAATATGCAAGCACAGTACTTAATGAGCAATTAGAGCCAGTGCATGCAACACCGGCCCCGGGTCAAAGCATGCTCCCATCAGCACTGATAACCTCACATGCAGAGAAACCACTGGGGACTTTGGGAGGGTCCTGAGGCAAACTATACGTCTACCATGGGAAAAGCATTCTGGGGACTCCCTGTTGCCCTGGAGAGGAGCCCTGGAGAGGCTATTTGCCCAGAGACCCTGTTGCTTCTCTTCCCACTGATAGGAGCTTCCCCATTCCTTTTCTCTCCTTTGCTTTCTTTTTTTCTTTTTTTCTTTTTTTTTCCACCCTTGAAGGTAACTTAACTGTTAAGTCGATGTCTGCCATCAGTGGTGGACTTTGTGCACATCAGCCTGTCTCAGCATCCATTGCGGAGTAAGGAGCTTTTCTCTGCAGTACCTCATAGCCACAGAGACACTGGTGCAGGAGACAGCACAGCCAGTGGAAAGACTCTTGATGAGCTCTGGGAATATGGGAAAGCAGATTGTTTACAAACATACCATAAATGCAAGAACTGTGCAGTAATAGCACAGCTAATCCTCACTTCCACTGCTTACGGTGACCTCTATGCCATTGACCTCTGTGCCAACGAGGCTGGTGAGGGGTCTGGAGAACAAGTCTGATGAGGAGCGGCTGAGGGAACTGGGGTTGTTCAGCCTGGAGAAAAGGAGGCTGAGGGGAGACCTCATCGCTCTCTACAACTACCTGAAAGGAGGTTGTAGCGAGGTGGGGGTCGGTCTCTTCTCCTTCCCTAGTGATAGGACGAGAGGAAACGGCCTCAAGTTGCACCAGGGGAGGTTTAGATTGGATGTGAGGAAAAATTTCTTTACTGAAAGAGTGGTTAAACATTGGAACAGGCTGCCCAGGGAAGTGGTTGAGTGACCATCCCTGGAAATATTTAAAAGACGTGTAGATGAGGCGCTTAGGGACATGGTTTAGTGGGCATGGCGGTGTTGGGTTGATGGTTGGACTTGATGATCTTAGAGGTCTTTTCCAACCTTAATGATTCTATGATTCCATGACCTTTTAATTTCTGAGTAACTCAAGCTGCGGCTTCCTTAGCTTTTTCTTTCTCCTCCCCACCACTTGGCTGCCAGTAGTGATCCCAGAGGAGCCAGCCCTTTGGAAACTCATGCTGAGGTTTGCCAGGGCTTCCTTGGCGACCGCTGCAGTTGTTACTGTGCAGACCTTTGTTTTTGGTGGGGATAGAGCAGCATGGTCTTCTTGACGGACACATGCAGCCTGGCAGCTGAAAGTAGCACTTGGCTATTTCAAGCCAGCAGCCTTTTGGGTGGAATAAGAAGGGATGAGAAGCTGGCTGTGCTTGTACCTGTTCTCTTCTGGCTTTGTTTTTAGACCCACCTCAACCTCAGCAGGGAACACTGTGATGCCCTGAGCCGGGCAGATCTTTCCAGCCCCAGCAGAGTGAAAGCCTGCATTGCTGCAGCAGAGGCTTTATCTGGCTGCATGAACACCCAGATACAGCCCGGTGAGTAGAGAGCAGAGATTTATGTCTGCAAATGGCAAAGCCACCAGCCCATCCACAACCTGTGCTGCCCAGCCTCTGCAGGTGCCCCTGGACCGCTGAAGCCGGAGGGGGGTGTTCCCAGGAATTAGCTCACACGCTTGCTGGCCAGCCCTGCAGGCTGCCTGGAGCAAAGCAGAAAAGAAATAGAAGGCAGGCATGTATTTGGGAAGCTAAGCAGCAGCACTGTCCTGGGGGTACGGGGGGGTGTACGGTGCAGAGCACCCTGCAGCACACCTGGAGCTGCAAGCTGGGGAAACAGGCTTGCAGGGTTGGCTTTCTTCTGAAGATATTGCTGAAGCTTTCAAAGTCTTCAGCAGCTTCACCTAGAAGCACAGTCAAGCAGGGCTGGGAAAGCCAATGTAACATTACTTCTGAACATCCATGGAGAAAAGTAGCTGGGGCAGGATTGGCTCCATCCCTAGAGAAATCCAATTCATGCTGCAAACGGCCAAGCCAGGGCATCCACTCACCACAGGCAGGTCTGCAGGCACCTCCCTCTGGACTCAGGCACCGGCTGGTCCAGTTTACATTAAAGTTGAGGCAAACTTATGGCAAGCATCTATACAATTCCTCTAAATACCTGGATGTAAGGCATCGTTGTCTGCCATCTGTGTACAACACCTCTTATAGTTCAGAAAGGAACTGGTGGAAAGACATGTTTAGAAATTGTGGTCTCTTGAGACAACCCTGTTGTCTGTACTTGAGCATGGAAAAATGATAATTCGTTGCAGCAGTATCCACTGTGGGTGTTGTTGGAGACCTGCCGGTGTACAGGGACCTGATCTTGGCATGAAACCCCATGCTTTCCTTGTGAAGAGGCTGGGTGTTTGTCCTTGACCATGGTCGGACTGATGGATGCTTTGCAATTATTTTTTTTTTTAAATTTAAACTCTCTCCCTCTCTGTATTTGCTTGGTACCACAGCAAATCTTTTTCCCTTTGTTGGCTTTTGGGTGGTAGCATTTATCCCAGAACTTACTCCTTGAAGACCTGTTTTATTTGCCAGTGTGCTGAGTGACGTTGGTCTTCAGCCACGACAGCTCATGCCCCTCCAGACCACGACACCCTCTCTTTTTTCCCTCAAGGTTACCGGAAACTGCAGTCTGTGGCTGAGCAGCTGATCATGTTTGAAACTCTCAGGCAGAACTTTGAAAACTCTTTCATCAATCACATTACGAGCATCTTCAAGCTGCAGGTGGGCTTCGCTCTTCACGTGGCAGCTCAAAATCCTGGGAGATTTGAATATTCTGGTAAAATAGTACCAGCGGTATAGGGGAGGCCACCGTAAGAGGATTCTCCAAAAGTCTTTCCACATGCCTTCACCCTGCTGTTGCCCCCTAGCCCTCTGGTTAGTTTTGCAGGCATGCAGAAGAAATCCAGCGCAATTCTGCGTCTATCAGGCTATCAGGTTCCCTCCCATGACAGTCATTAATCCTCTGGTCGTGTTAAAAAGTGCTTAGGCCTAAAGATTTTTGCTTTAGATTTTCTTGTTTTACTTCAGGAGTGGTGGTGGTTGTTCGTCTGTTTGTAACATAAAATCCCAGGATAAAAGCCGATCTCTTGATCCTTTGATTAACGTTTTCAAGTGCTCGTCTTGCAATTTAAAAGATATGGTGGAATTGTCTCTGTGGGAAGAAAGCTGAAAGGAAAATGTTACTCTTCCAGATTTCATTTCATGAAAAGAAAAGGAGCTACTCCCAAATCCTTAGCATTATATCCTTAAATCTTTAGCATTTACTTTCAAGCATTGACTCTGGGAAGGGATGTGACTGGCAGGGAACTGTGAGGGAACTGTGGGATCTCCATCCTTGGAGATTTTCAGACCCTGACTGGACACGTCCCTGAGCAAGCGGCTCTGCCTGGACCTGCTCTGAATCTGCTGAGCTCCCATCCCACCTACATGACTCCGAGTCTGTAGGTGTGATGTCCCAGCACTGCCGGGCCCTGGCAGATGGGCTGCGTCAACTGTGCAGCATCCTTCCTCTCCATTGCATCCCACCGCAGCGGCATACCCACTGCCCAGCGCTTGGAGGGACAGTTTCCAGCATGCTTCTGAACAATGAGCTTTTCTCCTGTGTCTTCTCCTGACCAGTGTGCTTAGCTGGAGTATCCCACGTTACTGATGGGCCAGCTCATTCCTCTGGGCTCAGAATTTTTCCCACAACATGGGATTAAAACTAGAGTTCAAAGTGATCATGCGTGCTCTGCTTCACCCTTTAACTTTGCTTCTCCAACATATTCAGAACTGGAAATTCAAGGGCAATTATGAAAAAACTGTTTTCCAGAGCTTTTCAAGGCTATGTTTTATTTGACTCTTTCTGCCGTTTCTGTTGCTTTAGGGTAATGCTCAGGTCCCTGCTCTCGGTCAGCCCGTTAACAAGCTATCTGCTCCAAGCCATGGACTCCACCATGAGGAACTGGTGCCCTACGCCCCGCTCATGGCCTGGCTGAGGAACGCCAACCCCGTTCTGTTCTATAATCTCCCCAAGGTATGGCTGAAATCCTGAACAAATATTGCAAACCATCCACCAGGAACAGATTAGTCAAACTGGTTAATTCGTGACGAGAGCTTGGTTTCACCAAATCCATACCACCAACGAGCTTCCAGCATTTGGCCCTTCTAGGAGAGTGTCTGGCCAACTTGGCCACATGATGTTGGACCTCTGTGCTTGACAGAAAGCAGTCTGGGACTCGGTGGCAGACATTGTGTTGAAGGAAAAGGTCTGAAATGCTAAAATTTGGTCTTTTTGCTTTCATCTGGCCATTTCTCTACTGAATGAGAGCGATAAGCATTAAATGAATGTGGTTAATCTTGTATTTTATTCCATACTGCTTTATTTAAAGGGTTCTAGGGAAGGGGCATCTTGAAGTCCTTGGCCTCTTCTGTTAATAGGGACTTTGTTCAGTAACTGAGATGGTTCTTTTTATATCACTGAGGCTTGGTTTCTATTTTTCATGCTGGTTTTTGCCTTTCCGAAGGTCTTACACACCAAAACCAATAGGTCTGTTTCAGTTGCCATCTACTGACTTTTGTTTTAAGCGGGCAGCTGAAGAAAAAGCTATGAAATGGGCACTGTTCGTAGAGAGATGAGATACAGCAGGAATTTCTGTGTCTGTCTGGTCTTTCCAGGTCTATGCCCAGAACCTCAGAAGACTCTATGACCGGCAAGTCGAAGCCTTTTTTGAGCAAGCCAAAACCTTCTTGTTAGGAAGAAGAAAAGGAGGTGAGTGATTCGCAAATATGACTTTTGTGCCGCTGAGCAGTGATTTATTTGCAAGTAGGGAACACGGCAATCGTCCTCTATCACAGGTGTCTTCCCCAGATTTTGTGACATGAATTTACTTTCTCCTCCATGGACCGGGTCTGCAGCTGGCAGCACATGACAAAGCTGACTCTGCTTTACACCAGCCAGTGTTCGTGTGAGCTTTGGCTCCGTGGATTGTCCAGTTTTGTTTAGCTGCTTCTCAGAGCTGTAGCTTTTGTGCACCTTCCCTTCGCAGGACTCACAAATGATGCATGGGTGGCTGAGATCGTGTCCTGAGGAGCCGTAAGAGAGGGGGACGTGGGACTGCCTGGCTAATGCCTGGTCCACATTTCATGCCAGCAGAGCTGGTCACGGACCCCTGAGACACTCTTTTCCTTGTAAAGAGGTGTCACCAAGCCTGTCCCTGAAGACACGAGTGTATTCATAGCAATATTTGTGAGAACAGAATGATTTCATAGAGAGCTGACTGTGGGGCTGTGTTGTCCCAAGGTGATCATTTCAACAGAAATCGCTGCATCTGACTCAAAATATTCCAGTCAGGTGTTTCTGAAGATAAAAAGAGAAACTGATCTGTCTCCTCTGGAAGTTTTTGATTGCGCAGAAGTCACATTTTCCTTCAGCAAAACAAAGCACTGTGATGGAAAGTTCCATGCCAGCTTGGCCCCGCTTGAATGTCAAAACCCACTTTGCATGGTGTGTTTAGTCTATCAGAATGCTAGCTCGGCCTCTTCCAGCTCTGCACCTACTTCATCACTTGTGTCCAGATCCCGGAGCCAGAGGACGAAGGCTAGGGAAGGAAACGGGGCTGGTGGCTGAAGGATCCTGGCGAAGGGCTCTGCCTCCCTGCGGTTGCTGTGCTGGCCCCGCAGCAGCGATCATACCAATAGCCCCTGTCCAGCTGACACAACTGCCCTGATATTTGCCCATCCTTTGTCTTCTGGGGTGAAGTCCATGCCACTCTTGTGGGGTACAAGAGAGAGTTAGGGAGCCTGGGCCATGGGCAGCTGGAGGGAGTTACCCTGAAGCTCACCAGGCTGCAGGATCAGAACACTGCACATGATTTCCACTTCTGTAGCCCTCCAGGGCTCTTCCCCTCAGTTTCAGAATTGGCCATGAAGGGAAGAGCTAATATCTGGGTGTTTTGCTGTAATCTCCTCCCTGCTCTGGGGATCTATGAAGAACCTGGTGAGTCTCAAGCAGGGACGGAGAGAGCCTGTGCTAGCAGCAACTTGCACAAGAGTGGGAATAGGACAGTGCTTCTGCTGGCAGCTTTTCCCATGCTGGGGTAACAGAAGCTTCCTCTGCATCCCAAATTTTGTGGCTGTCGACTGGCCCTGCATCCCTCCGGGTGGGAGCACTCGGCATCGCTTTGTTCTGCATCATGGCAGCTGCAGCAGCTCCCTCCTCACAGAGGTGAAGGGGCACAGCACCCAGAAGCACGAGTGGACCTGAGCGCTGGGTCTGCTCACCCCCTTGCTGCGCTCCCAGTACTGCCCCAGTCAGTCCCAGTGCAGGGTGGGCCAACAGCAGCAGACTGCAGTGCCCAGATGCTGGTGGCTGTGTCTGAAGAGGGACACGGGAGCGCTTCTCCGCTCCCGTTTTCGGGTGCGCATCACAGCCATATCTCAACACACCCACCACCCCTTCCAGCTCCTCCCTCCCCAGTGCCAGTTCCCCTGGGAAAGACGCTCCGCCACACATACCAGGAAAACAGGGGACCTCGGGACCATGGGACCAAACCGGGATGGGCAGTGCTGGCAGCGTACACGTACCTGCAACGGAGCACACAAGTCCTGAAAAGAAAGAAGGAAAATTTCACCTAAATAGTCTTTTGCCACTGGCAAGAAGAGGAGGGGAAAAGAAAAAATGCTTTCTCCCCACTAGTCATTTTCAAAAATTTATCCCCTTTGAAGGAAGAAGGAGACAGTAGAAGCTCAGATACTAATCCTTAATTAAAATGCTCCTTTTTGAAATTTTGCTAGAAATGGAGAAAGCGAACACCTCCAGGAAATGTTTTTATAGTCACCAGAAATCTATTTTTCCATGCCAAAATGATTTGCCAAACTATGGAGCCAAGAGAGGGAAAAACGGGGATCAAAATCTCTCTGCTAGTTCCAGCAGAAAAGTAGTGACATGATAAAAAGCATCAAAAAATAAATAGTAACATGATAAAAAGGGTCAAAAAATAAGTCTTGTAGGGAAAGTCAACAGGACATTTTTACTCTCCTTGTAATTTAAAAACAAGGTAACAGGCAATTAAATCAAAGGGACACGCTGAAAAGTGGTGATAGGAAATTATTTGTGCATAATGCCGTTAACCTGCCGTACTTGTTGCTACAAGCTGTCTCTGATGCTGGAGGACTCAGGAAAGCCTATAGCAAGCAGATGACAGGAAAATAAAATGAGACGGTAATAATAATCCCAGGATAAGACTGAGATACGGACTTTCTGAAAAAGGATAGCATTTCATAAGAACTGTAAAGGAAGACGCTTCTCCCATGGGGCTGTTACAACACACGTTGTCACCCTGAATGTCGTCCTCCCTCCTCGGAGGTGCCAGGGACCCAGCAGTGCTGGAGCACTCGATGCATCACTTGTTGGATCTGGGATACCCACCCTTCGAACACTTTGGCAGTCCCTGCTGCTGCGATCTGGACGCCAGGGAGGATACCTACGTTCAAGCAGACAGTGACGGGTTGGTGATGACACCTCGTGAGGATGTATTGGCCCAGGTGGAGGGCCCCGAGCAGAACAGAGCACTGTTCCTGTGCTTCCTTTCCAGCTCATGGCAGATGCAGTGCCTGGGGAAAGCTCTCCCCGGGGCGGCTGTCAGAGCTGGCAATAACGTATTGGGACAGGACACGGCCATTTCGTGTGGCTCCCCAGGGCTCGCTTGCTTTTGCCGTCCCCGCGCTGCCACACAGCCGGCGCTGGGTCTTGTCCTTATGGATGTCCCGCACTGCCCACCCTACTTGGAAGAAGGGGCGTGCGCATCAATAAAGCAGTCATTGTAATGAGATATTCTAGTCAGGATCAATTTGCTTCCAGCTTCCAGCTCTTTTATGCCTCGCTCATACAGGGACCAGCTCACCACGTGGCTCCTGCACTCAGCCCGGCAGAGAGGGGCGTATGGTTTGCCTCACCTGCCACGTAGGGTAAAACAAACAGTTAAAAAAGATAATGTTCCTCTCACCCCGCCCCCCACCCCCTCCTCCAGCTTTTCCTGGGGAAACATGCTCTTTCTCGCTTAAAAATAGGAATTCCTGATAAGAAGTAATGAACGTACTGGCAGCAAGCAAGCCTGGGGAATTAGCAGTGGGGAAGCAAACTCCGACCTGTGGTTTATAAGATAATGTGATCAAGTGCCATTTCCTGAAGAAGGGTGATTGCTTTTATTTAAACAGAAGAAAATAATGAAGATTGTGTATAGGATAAAGAGGCCCTGGTTCCTATTTGCAAAGTGATTGATGAGCTCTGAGCAAGGGACTTTAATTCTGCTGGGTGATAGAAAATAAAAACACCCAAGTTTGTCTCCTCCCAGAGCACAGCTGGGTCTGCTCAGAAAGCCATTAAAATGGGGGACGTTGCAGGGGCAGAGATGGCTATTAGAGATGCCCTTTATGAAAACAGATCTGTTAAATTAAAAAAAAGATAGCGTAGGGCATGTGTTGCAGCCAGTCTGCCTGATCCCCTTTCGGTAAATGTTAAACCAGTGATTTCTCTTCAGTACTTTGTCTATCTTTAATGCCTATGCGAGTCCCATAAAATGGGAGTAATTAAAATCCCAGGAGAAAATCCAGTGTCTGTGAAACCCGTTGCAGCAATAGCAGGACACCTTGATGGTTACAAGCCTGTTACTGCACTGTTATAAATCACCCAAAGGCATCTGCCTGTCGCTGGTGTTGCTCCCGGGGCCAGGACGAGATGGGATGAGCTTTGCCCGTGCTGGGGTGTGCTGGCACCGTGCTTTGCTGGGGTGAGAAGAGGTCTGGGGCGAGAAGAGGTCTGGGGCAGGTAGGAAGCCCCAGGCTTGGTTGGGGATGCTCAGCCCACCGTTAATGTGAGCAGCACATTGAAACGACAGCCATGACATCATTGTAGAGTGCAATTAGTAATAGTGGGAATTTTTAGAAAATTGTATCCATGGAGCTTCTGCCAGCTGCAGAAAGGCTCCTTCCCTGGGGCTTGCACTGCTACCAACTGAGATTCACCCGCCTGTCCCTGGAGACCCTGGGGACAAAGCAGGAGGGAGAGCATCACCTCCCTCCGGAGGTGAAGCTGACCTCGTCTTGACTCAGCAGGGTCAGCAGCACCCTGGAAATGCATGCACATGTCCTTCTGCTGAAGGAGCTTGGCAGCAATGGACACTGAAAGCGAGCACGGCCTCTCCCAGCTCCCGGGGACTTTTGGAGACCCCTGCTGAAATATTTTCTGCAAAATCAGTTGGTCTCAGGCTGTTTTGCAGGGAAGGTTTGGCTCTGGTGAAGTTCTGTGGGAACCTCATCCAAGGTCTTTCCTGACGTTTCACCTGCTCAGCTGCTCCTAGGGGTGAGCAGCTGCATGGATAAAAGCCCAGGCTGCAAGGACACTTGCCTAATAACATCCCTGAGCCCTGCTTTAAAATATCCCAGGCTCGCTCTAGCTCTCCGTGCCTCTTTCTTTCTCCTGATTACTGTGGCAGTGTATTTTTAGGGTTGATTCCCTGCCCTCATAAAGGATTATTTATGCCAATCGCTTCTAAATATACCACCTGATGATTTATTGCTTTGTTTCAGTATTATGGGAGAATTTAGAAGGCAAACCCCAAGCTGTTTATAATTAATTGTGAGCCAATAATTAAATCTTTTCTCCTCATTTTCCCATTCCCTTTTCCACACTGAAATTTACAGGTGCGTAAAATTCTTTCCTGTTTGCCGTGGGGAGATATTTTTTCCCTGGTTTTGCCACTTCCCAGCAAGTGAAATTATCATCACCCATTGCATAAGGGTGGAAAAAAGATTATGAAGCAGCTTATTAACAGACAGCAGGGCTGTCTGTCATCTCTCATCCCTGCTCAGCATGTAGGGCATCTGACAAATCCTTTCCAAAGGTAAAAGCCCTGCAGGTAGTAGCTTGAATAAGGATATTTCGGATGTTATGAGAAATGGAGAGCTGGCCTGACTCACCCAGGACCTCTGGGGTTAGTGGAATGATACCAATTGTTAGAATTAATTAGAAAATAATAGGGATGTTTCCCCACTGATTTCTTTCAGTGAGCATAATAGTATTTTTTTAATGCACATTTCAAAGAAATTTTTCAACTTTTCCACTTAAGCCAGGGACCCAGTGAAAACCGTGTGGTAAAAACTGGTAATATTCGAAAAGTGTATTAATTTCCAGGTGAATGTTTATAATTTTTAAAGGCTAGTTTTTGGAAAAAAGCCAACCTCCCCCCACCTGGATACTGTTTTATGGCGATTTACCATCAAAACTAAGCAACAAACATTTTCCCTGAAACTCTTGCAGGCATTTCTGCCAATTTATGCTCTTATCACCTAGGATTTTTCACTCCCCAGTCCTCAAGGGTTAGTATTAAGCACTAAATAGCAAAGGGGAAAGCATCACAGACAGTGAAATAAAAAAAGAGTAATGAAAAAGAGAGAGAAACAGATGAGAAGGCAGATAAACGAGAGCAAAACCTGCATCCCCCGTACATCTGAATCCAACCGGAAAAGGCCAATTCACACGTAAGATCAGACATAAAAAGAGACATTTAAATCTGTTAAAATGATCAAAGGAGCTGGAGAGGCCAAGAGGGATGGAGATGTCTAACCACTTACCGACATACTGTGCAGGTCTTCAGGAATGCCTAGAGAAGCTGATGGTGATGGGGAGCCAGCAGCTGTCTCTATGGAGTCTCCCTGGGAGCAGAGAAGGCCAGGAGGACACATCAGGCAAAGGCAATGTCATCGAGGTAAGGAGCTGAGGTTTTCTAAAGGGTTCATGTGTCCCATAGGAGCTGTGCCAGCGCTGCAACCCATCCCATGGTCCTTTCTCTAGTGCCGTGTACTTGGAGCAGAAGCAGAGATGTTTTGTACTGCTGACCAGGTTTAGATGTCACTTCAGGTGGACATGGACATCTACTCCGGTGTCCTCACTGTGTGCTAGAAGGTTTTCTAACATGTCTGATGGTTTCTAAGCAGGTGTTGGAGCAGGTGCTGAGAGAGCTGCAACCCCTTTGCACCGCAGAGCAGCAGTTCATTGAGAAATTCTTCCAGCTAAGCCAGGACGCTACAGAACTGCAGGTGCTGGAGGTACGTGTGAGGACTATGTCCTCTCCAGTCCCTATAGTCAGTCCTCCCTCCAGCTTGATACAAGCCTCAGCAGGCACAGTGGGGTGGCTGCTTACCTCTATCAGATACCTGAGCTCTCCTGGGCTCTTGTCCTCTGGCAATTGTCAGTGGTATCAGTAGTGGGGAAGCTTAAGACCTCCTGATGACAGAGGAGAATTGCATTGAACTTAACTGACAGCTCCAGCAAAATCACAGGATCTCTAAGCATTAAACACAGGACTCCAATATGAGGCAGCAGAAATGAAGCCCAGATCTCAAGTTTTCCTCTCTGAGGGAGGGCAGACAAATCATATTTTCCATCCCATTCTTTCTTTCAGGCATCTGCCACTGAGGGAGGAGCGGGCATGGCGTCTCCAGAGGACCCTCCTTGCACCAAGCCTCGGAGCCAGTACGTGGGTGATGAGATACAGCTGGCTGCTCTGACAAGGGCATGGTCTGGAGTGTCCTACAGGAACGGCCTGACATACTGATGGAGGGATTTTTTTTTTTTCACTCTTGACCATCCTGATGTCAACTAAGTGGTCTCAGGTTTGCGCCCTGGATAGCAAAAAAACCAGGAGGCATCATAGCTGGGCATGCAGAGGGGCTGAGCAGAGCCTACTGGTTCTGCCTTTCCCCAGCACAGTCGTTCTGCTTCAGGGTGGATCAGAAAGCGAGGTTTATGTTTCATGGAAAACCCTATGTTTCAATCGGTTTTATTTCCTTATTAGCAATGTCATGAAGTGAAAATATACTGCGGAACAGAAATCTTATTAAAAATGTCAGCATAAAAACACTGGAAGCTTTCATTTGGCTGGCAAAACAGGACATTTCAGCGTCTTCCCACAAGCAGAGATGGTGAAAGAGTTGAAGGATGACCCAAGCCTAAACAGGCTCCACTGTGATACAGAAAGCTTTGATTCTTTCTTTAGCTTTGCCCTTGCCTCTGCAGCTGGCCACAGGGCCAGTGCCCCTCCCCATTTCATTGGTTACCTTTTTTTTTTTTTTTTTAAGACTAGAAGAACCTACGACCCAGCTGCTGAGTGAGATCTTCAGTTGCCTGGAACCGGAGCTGAGAGGATTTCTAGAGGTCTGCAGTAAGGTCCACCCATTCAGCTGCTTGCAGGTCCTGGTTACCTTGAATGACTTCATCTTTGAGATGTTGGGCTCTTCCTCAACTCTCCGCTCATCCTTCCTTAACACTGTCCTGGGCAACATGCTGTTCCTGGCCAAGAGCCGCTTCAACAAATGCATTGTGAGTATCAGTAGGAGTAAGCCCAAGTAGACCTGAGTGATGTTTGACCCCCTCCAGAATCTTCTAAACTTCTAACATGCTCTTCATCGAAGGCAGCACTGGTTTATATCAGGCAGGGATCTGGCTCTTTGCTTTTGGGAGGACTAGACCCTCATTGCACCAATGATTGTGTCTGTGTGAGGGAGGTGGGACACAATAAACCTAAGTGCCATCTGTGCCTCCTTTTACCAGGATAGTCAAACCAAAGGGGTTTCCCCCATATAGAGTACTGGGAGGCTGTGAGGGTGACAGCAGCATGTCAGATGGCTGGAGCCAAGCTCTCCTCTTCTCCTGCTGGTACAGCGGGTCATGCTCCAGGACCAAGCAGCAGGGAGGGGAGTGGGGAGCGGGTCAAGAGCCCATCAGAATTGGCCGAGGAACCACTGAGTCCACTGAGGTCAAAGGAAGCCACATGTTGACATCAACTGTGTTTGCGCCAAGACCTGGAGCAGCAAGTCTGCTCATAAACCAGCCTGAGAAGTGCAAGAAATGGCAGTGGTGAACAGGTCTGCCCTAGGAGCTGCGGGTGTCTGCATGGGGAGATTGCAGCAAAGAACCGCATAGCCTGGGAGGCCAGGTACGCCAACTCCAGGAGAGCAGCTAGCGCGGCTTCACGTCCAGCCTCAAACAAGGAAGCTCACATATCTTCCCACGGAAGATATTGTAAATGGAGAAAGTGGTATACACGACTGATTTCTTTGCTTGTTTTCTGGCCTATGCCTTCTTGTGCCATAAAATGAGGCTGGGGCCACATCAGATCTGAGAGTGCCGTGTCTTGTGTGTTGTTGCCAGGAGACCTTGTGCAAAGAGATTGAGGAGGCAAAGATGCCCAGCAAGTTGAAAGACAGGATCCTGCCCTCCGTGAGCCTCTTTGAGGAGTTTGTGAACTTCTCGGAGGTGGTGTTCAGGACAGCTCGGCAGAGAGGGGACCTGCACGAAGCACATCTCAGGCTGGCCAGCAGTGTCTTCAGCAGCAGTGAGTACAAAGGCTGACGGTTGGATGTATCAGTCAGGCAAGCTTCAGGAGTTACTAGCAATCAGCTGAGCCACCAGGGCAGGGTATGTGCAGGCTACCTGCCTCCTGGCACTGAAACTGCCTTCCCTGAGCAAAAGCCTGGGAGCATCAGACAAATTCAGCGTGGCATGCCAGCTGCATGGGTGCATGCCACACCGGGCTGGTCCCAGCTGTGACAGGGCTGAGACACATGTGCTTAGCTTTGAATCTAATGTCAGTCTCTCCTTTCCCACTACGGAGGGAGTAGCTCCTCACTACAGATCAGACGACTCTTCTTACAAGCGCAGCGGTCTTGGGAGCAGTGGCAGCTGAAGAGCAACTCCCCCCAAAACACCAAGGCATATTGGTAGGGAGAGAGGGGTTGGGAGAGCAAGGCAGGTAGCTTTCAGCAGGATCCTGTGTTGTCCCAGCTGGTGCTCACAGCTGTTTATAAGTGGAGGGACCCTGCTTCCCAGCTTGGAGAGGACCCGAGGGGCTGCAGAAGTAACAGCTCCAAGCCTCTGAACCACAGATCACTAGCTGGTGTAAAGAGGCAGCTCCCGCCTGCAAATGAGCCTGGGATGACCCACTGAATAGCAGCTCATAAATCCAGGAACACAGCTCCTTCCAGGCTCCAACAATGTTTACAGTGAAGCAGGTGAGATAGGGAATCAAGCTAATGAACAGGGATCAGTATTTGCATTATGGGTAGTTACTCCCTCCAGTACTGGAAGTCAGATGGTTCAAATGAGACAGCCTAACGACATTTTACTGACATGCGTGAGAAAGGCCCCCGCTGTCCTGCATGCACAATGAGCTACTCAAGCTCTTGCCCTCTCCAGACCAGCTGGCAAGTGGCTGGCAGCGTGGTGAGCCATGCCTCCGCTCGGCAGGCTGAGTGTGTGCCATGCTGATGTGCCGCTCTGGCCCCCAGGTCAGAAACCAATTTGGACAGGGCAGGACTTGGATGTCTCTGCACCCTTTTGGGTAAACAGTTATTAAATGTCATGACCCCAAAGCTCTGCAAGGCAAGGTGGTTGAAGAGCTGAACAACCTGTGGTGATGCTCACCTCAGCTCTTGGTTAAACTCTCCACTGGTGACCAAAGCCTGACAGCGTCTGCATCTCATGTCCCTCCTGATCCAGCCTGCAGGGTCTTCTTTCCATACCTGATTTGTTCCTTTCTTTTAAGTCAATAGTCTGTCCTCAGCAAACCTGAAGGTGAACACAGATATGGTCATGATGGAAAATTTCCACCACGTTCACTGCTTCCTGTGCCAAAAGAAGATCCACTGCCTGGAGGGCAAGAAGAGAGAAGCCAAGCAAAAGTATAGTGAGCACATGGAGAAATATGTCAAGTACCTGGGCCAGCCACTGGAGAAGCTCAATGTGAGTACAGGATAAACTGACCCTTGCCTGGGTCTCAAAGGGCAACTGTACTTCCCAAAATTATGAATTAACTGGGGTTCAAATCACCCCTCCCCAAATCCAGTCTGGGATTATATCGGTGTGTTGTCACATCCCCAATGTTCCCACACCTTCTCTGACCACTTGCTGCTGGGTTTCACCATGCAGCACAGCCCCAGCAAGGACAGGGCTCAGCAGCGTCAGATGCTGGTACCAGCTCTGCAACCCAGCCTCCGTGCGGCAGTGTGAGGACCTGTTCAGACCCCCACTCCGGGTTGTGTGCCTGCGTCTGGCAGATGCTGGTTTCTTTTTGCACGGCTGCCTGGACTAATAAGTCTAACACAGCTTCACGCTTCCCAAACGGCTGCTTTGTTAACTGAGCTAAGAGCATCTGGCTTTGCTAACTCAAACAGGCATCCCCCTTCCCCCCAGAGACGATGGCTGCTCCCGAGACCCCTCCTCGCTCTGCTCCTTCTCTCTTCTCACTGGCCTAAAATGTCTCTCAGACTGAGATCAGCGTGAATTATTTATAGGGCCTGTTACTTTCGATTTATTTCCAGTCTTTGCTGTCAAACATCTTGTAGGTTTGACTGGAAGATCAGCTCAGTGTCTCATGCTACCTGCAGCCCTGTGATGTTAATGGCTTCAAGTCCTTCCTCTGTGAGGGAAAGTATAATTTCACTGCTTACAACAAAGCAAAGCAAGTAACATATGAGGGTACTTGGATCGCATTCTGCTCAGGGATTTCTGGAGTCCTGACATGACCTTCTCTAGCAGACCACATAGCTCTTCAGGTTTGAGTACAATTTGCTAACATCAAGAGAAGTTGCAAAGGGGCCTAAATAATGTAGGAGCCCATTTCTGCTTTTGAAAACAGCTTATGCATTTAGGAACCTCTTTGCCTCTGAAATTCCTTAGGATTTTGGGGTATTTCTCCACAGCAAAATTGCAGTGTTGAACCTGCTTTGAGCAGGAGGTTGAACTAGAGACCTCCTTAGGTCCCTTCTAGCCTGACAGATTCTGTGTCTGAAAAACTCATGCTGAAAAAAATACTTGTCGGCATTGAGCTTTTTGTGGAGCTACACTGCTCCTGGTACTTTTCTGAAAGCTAGCTGAGGTCTGTATCCCTTGGGGTTGGCATAGCCCTGGGCTCTCAAGCAACAGCCATGCTTGGGGTGGGACATGCGCTCCTTTTGAAATTCCTCCCTACAGAACAGCTTTTCCTGCTTTCATACGATATCCTGGAAGAACTGAGAAAACTTGAGTTTTGCTTTACACTTCTGCAGATTCTGGGATTCCCCCAACCCCACCTCCGGCTCCAAACCCCCTGTAGTGAGCAAAGCTGTACGAAGCACCAAGGAACATGAGTGATTTTTCCAGCAGTCCCATTGCTCCATGGTACTGCAACACTTAGATATGCTGCTTGCCAAGCAGGGAGGGAAGAGAACTGATGACATTCCCTATGCCCTGCTTTCGTGGAGAGTAAACAATCTCCAATACTTCATTTCCACTTAATTAGACATGGGAAGGGAACTGAGGAAAGTGGTCAGGTTTCAGCCCTGCCACAGGAGTCCGCCTTAGGGCAGCTCATCAGTGAATGTCTCCTTGCCTTTCCAGCACTTCTTTGAAGGGGTGAAAGCCCGTGTGGCTCAAGGGGTAAAAGAAGAAGAGGTCAGTTTTCAGCTGGCCTACAGCAAGCAAGAGCTGAGGAAGGTCATTGAAAAATACCCTGGCAAGGAAGTGAAAGGAGCCCTTGAGACCCTCTACAGGAAAATCCACAAGGATCTTTCCCCAGAGGAAAATCTTTTGCCGGTAACTGGAGCGTGATCTGGGTGTCATGCTATGATGTTTTGGGGGGGTTCAGGACTGCAAAGCATGTATAGCAGTCACGGGCTGATGAAGGGAGCTGACGGTCTGTTTTTCCCTAGGTGGTGTGGCACGCTATGGAGCAGGAGTTCATACGTCAGTACCAAGAGTTTGAGGATCTGATCCAACGCTGTTATGCAGGATCAGGGATTGCCATGGACTTCACCATGGAGGCCTTGCTGAGCTACTTCAACTCCATCACTCTGTCCAACATGTAAAGGCAACCCTCCCTGGATGTCTGTTGGGAGCAGCTCAGGAACCCTTGTCTGCAGCTACACCTTTAAGATGCTACACTCAAAATCCTTCCCAAACTGAAGTTTGATGTATGGGGGTCCCATCCTGAACTTAATGCCAAAGTGCATCTGACTTGTCTGTCTTAGGCTAGATCTCCCTTGGGGATGTGGAGTTTTCAGACCCAAATCGCAGCTTCCCTGCTCCAAGAAACCATTATGCAGCTGGTAAAAAAACCCTCCCAAACCTCAAATTTCTGCCAAAGTGAGTGCCAGCACTGTACCTTTTCAGCAGACCACTTCCCAGTGCAGCTGAACAGCAAAAGGCATCTTCTCTCCACGAACTCTCTCCTTTTTATCTACTCTCAGAATTCACAGTGAACCTGTGCTAAAACAAGAGGGTTACAACACACCGAGACACCCAGACGCGTGTAGTGTTACTATATCCAGGTATCAGAACATGCACCATTGCTCTACCAGCTCTTCAGTAGAGACAGATGAAAGTTCAGAGTTATTAATATAAAAAGTTTTATTGCTTTTAGCTGAGAAAGGATTTACTTGCACGTAAACTGGAGTGGAGCAAATGCTACAGTTCTAGAGATCCAAACTGGTCTCTCAGGGAGTTGCCTGTTCTTACCTCATTTTCTTATGAAGCATCCTGTAGCAACATCACAACTCGCATATATATTTTTATTGTTGAAAATACAGCCTCCGTATCTTGTGATGATAATTGTGGGGCTAACATGCTGTCCATTATAACCTTCTCTCTAAAAAACTGAAGATCCTGAACTTTTTGGTTCAGTACAAAAAAAACCCCAATCAATCAGGCCCATAGTGATGACACAGGGTCAAGGACAAGGATATTAGTCTATAAGCTGACATCTAGACCAGCAGGGTCATCGGCCAGGTAGAGGCACATCTGAAGCTAGGCTGGAGACCAGCACCCCTACACCAAAACTCAGGCATGGAGTAAAGGCCCTGAGAAGAGCTTAAATATCCTCCAGGACCCATGGATGTGGGTGGAAGCCCTCAGGTGAGGCTGGTCAGGGCTATTAAGGCCAATTAGTGCCCTCAAAGCCCTGTCAGGCGTCAATGTCAATGGTCCCGTTGCTAGCACCTGTGGGTGCTAGCAACTTTGGGAGTTTTAGTAAAGAAAAGATATTAGGATTTTTCCCAAGAAAATGAGGTTTGGGAGGTCCACCTGCTGCTTGTCCATCTGTCTGTCAGCCCCCCTGTGTAGCTATTAAACCCCTTGGTCTGGAGTGGACAGGACAGCAGAAATCACCAAGACAGTCAGCTCCTGCATGTCTTGTGAAAATCAGGGGCTGACAGAGGGAAGGGGTGTCAACAGCCTCCTCCAAGCGAGGCTGTAGCGTGAGCTGAGCAGCTCTCTGTCCTGCTTGCCCCAGTCCGGGCCAGCTGGCAGAAGGCTGCTGCAGAGCCTGCAGGAGTGGGCTGTCACCCATGTTTCGAAAATAAATGTGGTCTGTTTTCCATAATTACCCTCGGGGCAGATTTATGAGCTTCTTTCCCCATTCAGAGCATTGGCATCCTCTTCTTTTCTGTTGTTTCGTGTTGAGACCGGTGGCAGTCCCCCCACTGGAGGACTCTTAAGGGACACCACCGTGCTGGGGAGGAACAGCCTTTCGCTGGGCTCCGGCTGTGGGATTTCCACCTCAGCTCTGCCTTCTCCAGTGTGAGTAAACCCACAGTGACCTTCAAGACAAGGAAGGCACGAGGGTGGTATTGCATGTCCCGGGATTAGCTTGTCTAACCTACTCACCCTCACCATTGCCAGTTGACAGTAGATGATAACCCATGGAGTGGCTTTGGGGGAAATTCTGTGGGCCAACTTGGACAATTAGGGGAGAAAAATCCAAAAAGGATGTACAAAAAGGATAGAGGGACTTGGACTGCTCCCTCCCACAGCAACACACAGATGTTCTTTCCCTTGATCTGAGGCAAAAAACCATTTTCAGCTATTTCCACATATCAGAAATTCTGGTTTTATTTGCTGTGTTGCTGTACACAGTGAAACGTGGGCAGCTTGGGTGGAGAAGGTCTAAGCAGAACGATTTTAACACAGAATGTCCTGTGCCTTGAACCACTTGCCCGGCAGATTTTCCGCAGCCTGAATTACTCACTCCGTTGGAGCCAACTGCCCAGAGAGCTTCAGACCTTTCAAAACTCCATTTTATTTTTGACAGATTTGGGTTTCGTAGAGGAAGAAAGAGAAAATCTCTAACTTTGCCTCGGGCCACAGAGAACCCCTTCAGACATGTCTTTTTGCAGGAGGGGGTGTCCGAAAAGGTGCCCAAAGCTGTGCACGTCACCCTGAGGCTCCTTTTCTATTGCTCCTTGCTACGTATTGGCTGTTAACACGGCACCTGCAGCTCATACATCTTTTATTAGTGGGAGCTTTGCAGTGCTCCCAGGGACAGCAAGTGCCTCGCAGGGCAATAAGACCTCAGCATGTTGCATGGTAGAAAATAATCTTGGAGGGAAAGAGGTGAACAGGCAGGTTGCCCGCTGCCGGCGAGGTGGGGAGCCTACTGCAGCTGCTCGCCACAGCTCCTCTTCTCCAGGGACGTCTTTGCTTCTTCTTAACAGCAAGTCACCCCAGTCTGAGCACCAAGCTCAACTGTGTGCTTTAATATAGCACATTAACACATCTTTCCCTTGCAAAGGGAGAGATATGTGGCTGAAATATCCAGACTCCTTTTCCGGGATTTTTCAAACAGCTCTATGTAGTTGGACTTCCAGGTCCTTCGGGTCAAGGTACACCTCTGTGGGGAGCAGTGCTCAGAGCTCCTGTTTCTAATCTCGTCATTTTCCCCCCGCCATTCTCCTGTGACGTTGCTTGCTCGTACCGCTCGGCTCCGGGCAGGAGAAAGAGGACGGCCATAAGGGAACCGTCTGGCACCGGCTTGCCCAGCGGTTCAGCCTCTCTCGCAGGTACTCAGCCTATTTTTGCAGCCCAGTTTCCTTGCAGTTGTTTGCTGAGGGGCTCACATGGGAGGGGAGGGTTGTATTGGCAAGGTTTGCTAGGCAGGAGGTGGGAGCTGCAGGCTGTGACATGAGGGCCCTGCAACTGGGGAGCACCCGGGAAGACTTCCTGGGTGGAAAGGACTTTGCAGAGGGACTGAGCCGGGGTTGCTCGGAGGTGAGGTTATTAAACACAAAACGCCACCTGCAGCAAGGAGGAGCAATGACTTTCGCTGCCTCTGTTAACAGCTTCCCCCCATAAATGGTGCAATCACCAGGCACAGTCCAGGCCATGCTGCAGTCCCAGCTTGGGCTTGGGGACAACGGGGTCCTGCTCCAAGTAAGCTCCTCTGACTGCAGTGAGCAGATGCCCCGGTGAAACTGTGCCTGGTTTTATGCTGACGTTGCTCCTGTGTCAGCGGGGCTTTGAGATCTCTCCTTGCCAGTCATTTCCCATGCACTCTGCTGCAGAAGGATGCCAGAGGATATGAACCCAACATAAGAGAAAACACCCAGAACCACTGTAAACCCAGGCTGTTGAGTCCCCCATCCCCTCATGCTGCACCTCCTTGAACCTCTGGCATCAGCCTCACCCTCTGCCTGCAGATGACATCTAGCAGTTTCAAGGCAAATAACGAGGCAAAAAGGGGTTGGTGCTGTGGGCTGTTTTCCTGATTTGTGCCACTTTGTGCTGCATTAGAGTTGAGAGGGTTTATTTTCCACCTGTTTTTTTTCTGAGAGGCAGCAGGAGTGTCGGGCTTCCCTTGCACAGGGGTATCAGTGGAGAACCTGTTGAGGGTCTCAGAAGAGTGAATTGTCATTTGCATCAGTATTTGGGGCTTTTTAAGAGCGAGAAGTAAATGTATCTAAGCAGAGAGAGCCATTACTGATTTGAAGGAAACTTGACTCCATTTGTCATTGAGAGGCTTGTTACAACCCTCCTAGTTTCCGCAGCCAGGTTTTCTGAAGGTAAAATCAACCAAACCCAAAATGAAATGAAAACTTCACAGCCTCCTAAAAATATCATTCAGGCCACCAGGGCCGAATCCATTTCCTTTTCACAGCTTGGTGCAAAGGTTCTGCCGGGCTCTGGAGAACAGCAGGAAGATCTGCTGCCATTGAGTTAAGCAGCCTGAGCCTGCTTCAAATGTGTGTTGATGATCAGGGGTTCAGGGATCATCAGAGGGTCACTGGAGCCATCAGAGCAGCATCATCGGGTATCCTGCTCTGGCGCGGATGGGGCTGAAGTGAAGCAGAGACGTGACAAGTAGGTCACCGAAATATTTACAGCACTCAATTTTCCTAAAACTGATGTTCCCCTCCAAGCCACCGTGTCACAGTCCCAGAGCCCTCAGCCATTTGCCCCTTGGGCTGAGTCCCACAGTGCAGCCATGTTGGTGGCAAGTTCCCATCCTCTTGGCGCTGCTCAGGGTCACAGTCCTTGTCTTATGGTCCATGTTTTACAGCTATATTATATAGGCACCAGAAGGGATTCTGTCCCCTTCCTGCAAGATAATGACACAGCACCTTTCCATGGGCACACCAAGCAGCTGCTTCAGCCCTGGTGCCCTCTTCCCCCAGGAATATTCTTCCCCCAGAGACATTTCCTACTGCACTGCCAGGGCCCAGCTTGTCTTCACTTTCTGTCTTTGCTCCACCTGGGTGAGTGTCTGCACCTGGACATGGAGAAGGTTGGGAGGACACCAGAAGGAGTTGGAGGGAAGGATCACATGCATGGTTCATCCTTGGTGCACACAGGTTTTTGTGCACTGGGAGCTCAGCATCTTGGTGACATCAGTCCTCAGCGAGGTCACCCAGCTGGTCTTCCAGATCTGGCCCCAGCCAGGGGCTCTGACATACTCAGGTCCGACCAGAGCAAAGTGAGGGTCTGAGGCCCTTCCAGGGAGGAGAATTTATTGCTTCTGTACTTGTGCCACCTGCAGGCCAAAAGAAAACCTGTTTGATCTCCATTCACAGTGCAGTTCACAGCTGCCTGGACGGTTTCCCTGAGCAGCTGGACACTCCTAACCTTCATCTTCTGTGGTTTTGCATGCTAGCTCCCAGCCCTGAGATGTCCTGGAAGGAGGAGTGTATGAATCCACCCCCATGTTTCATCCAGTGGCTGGACCACCTTGTGTTGACTGTGAAGAGCATCGAGGACACTGTGGCCTTTTATTCCAAAGTCCTGGGCATGGAGGTGGTGACTTTCAAGGTAACATGGGGGGGACAGGCTCATCTTGGGTCTAGGGAAGCTGGAACTGCAGTTCTGGGCCAGTGGCTGGTCCTTGTGGATCTCTGATAGGGTCTCTGGGGCATCTCCTTGGAGTGGGATGGTAGGACCAGCACAAACTGCAGGCCATCAAGCTCTGAGTTTCAACACAGTCAAGCTGAGTCAGAGGGAAGTCCAAACCATACTGCAGAAGGAGTCAAAGTGAAAAAAAAAAAAAGAAAGGTTCTTTGAAAAATGGTTTCTAGGGCTGAAGGAGGAGAACCCTCAAACCCACACATCCTCTAAAGATGTCTGACAGGCTCTTGTTTTGATATTTCCATTGGCAAGGAGAGAAAAAGATGGTTAACATTTTCAGAACAGCCCAAACTCATCTCCTGCCCAAGCTTCAGGCCACTTGCCCTGTTTTGGATGTACACACGGCACCTTTTTAACTGGGGGAAGAGTGCACAATGCCCTGGTAAGACTATCTTAAGCATTAAAACCCTGCCCTTACGTGTCTTTCCAGGCCTGTGGGGTGATCATTGAAGAAGGTCCCGTGGCCAGAACTGGTGCCGTGGGTCCAATAACATCCGTCTACTTCCGAGACCCCGATGAGAACCTGATGGAGGTTTCCAGGTACAGCACAGATGTGACTGCAGTCAATGGAGGGGAACCCTAACCACAACCCATACTCTGTCTGTGTCCCAGCAGGAGAAAGGATGCAGAGGCCAGGCTTTTGATGGCCAGTTTCAGGTTCAAGCTTTTATTTTGCAAACCTAGGACAAGTCTCAAATCCCAGCCATAAAAGTAGGGCTGCATGAACCTTGAGAGCTTTCCCAAGGCAGCCTGCTCAGCTCTCACCCCTGGGTGTGAATCCTACTTTTATAAATCATCATCAATGGAGACTTCATGACCTTCTTGGAAGATCTGTCCTCCTGCTGCTGCACTACTCTTGTTGGGACATTTTTCCTGATGTCTGACAGCCCTTTTGCTGCAGTTGGAGCCACTCATTTCTACACTATCCTCCATCAACACAAAGAACCTCTCATTCTTCTTCTCTTAATCGTCACTTTTACACAGCTGAAGATTTCTGTCTCCCTTCTTCTCTGTCTGCCTACTTGGCTTGACTCAGGCTGGCTGGCACTGGTGGCTCTCACACCAAGCCAGTGGTTTAAATCCAGCTGTGACTATTGAAACCCAATTCCTGCCTGGGAACTGGGAACTTGGCCTCAGTGTCTGACACACAAAGCGCTCCTGAGGCTGAAGCTCTGTGCCTCGTACTCAGCTCTCCATAAATAGTTACAGGGTTCCTGTCACCCGGTATGGGAAAGTGCAGAGATGAGATGGCTGCATGGAAGGGAGAGCGTATAAAGTCAGTGAGTTCACCTAGATTTATGCAGGGATGAGGGGGAAATAAGGTGCTAAGAAGATGCTGGCATCAGGCGGAAAACATTGGCTCCCCCTTGCAGCCCAGCCTGGTTGCCCTTTTTTCGCAGTGAGGCAGCAACAGGGCTTTGCTCTGGCCCTTGCACCAGCCGCATGTGCCTGGCCTGCACATCTCCGCTGCCAAGGGAAGGAT
Source organism: Aptenodytes patagonicus (assembly GCF_965638725.1). Lineage (NCBI taxonomy): Eukaryota > Metazoa > Chordata > Aves > Sphenisciformes > Spheniscidae > Aptenodytes > Aptenodytes patagonicus. The sequence continues at coordinate 23,733,243 of NC_134957.1, forward strand.
GCAGCCTTGCACTGCACCTGGGAGGGATTTGCTCCTCCTTTCCATCCCCGTGCAGGACACATTCCTGCGGGCTGTTGGTCTCAGTCATTCATTTTTGGAAGAGCAGCCTCCTTGCAAAACTTGACCCCCCATGGCAACATGTCCAGAGCTTGGGAGAGCCTCTGGACCAGGGAGAGGAAGGCCAGCGCTCTTGCCTTCCTCTGTCCAGAAGAGGCATCCAGAGTCGCTCCCGGAGCTCTGGCGTGGAGCTGCCTGCATGGCATGGAGGGAGGCACGGCTCATCCCTGTGAGGAGGAAGGCATGTCAGCAGAGCTGGGGCAGGGCTCTGCCACAGCAGAGTCCGCTCTGACTCTGACTGAGGGCACTCAATTACTTGTGGGACTGTCCTAAGTTTTCTTCTTTCTTTAATTATTTAAAAAGCAATTCTTCAGTTATTTAAAAAGCATAAAACAATAAAGAAGGACTCGGGGTTTTTCAGGGAGAGCAGTTCCCCGGCTGGCCACACTGCGGTAGCAATGTTATCATCACGGAACTAGTGCTGGAAGGCAGAGAGGGCTCTTCTGACCTCTACAGTCAAAATCCTCTCTAAAATTGAAACAATCCGTGAATTGTACTAATTTTTTTCTGCTGGCATTTCGTGGGAGATCCAAAATCCTCCATGGCGCGAAAAAATGCAAAGCCCTAAAAAATTCAGTGCTTCAGATTACCGAAAGCTCGCGCCGGTTGGCGGCCGCAGGGACGAAAGCTGCTTTCGGCGCCAGTTGAACCATTTGTGGGAACTAAAGACAAGAGCTGCCACGGGAGAAAGCCGCAGCTCGTAACCTTCACCTTGTGAACGGAGCCCCGGGGGGGACGACCCCCAGGGAGGGACCCCCGAGGAGGGACACCCCCCCACACACACACCCCCCCCCCCCGGGGAGCGGAGCCCCCCGCCGTCCCGGAGCCCGCCGCCCCCACCGGCGGCTGCTCTCCAGGGTGCTGAGGGCCCGCGGCGGTGCCCGGCCCTCCCGCGGGACCTCGCGGGTGGGTCCTGCCCACGGGAGGGGGCCCATGCCCACGGGAGGGGGCTGACGGCGGCATCGTCTTCCCGCCAGCCCTGCCTCAGCTTTCCCCCGCTCTCTACGGCTCAGGGCTTCTCCCTGGCCAAGTGCTTGTGCCAGCGGAGCCCTACTAATTTCTGGCGTGGGACTGCAGCTATTGATTGATGACTAACACGGATCCTGCCTGGCTCTGCACTGCGAGTCTCCTTTCATTCACTGAGCTTGCTACTGTAAATATGTGCGTGGGGAAATGTTTCCTTTTCTTAATTTTAGTTGTCATTTATCTTGGAACGGCAGTAGAAAGAAGGACAACGGCTCTTTTCTTACTCAGCCTGAGAGGAGAAGTTAGGGACTTTGGTGGCACCATATTAATCACTGAATACCCTCAGTGTCACACAAGCTGGTCTATAATTTTCACAGGCCATTTTTTCCCGTGGCTCTTTTAAGGCCTTGCTTCCCTTGCCAGTGCTTTGGGCGTCCTAATTAGTTAAGGATATGAAACATTTCCTGTTTGAAACTGGAAATAACGAGTGAGACACTTTCCTGGGCTGGGATACTGGAAGCGTCTTCAGGGTCCTAGACTTTTAGAGGAAATACCATGAATGAAATAAATCTCAAGTGTGCCTTTAGCTCCTAGATGCTCTGGAAAGGCCACTTACTGCTTCAGCTGATAAGGGGACCAATAAAAGGAAAGTTGGACCTACCAGCCTTCCTGAGCCTTCCCTTCCTAATTTTACAAATAGTCTGCTGAAAGGTGTCAGGATTGCATGGGACAGGCAAGACATGAATGAGGTTTAGAAGGGTTTCTGTATCTCAGGGACAAAATGTAGCCTGAGACCCAGCTGAAAAGCTCTTTTTTCTGCTCCAGCACCAATAGGTAAAAGGTGCTAGTTCCCTCCTCTCCTGCTCAGTTTCATTGCTATATGGCATCACTGCAGCATGGTGCAGAAGGCCTGGAAATGAGAACATTGGAACAAATGTTCGGGCACTGAAAGCACTGATAGTCCACTGAGATGCATTGTTCCCTCCACTGAAGCCCATCTCGGTTCTGTCACACATATTGATTCCCTTGACAAATGTTGAGCTAATGGCTGACTTGGAAGGCGCTGGATCCGTGGGTTTCCAGTTCATTGGGCTGTGAAACATGGAATGACAGTTTTGGTGATCTCACACCTGACTCGATCCAAGGGAAACTAGAAGCTTGTCATGGAAACTTAGCGAGTATTTGAAATCCGTTGCTTAATGGAGAAACACTGGGTAACTTCTCTTCGTTGAGCGATCGTGTTTAACCACAGCCAGGCTTTGCTGGCTAATAGCTATTGTTCTCACCAGGAAAAACAGCCTGCAGGGCTCAATATAAATATATGACTCTGGAGAAATCACTGGCCACAAGCCAGCCTTCTAGCTGGTCCTGTCCTAGCCTCTGCAGTGTTCCCCATCTACTGGAAAAGCCTCTGTATTGCGTATGTTCAGATTAAAACTGAAACCCTGATGGTCTACATAATGTAGCATTAAATCTTTATGCAGAAAATGAATTTACTTCCGTTCTTTATTCAGAAAGATTCAGTGTGAAAATGCTAGACAGTATGAGAGAGTGGATTACCAGGTGGGCAAACAGTTTTGCCCTGGCTGGGAAGTTCTCTGCATAGACCACTACCAGCAAGCTAAAAAGGAACCGGCCCACATTCCGTCTTGCCTGTCTAGTCCCATCTCGGTCCCCCTTGCAGAAGGCAACCCTAACTTCCGCAACAGAAGCTGTACCTATATCATGATCACATCGGAAACAAGCCCTTTGGATAAGCAATCACAGTATTTGCCTAATGTACAGAGGAATATTGCATAGTTCTCCATCTTACTGTTCAGAAAGGATGCAGGGTAAGAAAGCCTTTCAGTGAATGGCTACTCAGGAGCACAAGTACTGATTTCATCCCAGCTGGAAAGATGAGTTAAGGACTGAGCCTCAGTAAGCTTTCCATCCTCTCGGGGGAGAGAAACAGGAATTTCCCAATGTGAGTCACAGTGTGTATGTGTCCAAGTCACCATCCAGAGGTGCCCATCTCTGCACGGACTATAGAGGACACTTCTGGTGAGCCAGCTCTGAATAGGTGCCTGGGCGACCTGCGCAAAGCCAGAAGGGATGATGTGGGACAGCCCTAGGATTGGCAGGGATCACCTCTCAGGAGGCGTACGATGCAGGTGTAGGACTGATGTAGGGTTCCTCGCCTACCAACTGCCTTTCATTCAGAAAAGACATACAGGTTTTAAGGGTCCTTGAACCATCCCTTGTACACAGAGAAGTGACAAAGACTTCCCAAGTGCTGGAGAAATGGGAGGCTTTTACTGGAAAAGAAAAAAAAAAAAAAAATCCCTCTCTGCCTGAGAGTTTTGCAGGCAGAGCTGTTTACAGTAACTGATAGATTTTTCATCTGGCCAGCGTGACTAACTAACCATGATCCGAAAAGTGCCCAGAAGAGCGCTAAGAAAAGCGCACATTTGGAGTTGAACTTCCTCTTCTTCCCAGACTCAGCGGTTAGGCATTCTGCACAGAAAAAACTTTGAATGCAGCTTTAAAAAATATCTAGACACAGTTCCTTCTGGGGAACCGGCTTCCAGATGATACCCCAGGATTCTCATAGATTTCCATGGGAGTTTTTTTGTATTTGTAGTGACCTTTCAGCTACTCAGACAGCATCAACTGTGAGTTGAAATTTAATCTGTGTACTAATTACTGACACAGACATACCTCCTGCCTTGTGGACTCCTTTGGTATTAAAGCATCTACTTTGACTTCGAGGGGTGGGAACTTTCCTGTCATTGGAAATGAATAGTAAAGCACCAATGAAGAAAGGAATCAGATTTTCACTGGGACAAGTCCCTTATAAAAAAAAAAACCAACCACTTGCTGTTCCCTCACAGGCTGCAGGCCAGCTGGGAACTATCTGACAGGTTCTCCAGGTTGTCCACCATGGTGATGATGGTTTCTATTTTTTCTTCTGGAAGCACATGAGAGGCGTTGGATCGAAACTTCTTCAGGAGTGATTCTTTGCTCAGAGGCTTCCTCCAGTGCCCATAGAAAGTGTCACATTTGCCTGTCAGGACATCCCCGCTGTGCAGGAGCAGTGCCACCTCTCCGTACATCTTGTCAAAGTTGGCCACGTTATCTTCAGGGTGCTCCACCACCACTTTGTCCAGCAGCTCCCTCAGCTCCTGCCGGTGGATGCTGCTCTCTGTGAAGGAGCTGAGGCCCACCTCACCATCCAACAGGGCAGTACAGGCATTGAATTGGAAGGAGTGTCTGGCCTGGTGTTCGGAGCTGGGGAAAGGCCGATTGATGTACTTTGACACTGGGATCTTCAGCACAATGGTGCGGATCAAAGAGGGAGAGAAGGACCCTGCATAGTTGATGAACAGGTTCCGGACAGACAAGGCAGCATCCACCACCCAGTGCATGCCCAGGTGGGCTGGGAATCGCTTGAAAGCAATATCCTGCTTCTCCAAGAGGAACTCATGATGGTCACTCGGTGTGGACAGTGGTTTGGGTTGATAGACACTGTAGAAAGCACTGAATCCAGAGCAACCAGGGATATCATCCAGAATTGAGGGGTTAGCCTCCATCCCTCGGGCGGCCAGCAGCGCTGCTTCGAAGCCCAGGCGGGTAGCATTTCCGATATGCAATGGCTTGGCTTGGGTGGCGGCGTTTGCCATGGGTGCCCCTGCAAGCGATGCAGCAATGCCCAAAGCATGTGCGCACTGGGCCGCGCTGAGAGAGAGCAGTTTTGCAGTGGCTGCAGCACTGCCCATGGTACCGACCACCGAGGGAGGGTGGAACCTAAAGGGGAAATTGCAGATATGAGCATCCCTGCCTGCTTGGCACAGGGAGCACCCAAGCGCCTCACTTACCAGACCTGCCTGTGGGACTGGAAATGAGCTGCCAAGTCAGCCAGTGGAAATCCCTCACGGCTCTGGTGCAGGTGGGATTCACCTAACTCAAAATTTAGCCATCTGAAAACTAAGCGTCTACTTGAAACTTCATTGGAGACAACAGACTGAGCTCAGCATCTCCAGAAAGCAATTTTTAATTTTCCCTAAGAGTAGGCGGCATGGCTTGTGTCCATACAGCCAAACTTTCTCCCCTCAGACAAATAAGGTGGCCTCATCTAACATGCCGAAGGGTAACAATTCCTGGTCGGTGCTGCCCCTTGGACCACACCAGGGCAGAAATTGTGCCAGGGACTGTGCCCACAATTAAGCTGTCTGCATGGCTGTGGGCCACTGCCTGTCCTGTGCTTTTGCCCTGGTTACTTTGGATGACGACACTGCAGACTCAGTGGTAGTCCTCTTGATGGTTATTTTTAAGGCAAGATCACTGGAGGCCACCAAATGATTATGAAATAAGCGGTGACTCATCAGCTCTGGCAGAACCGGCATTTGGCTCTCAGTAGGGCTTTACCCTGATCCTGAGTTCAGCTGGACTTAAACTAACATTTTGAAACCCTGAGTAGGCCTGTTAACAGACTCACCAACCCTCTTCCTACTCGGTGAAGAAAAGGAGGTTTACCTTTTGGGAATGTTGTGAGCCTCAGTGGAGAAATGCATGAGCCTTCCTTGCACTTCCAGGCCCACATTAAATGCCAGCAGGAAATCCACGCCGTTGGGTTTGGTGCTTGGAGGTAGCATCTGGGAAGCTGCCAGAAGAGCTGGCAGAACAGCCCCTGACGGGTGAGTAGCAGGGTGCCAGGTATCATCGAAGTCCATGGAGTGAGTCTGCCAGAGAAATGGAGATAAGGACATGCTGGTGTCGGGGGCTGTGAGCTGAGGGAGCTAGGGGTCCTTGCTGATATTGCTGAGGCTACGTCTGTAACAACATCCACCCGGTCACCTAGTGGTCCCCATGGTGGCTGTTCGGTCCCTCTAAAAGCAGTGTGCAAGACTGCAGAGGAGCCCATGACTCCTTGTCCCCCATTACCCCTCCCAGTCACCAGTCTGCTGCCTGTAATACTTAGTAGTGTCTCTGAAGGCACCACAAAGCAGAGCTTCTCCTGGAAGAGCCCGCCTTACCGCAACTCCGTTGGCGAACGCAGCCAGCGTGGGGGAGAGCTTTACACCTGGCTTGCCATAGACAGAGCTCACGGCAACCGAAGAGTACAGCTCCTGTGAAAGGGAGAGAAATTCAGGGGAAGACCTTGAGTGAAGCAGTGATCGTGTGATGCCAGAACATCCCTCTACTGCAAGGCAAAAGTCCTACATCAGCCATGAAATGAGGCCCTGGCTATGGTGGTGATGTCAGGGTGGGGACCACGTAACTTACGTGGCAATATGGGGCTGTTCTTACCCGGCAGTACTGCAGAGCGATATCGAACACATGCGTCGTGCTGCCCACCAGGCCAACCCCAATGCTGTCAAGGATCATCCTCTTGCTTCTGTGACAGACGGTCTTGGACAAGTGCTCGGGTCGAACTGCATGGATGAAGGCGGCAAAGCTGCTGGTCACGGTCTCCTCTGGAGCGCTCCTGGCCACCACTGCAGCACCAAAAGAGAGGGGAGGGGGTAAAGACACGTGTGGGCCACGTGCTGACAGCTCAGAGGTCTTCAGCCTCTGGTCTCACTGAATTTATTGAAGGGCAAAGGCAGCTGGAGAGTGCAGGATCTGCCCAGCATGTCCCTTGGGTCGCGTGGCCGCATACAGCTCTACAGATTTGAGAGGTGACGTACGGCTTCCCTGTGCTGTCCCAGGCTGTCAGCCTCTCCCTGAGAATGCCATTTGGGCCCAGAGTCATCTCCTGTGGCTTCAGGCACTTGGCAGAGTCTAGGAGAGGAGCACCGTTGCTCCAGGCTCTCTCAATAGACAGTGGAGAGATGATCCTGGCGAGGGGACTGGCATCTTCTCTGAGGGGAGGTGCCGTTTCTCCCTCATTGCCAGCACAGGGAGCCCAAGGTGAGCAGGGTGGTGTGAATCCTGTCCCTCTCCATGGGTTTCCAAGGGTCCACAGCACGTCCTGGCTCCTACTGCCTTCACATGCTGTAAGGACTACTCTGTGCACCTCCTGGGGTGGCTTCAAGAAGGTTCAAGTGAAGCAGTTTCAGGGCTCAGCCACATCCCCCCCCCCCCCCCCGGGTTTCAAGCAGCCATCTTTTTGGGGGGGTCAATACAAATTATGTCCCTTTATCTGGAGAAAAGGCAGAGCAGGTGCCCTGTTACATTACCAGTGGTGCCCTGCCGGGAGTGGGTCACATAAAAACAGCTTCCGTTATTTTTTGGCAAGCAGGACTAGACCCCAAAGCCTGGATTTATCCAGAAGTTTGGTCCTACAAGGCACTGAGGTGTCTTGACTCAGCCAGCAAAGCTCTTAAGCCCTATGCACTCAAAACAATGCTAGTGCTGATAAAAAAGGCCTTTGTGTGTTCCTTCATAGTTGAGCTCAGCATATCAGAGGATTCAGCCTACGCTTCAGAAGGAGATTAAACCAGAAGATCTCCTGAGCTCGGTGTTTGAAGGAAAGTTTTTCCTGTCTCTGAAAACACCTTTGCTGGTAGACAAGAAGCAGCACGTCGAGCTTCCCAAGGCAGAATCGGTGCCTGTATTTATAACCTGTAAGGTAGAGCTGGGCAGACAGCACAAGCTACTGGCACTTTTGGATTTGGAAGTCACCATTTCCAAATCTTTGGAGGTGTTAAAATTCTGTGGAAAATATCCAGTTTGGGACCATTCTACTTTTTAATTTCAGTGACAAATTGCTTTGTTTTGATGAATTTATAATTCATAGAATTATAATTATTATGACCCATTATAATTTATAATATCATTTTGAGAGTGCACATGAGAGTAGAAAAACTATAAAATTCAATACAGCTAACATCTGCATGATTGTGAATCCATATAAATACACACATGTCTGTATGTATGTGGGGGGTGCACGCACACATGCACGCAGATAACAGATGGCATTAATGTCCAAATGAAACTAATCACATGAAAAAGTCAAGATGAGTGAAGCAAGAAAATAAAAATACTTTGCTTCAACATCTTACGGGAAACCTCATCAAAATCAACAGGTACATATGACACTTTATTTTTTAAACAGAAAATATCCCAATCAAAAAAATGACCATTCCCTAATTTCACTAGCAGGTATTCATTCTTAAATGTCATGCCTACTGACTCACAGTTTGCTTGCAAATGTATTTGGACTCACCTAGAGCCTAGGAGTCTAAAAGCTACTTGTAAACACAGCTGAGAATGCCATCATTGCTGTGACTCACTGAAATAAAACTCACCCCTCGCAGCGGCTCTGCGAAATATATTGCTATAGGAATCTGTAACACTCAGCAGTTTGGAAACCTTCTGCTGACAAAAAACTGTGTCCTCTCTGTGAGCATCTTCAGTACACCACAAACGAAAGCACCAACGCCCTCAAGGAGAAGGAACCAGTGAAGACAAACCAGATTGGAGAGGCTGGAGCAAAATCCACTCGAATCACACTGCACCCATAAAATTTTGATTGCTTCCTTCCCGTTATCAAATGCTCTTTGTCACTTCAGTAGGCAGCAGTATTTTTTAACTCTTCAGTTAAAAGCATTTCATGACTCCAGTGTTTTTGTCCTGGTATGGCAGCTGTGCTGCAGAACTTAACAAAAAAAAAAAAAAAAAAGACCCTGTCCCAGAGCAAATAAATCTGTGTGGATTATTATTATTTTTCTTGTTCTCAAGTGTTCATTAAGTAACATGCCTTGCATTTATTGTATTAATAACACATTTTAAAATAAGTTAATAGACAAACTTATAACAGACCGAGTGGCTACACAGCAAAGTTCTGCTTAATTTGTCTGGAGCAGAGAAGCTGTAGACATGCAGTGCTGGAGAAGACAACAGGCTGGCTGTGAGACACGGAGAACGATCCGCGAATCACTTCAAGTACTGCTAATAGCAAGATCAGATGTAAAACAGAAGTAATGACAAACAGAGGAGTTAATGATCGGAGCAATCCGATGACAGCTACAATTTAAATATCTTATATTTATGGTCAAAGAGTAAGAATTTGGAAAGTCTGGTTCTAAATCAGTTAAATTTTCTGTTCTAGCGCGGGACAAGCAATCAACATTTTTACCACTTGTTACTTCTCTCCTTGTTCTTTAGCAACCGAGGGCAGCGATCATCACAAGACCCCCCAGGCATGCTTTGTCTTCCACGAATTTGAGCGGTTCATCTCAGTGTGCTTAGCCCAGCGCTTTCTTTTTTTTTAAAAAAAGTAATGACATGATTATTTTGGGATGCTCTTTAAAAAAGGGTAGGGAATGCTGTTCTGCAGAGAGATACAAACCGTGAGTAGCAGTTTTGTGAACTTGCCGGGAGCTTGCCAAGAACTTCTGGGATTTCTAGAGTAAAGACAGAGGAAGAGCATTTGTCACCTAAGCTGCTTGAGCTTCTTCAGAGCCATTTTACTGGTTGTGCCTCTAACATGGCATTGTAAGACACTCACAGATCAAACGAGCGGATAAAACCAACTACATATTTAAAGGAGGAAAAAAAAAAAACATTTTTCCAAAGCTCAGTCCAGCAGGGGTGCCAATAATATCCAGGGAAATAAAGCGGTACAGTAGAAGGGGCAGCACAGCCTTTTCAGACCTACCATGAAATCCTCTTACGGCTGCGAGCAGGACCAGCTCAGAGTGGACACGAGGAGAAAAAAACCACACAGCACGTCCCAACAACAACAACCCCCCCGCCACGGCACTGTGCAAAACACGTTTGGGACGCATAAAAGGAACAGGCATGGAAGGAACAGGTTAGTAACTATGAATAAAGTGTCTGTGAAAACCATCTGATTTTGTTAGTATTGGGGCAGGTTCCCATTTAATGTCACGATAATTTTGACCAGTTGAGGAAACGCCCAGAAAACGACATTACCTCCTTAAAGTGAAAAAAGGAAAGATTAGAGATGAATAGGTTTTGTACATGAAATAGTAGTTACCTGTAAGGTTAAGTAGACCATGCTGGTGGCTGCTACCACTGCTTAATCCCCAGCTCTGCACTGCTCTATTCGAGGGATGGGAGAGGTGTCTGTCTGAAAGGTGCTTTGCTGTCAGGGTTTATATATGCTTCTGAAAGGCAATTTGCTTTTTGTTTTTTTGCAACTGAATTTCAAGTGTGATGACATCAGCCTCTGGGGACGGAGAGGGTGGGGGGAATAGATGAGGAGGGGTGGTTTTTCTCTGCTGAACGGAAGGGAAACCCCCCTGGTTTCAGGAAATAAAAAAAGGTTTAGGACAATAACCGACAAGGTTCAAGGAAATGCCTGTCTCCAAAATGCCACAGGTGCCAATGTGTGAAGCAACTGGCCCCAGGCTCCTCCTACAGAGGAGGACTATAAAACTGGTACTTACCAGGAAATGAGAGGGACAAGAGCATCCTCCCATTGAGCTGAAGTGTCACCAAACCAGGTAATCCAAGCTGCAGAGGGAGAAGTGTGGCATTGGTGTTTTTCTTTGATGCTTTTCTCGAATACATTCAGTGTTTTGTCATTTGGCTGAATCTTTTCATAGCTCTCCTTCTTCTAAATATTCAGCTCTGCGATGTTGCCTGCCATGTGCTGCCGGTTCATTGAAATGTTAGTGCAGACGTGAACTCTGTAGCTTCCAGGAGGCAGCGGGACCCTTCGTTCCCAAATGAACATTTGGACTTTGGGGGAATGCCATGGCTCTTTGCTTTGTCTAATAGTGAAACCTGGGGACATTTAACATGCTGCGTATTATTTTGTGCAGAATAACAGCCTGGTGTGATACATCTTGCATTTAAAACCAGCCTGAATTTGCTACTAAATACTAGTCAGACCCTTGATCACTGTGAACATAGCAATGCATCTCAGGCAACTTCATGCTGTTTTTCACCAGAGGAGAGTCAGGGTTGTGATATTTATTCCAGCTGTGTAGCGTTGTCGTGCACTGTTAATCTTGCTGTGTGCTTATCCAAAAAGAATTGCATTTTATTCTCTTAACGTGTTTATCTTGAGAGACACAGTATTTTCTCAGAGCTATATAAACATTTGTTATCATTAATAAGGTGGGATGGAAAACTAATCGCAAAATGCCACTGGGGAATAAGTGTCTGAAAAATTAACGTTTTGGTATTTATATATGTGTCCCATGGCATGCTAAGCCTTGCTCCAACCTCCTGTGGAGACAACGTCCATACACCAGCATATTCCCATTAATATTAATCAAGGTAAAGAAGCACAGGCAGCAGATGTCAGTGCAAAGCAGATGCACACAGTGATGTCTGCAAAGCCCAGGTATAACAGCAAGGTGGAAAGTAGGTGCAGAGGGGGATGACCTTTTCTGGAAGGGGTGAAGGGAAGTTATTGCAAGCAAGGCGGCAAGTAAAGGAAAAGGTGTTCAGAGGCTGCAGCCCAGCTGGCATGCTGGCCACGTGGGCATGGCTCAGAGGTCATGCTGAAAGGAGAAGAGCCAGGACAGAGGGAGGACCTCACGAGCCATTTCTGCAAACCCCATGCTGAAGAATGTCAGGGCAAGCAGGAAAAGGAAAGAAGACAGAGGAGGGTGGGTGCATGAGGGGATGGCTTTGGCTTTGCCCTCGCTGCACGAGGGATTTGTGCAAGGGAAGGATCACCCCGGGCTGCCCCATCCGTTCGGTAGACCCAGCTCTCTGAAAGGCCTGGCAGCACCCCAGGTCTTCAGGTGCCTCCTCACTGTGGGGAGGTCTCCATCCTCGCGGTTTCCTGGACAGTGGCTGTGCTGGCTGGTACCCCGTGTGTACAGAGAGCTGCTAACCCCACATGGTAGAAAGGGACTTCCCGTTTGCTCCTCTGCCTCCGCACTGCCCTGCGTTGCCTGCATGATCTCTACCCAAAGAGCTACTTTGCAGCAGTCCCAGCTGAGGATGCCCGGCTTTCAGACTTCAGCACAAAGAAAAGACCTGGTGGGAGATCCTTCTTTGCTGTGTTGCACGGACTGGGGAGCAGAGGTGTCATGTTATCAGTTTTCGGTAGTGCATGAGGAGAAATAGGTCCTTACAAAATGCCAGAGGCAGCAGCGGCACGAAACGGTTAGTGACAGCAGCAATGAGTGGTTTTATCCCAGGGACAAACACGGCTTGGGCATACTTTGGACAGAAAACACCTCTGGGTGTTTCCACGCAGACCCTTGTTTCTCCAGGTCTTGGTGCAGCCCACAGCATTACTAGTGCTGCTACTCCTGAGAGAACAGGAGGGGATTAATTATTTGATGTGTCCTTACGTTGCATGAAATGGAGGAGGAGGGGAGGCAATGCACAAATGCTGAAATGGTCTTAGGACAGGGAGCACAAGTCTGTGTTTGCAGTGCGTGGGGAGATGCTGCGGGTAGGTGTGAGCAGAGCAGGTCTGCAGCTGTTTCCAACCCCAAAACCTTTTCCTCCCAAGGGAAGCTCCTTTATCCTCCTCCTTTTCCATATCTTGGTCTAAATCCTCTCACATCCTTTCCCTTTACACCTCCGTAGCCCGATATGGCATATTCTGGTATTGCCTTTCCCCCCTTCTCAGATGTCCTATGAAGGATTGCACTGCAAGCAGAGGGAACCAGAGGGAACCAGCCCTATCACTTGTGTCTCTACATCCTCCACAAAACCAAGCTGTATGTTGCAGGCTCTAAAACCGCTAGCACAGCTAGTTATGCACGAACCGCCAACAAAGCGAGCCTTGGCAAATTGAAAACCACTTCTGCGAGCCAAGCAGCCACCTGGCCAGCCCATCTTCCTCCAGAAAACCCATCTCATCCTCCTCCAGAGACCAACTCAAAACAGGGGCTTGTTGCAGCATGCCTAGAAAGCCACTGTCTGAGCTATTTCAGAGCGAAACATCTGGAGGAACTTAATATTGTGGCCCACCTCCAAGTATAACCATTTAAACCAAACCACTTATTTATATCTGAATGTCTTTAAAAAAAAAAAAAAAAGACAACGTCATGGACTCCACAGGTACCTGCTCAGCTCTTCCTAAGGGCGCATCGTTTCTTAGGGCCTCCTTCAAGTCAGTAGTTTATACAGATGCTTGACGTTAAAAGAGAGTGTTCCTCCCGCAGAACTGTGATTTGGTGCATCTCTCTTTCTGAACCAAAAAATCTAACCTTCAGCACAACCAAATAATTGGATGAATTAATTGTCCCCCAAGGTTCACTTGAAAGTTTTTACCCTTTACACATTTCATGAGAGTTTAAGTTGCTGAATAAGTTCAGAGCTGTTAGGAGTCAATTTATCCTTCATTCTTCATTTTTGTGAAAGTTACATCCTTCAGAATAAATGGAGAGAAGGAAAACATGGGGGTTTTAGTGGAACAAAAGAGTCCAGAGGCCACTGATATTTGTAAAACGTGTATGTCTGCCCAGGAATACTGTGTGCTTGAGAGTAGACACTGGGATTTAGGTTCATTAATATTCACAAAACTATTTCTTCTTTGGGTGGTGCTCCTTCACTCCTCGCTTCCCATATCAACAGTAGTGCCGCATGCTTTCCTTTCTTTCCAAAAGGCTTTTTGGAATGGCTGAGAAGAGAATACATCACTTTCTCCTTTTCCAGCTCCTTTAGGTCATAAAATGTTCTAAAAATACCAAAATAACAAGAACATTGCTGTTTTATTTTCATCTTTGTTTCCTAACAAAAACCTCCAGAGAGCAAACTCCAGCTCATGGTACCCAGGAGTGCAGAGGAATGGAAATGTGGGGGCTGCCTGCAAATAGACGAGTTAATGGTAGAAGTATGAAGCGTTTGAAAATAGACTATTTAGTCACTAGGGTTTCAAGAAAGGGATGGAGCTGGAAAATTCCATCTGGAAGGGAGACTGTGTATGTGTATGTCGTGCCTGACTGTTTGTCTGTAACAGTGGATAAGAAATGTCCTGGAATGGCTCAAAAATACCTTGTGGGTTTCGTCTGAATGTTTGTTCATTTGTGTTAGGCTATTCATTCCTCTCCATCTCCAGCAGCCTGGAGAAGAGGGGGCAGGAACCATCACCACCACCTGCAGCGCTTTGGGGCACCTAAACATGTTTTTGCCAGAAATCCTCGTAGCCTAAATAGGTTGTGTGTGTTTTTTCTGGATAGGACTCCGGAAAGTAGGCACCTAAAGTTCTGCTTTGAATCGAGCCTTTGTCTGAAGCAACGAGTGGGGAGGCACTATGGAAACACCTGAGCCTGTCACCAGTTTCTCCCTCCTTGGAGCAGGGGCACTTCTCTGAAGGTTGGCTGAGCGCCTGAGCCAAAGCAGCACTGGTCTAGACGCCGATGACAGTGAGGTTGTGGGGGTGACCGCCGACACTCTTGTTTTGTCTGGAAGGGCCATGGCGAGCGCGGCGGGTTTTGCAGCCGTCTTTTACAGCGAGCCTGCGGTGCTGGGGCTCCTCGCGAACGTGGTCAGCGCCTTCCTCCTTTGCCTGCAGAACTTTGCCGTGGCGCACACCGGCCTCAGGCCACAGGGAGCAGAGGACATCCTCGCAGGTGGGTGATGCTGCTCATGGGGGACACTGGGACTGCTGGTCAGAGGGGAACTTTCCCTGAGAGCGCCAGGCAGGATGGACTCTTCGAGAGTCATCCCTGTGGGCCAACGGACAGCATTGGTGGGACAGGTGGGGAAATGTGGGCTTTCTCCAATGTACAGTAGGTCTGTTGTGCTCCCTAGGATGGCTGCTCCTCCTTCCCCAGCAGCTCTGCCAGGGATCTGGTCCAAACCTTTCACGTGCCATTCCCCTACCTTCATAGATCCAAACTGCTCCTGGACCTGCTCACCATACTGAGCATACCAAGGGGCTCAGTGGCCATGCACCAAGGCTCCGCACAGAAATTTGTCATAAAGGTGGGAAGAGAGGGGAAGACAGAGGCCATGGGGCTGGTGACAAGAAGGCTGTGGGACCTGAGGTGGGGTGTCCCCCAGACCTTGGAGACGCAGCACTGCTTCCTGCAACTCAAGCCTTTTTGTGGCTTGTTTCCTACCTGACCTCTTCATGTGTCTCTCAGGTGTCCACCTCATCCTGATTGGAGGCTTTGTCCAGCTCCTGGCAGGATTTCTTGTGTTCCGGAAGTATGACCACCTTGGAGGTGCAGCCTTTCTCACCTTCTCCGCTCTGTGGAGTAGCTATGGGGCTACACGCATCATTGCGGCCGCTTACCCCTCCTTGCAGAACATAACGCTGCCCTCAGGGAATGCCAGCCACCTCCTGCCCACCGGCATGGCCCACCTCTCTGCCAGCCAAAGTGCGGTGGCTGGGCTGGTGGCCTACATTTCCATTTCCTTTATCCTCTCCTTCTGCTCAGCCACAGTGAACTACATCATGCCCTTTATATTTGGGGCCATCGCGCTTGCCCTGGTGTTTGAAGCAGTTGCACTGTTTGGCCAGTGGGCCCTGGTAGTGTCAGGTGTCGTTGAGCTTGTCATCGTCACGTGTGGGTTGTACGGAGCGGTGGCTCTCCTGTTCAAGGGCATCACACAACGGTACGTCCTTCCAGGCTTTGGGCATCCTCTCTTCAATGTCTTGCTACTGGGGTCAGCACAGAAGAGCTCTTCCAAGGCCATTGGGGAAGAAAAGAAAAAGAATACAAAGTATGCCGAGCCAATGGCCCTAGGCAACATCTGCAATACTGTCTCTGCCTTTTTTTTTGCCTTTTACTTCTTTGGGTACATGAAGAACTTCTGTATCGGAGCAGCGTGGATATCCATCATCTCCAGCTGCCAGCTGCTGTCCAGCTTCTACAGTTATCTGAGAGGTGATGTCTACTACACTACCAAGTTTGGTGTCCACAGTCTCTACTGGCTGGTGATGTCTTGGGAAGAGTTTACACTCACCACCTTCCTTGGGCTGTCCAAGGCTCAGGAAAGCAGGCTGGGAATGTTTGGAGGGTGGTTCTTCCTGGCCATTGCCTGCATGCTCTTTCTGATGTCAACCCACAAAGATACCCTGGAGATGCTGCAAAATGCCTCATTCATCATCCTCACAACCGCCTCCATCCATCAGATCCCAATGCCAGGTGCTTACCTGTTCCTCGGGGCTGCCTGCAGCCTTTGCACTGCTCTCTCAATGTATGCCACTTTTGCCAGCCTTATCAACTCCATCGGGGAGAAGGTTTTGATTCCAGTTGGTGTCCAGGCTATGTCCAGCTCAGCTCTTCAAACCACACTGATGGCTGTCAAAACCTGCTTCACAAGGTCCAAGAATTTCCCAAGTGGCACCAGTGCTGAAGTGCCAGATGCCTTGTTCTACGTCTGCAATGGCCTGGCTGCAGTCTCTGCCATCCAGGGTAGTTTCAGTGACCCCAGCAGACAGCAACTCTCCATACCCTCTGTGCTCATCCCAGGAACCATAATGCAGCTGTATGTCTGCAGGATCCAGGTTCAAGGAGGGAGAAGGTTTGGTTGCATTCTTCCATTCTGCTATGCTGCCTTCTGGGGAGCATGGACCTGGCTTCGGTTTGCAGGTAACGCAAGGTCAGGATTACTATTTTGCTTACTCAAAAAAAAAAAGGGATGTTGTTAGGAAATTTCAGATTGCTTTCTCCAACATAATTCCTTCTCCCAGGGGATTCAATGACACCAGGTTTACCAATATTCCTCCTTGTAAAAAGATAATGACCAAACATCCCAGCTTGTACTCACGTAATTGATTGCCATTGCTGCAGTCACTTGGTACTCTCACAGCTACAGGAGTCTAAGTTGTGTCTTCAACCCCAACAGAGGTCAAGATTTCCCTGATAAACTATTGTGAGACAGCACTCAGACCATCTCCGGGCTGTTATCTCAGAATAACAGTTCAGGAGATGCTTTTTAGGCAGTGGAATACTCCAGGTTCCGGATTTGTCCTTCAGAAGCCTAGAGCGATTCATCTTAGTTGGTCATAGCCATGAAAGAAGATCTCAGAATGATGAGCCTGGGCTTTAAAAAGTCTTATTTAGCTCCAGGTGGGCAGCATGTTCATACAGCCTCCATGCCAGGCCCCATTAAAATGAACACCTGTGGGGAAAGTTAAAGCTATTGCTTAAGAGGTATGCCAAGAAGCTATTAATGTTTTCAGGCAGACCCTGTTTATTACAAGCTGGAGGTAAAATCATCAGCTTTTTTGGATAACTATCACCAGTTCTTCAGTTAATACCTCAAATACTTTGCATTGCAGAAGCACTGGGTTTCAATGCGGTAGATTTTCTTTATAGCGGCCACCATCAATTAGTTTGAATTGTAGTCATTCCAACTGCAGATATGTCATTCTTCTGTTACGCTGCACTTAATGGTTTGCTCACAACCAAATCTGCTGCTCCTTTTTCAGGCCACCTGGTGAACATCGGTGCGGGGAACAGTGAAGGATTCACTGCTGGTTCTATTGCCTTTTTGGTGCTCAATGCTTTTTTAATTATTTTAGGTAAGTCTCAGTACCATATGTGATTGTTTATTGAGGGGTATTCGGGGTCAGATCATTAATTGCATCTGTGGTCACTCTGTGGTGGAGATGCACAAGTGAGGGTGTCTCAGCTCTCTCTGTCACTCCGATTAAGCAAGAACTGAAATGTTTTGCCCACAGCCAGTAACAGAAGCTGAGCTGGGCTTAGAAGAAACAGTCATAAGGGAACGGAAGAACATTTCAAAGAAAATAAAAGGTTCAAATAAGGTGAAAGTGTTAGACAGACTGGGCCACTGGCATATATCCACAGTCACCCTTCAGCCCAGCTGCTGTAAATCAGAATCTTCTTGGCTGCCAGAGAAGTGTTTTCCGTGTGAGCACAGTGTACTGGCAGATTAAGGGTTTGGCAGCTTGTCTCTTGAAAGCTGAGGGCTGAAGAAACCGTAGCCGTACCACTCTGTTCCTCCATGAACAGGGAAGTCAGACCGTGGACTGCTCAGTTTAATCAAATAAGATTAAGTTGATTTAGGAACTCTTCTGCTGTTTCACATACATTTTTATGGGCCATTCTCCGATGTGAGTTCCTCTTGTTTCTATTTCTTTTCACAGCTTCCTCTTTTAACGTGGTGCTTCTCTGCATGACCCTTGCAATGGAGCTCTTGACCGTTTGTTTTCTGCTCTTTACATTGGAGAACCTCCCTTTGCCATTTGAAAGTGAGTTTTAGGTGAACTTGGTCCTCAAACCTTCACCCATGGAGTGCAGTGAGCGGGTCCCTGGTTGGGGAGCAACGTTCTGCACAAGCTCAATATGGAAAAAAGCAAGCAGAAGAGTGTGCCATCTTTCCCTGGAAGACTGGTGTGTGTGCAAGCTACAGACGCTGAGCCTTTCGGCTCCATGACTGGAAGAGGAAACCTTTCCTCGTATCACCCCCAGGTCCTTGAGCTTTCTAATAAACATTTAGGTGTGGCTGATACTGCTGAATCAAGACAACCTCCTGATGTTCTGTACAGTCCTACCTTATAGTAGTTGTTCAGTGAGCTAAGATTTGGGATGAACTAAACGTGCCACTGGTGTGAATGGCTGTAGTTCTGTTGAAGCTTTGGCTTTGCAGCAAGTGAGAATTTTATTTGTAATTCCATAGAGTGTTTTAGCAAGATGCTTTGTAGAAGCTTTTCCACCAGGAAAAAAAAAACAAAACACCATATGGCAAAAGATGCACAGGTAGGCAAGCCTGGAAATGCCTTGAATTTTTAGACCCACAAATATGCTGGACTGCAAATGTTGCATGACAGGAAAGACTGAAGTAAGTTTGCAATGCTGGGAAGTCATGAGGCATAGAAGAAAATAAAACTTTGTCATCACCCTTCCTGCCTTTGACTCTCTGTTTTTTTTTCCAGTTGTGATGCTAAGCATTTTCAGCATCGTCTGCTTCTATGGAGCAACAGCATCACTTGCAAACAGCATGTTTGGGAAGGATCTCATGATGATGGGACCCCCTCTGTTCACAGTAAGAGATTTTTTGCATGATGGTGTAGCTTCCCTGGTCAGGAGGGATATCCTGGGGTCTTTGGTCTTACCTGGGGGAGTTCAAATTTCCATTGAATGTCCTTCCTTTGAATCCCTTAGTGCCATTTGAAATCCCAGTCACAGCATTTCTGTGGGGAGCTATGAGCTGAAAACAAGCTTCCTTCCATTATGAATAACACGTACGGAAACTTGGAGAAAGGGCAGGGACATTTACAACACTCCTACCTCACTCCAAAATGCCTGTCTCCATGGTCCTGTGGAATTAGCCATCTCCAATCCAAGAACTGGTGACAGACTGAAGTTTTAAAGGCCACAACCTTGGGGGCAGGGAAGTAGGGAGTTAAAAGTTTCCCAAAGTGGACAGCAAGAGCTCCCCACTGTATCTGTTAACTTTAAACTTTTTCTACCGTCTTGTATGTCTGACCAAGGCAGTTCCACCTAACTGGGTTGATTGATCTGACAGCTCTAATTCCTGCTGCAGAGAAACATTTTCATTAAATCAGCATTTCTAACCACAGATACTCATAAGAAAGCACTTGAAACTTGATCTTACTCAAGTTCCTCTGGATTTAAGATTCCCTAGCAGCTTCCTTATGTCATTTTGGAGAGCAGTTACTCCTCCAGGAAGCAGTCACTGTGCTGGGTGGGATTCATCTCCTATAATTTTAGGCATCAGCAGTTCAAATGTCCGTACCTGAGCTAGTCTCTTTGACTTTTTTTATTACTGGGACAGAGCTAATCACTTCTGCCTTGTAATTCACCTCACCTACTTTAGGTGAAGCGTCCCTAGAAGTGCTGCTTCTGCCCTTTGACTATCAAGGGAGCACGGCAGAGCGAGATACCTGCATTTGGGTGGACTGAATCCTACGCCGTGTTTCATGTTTGCTTATTCACACTGTAATGGATTTGTTGCCTCCCCATTATTGCCAGGCTGAGAGCTCTAAGAAGGACACCGAAGATCCTCCACCCTGCATCTGCCCCAAGTCCCACTGTACGAGTGGCTTGAGGACCATTGCTGACTTGCTGAACACAGGGGCAGTATGTGGGGTCCCGACAGACACTGTGTATGCTTTGGCAGCCTCCTGCAAACACCCTCAAGCCATCGAGAAGGTCTACAGAATCAAGGTGTGAATACAAGGCTGTCATCTCGTTACTTGGATCCTGCTTATGTCCTATAGATGAGTTATGTACAGTAGCAGAAATGGGAGCCCCTTGTTTCAAGTTGTCCTAAGACTCAGAATTTGACCGTGGATAGAGTTTATGAGCAGCCACACAAAAACGTCATGGGCCATTTTCTGAGCTGAGCAAACTGGGGTAAAGCACCCTCTGCTCTGGGCATCGGGCACTGGGAATTAGACAGCTACGTCCTGCGTCACTGCGGGGGCAAAGCACGAACCCAAACTGGAACAGCCCCGATGCTTGTCACAAGTGGGTCCAAACCAATATTTGGACCTCTCTGTCTTACGAAGTGCTGAATCAGAATCCCAGGTCTAAATTTCCCCAGACTTTTGGAGACATTCAGTGCTGGAATCAGACCCACAGTTTGCACCTTCAGTACAACTTTTGCAGCCTGGCCCCGTCTATTCTCCATGAGGCAATTTCCTGGCTAGCCTGGAGAAATAAGCATAACAGACTATCTCAGCTGGCACTTAGTGTGAACATCAGCAACAAAGGCAGTCTTTTCTGTCCTGCTTTGGTGCCAATGCTAACCTTCCCTGTCGATGAGATAATATAAACAGAATGTAAATACATGCCCAGTTCCTTAGTCATTTGGCCCCACTGAAACTGATGTCAGTTGAGGACTGAAATGACACCGCTTTGTGAGCTCTTTTTATTTTCCCTCCATACCACTGTTCATTTTACAGCAAGCTTATTTCAAAGTACCAAAGAACTGAAGAAGTGGTCGTGTAGATGTTGGTTTCCAGGGGGTTAGGATCTCCTTCCGTTATCCTGTCATGAATTGGTGGGCTTGACCTTGATTTACACCAGCGTAAGTTAGAAGAAAATCAGGCCCCTGGTGTATAAGATGTTAAAAGCACCGATAATGAGCAGAGCATTGCTGTCCCTTCGTTAGTTGTGTCTAAAGCAGGGGATTTGGATGCATCCCGCCAAGATCCCAAGGGCAGACCGCTCTTCTCTCTCTTCTTCGATTTGCAATGCAGATCTGAGCTGTGGCATCGATCACAGCATGCAGTCCCCTCCTGGGCTCAGCATTTTGTGCAGAGATAACATCTTGCTTGCTTGGAGCTCCTGGTCCCTGGGAAGTACACAAACTAGGATTCCAGTGGGCTTTGATCTTCTCAAGACAAACTTTCTGTCTTCACCTATTTTTTCCCTTCCTCTCTTCCTGGTTTTTGCAGGACAGGCCTCAAGAGAAGCCCATCTGCATCTTTATTTCAAACTTGGACCAGTTGCGAGCAGCTGCTCCCCCCATCAGCCCACTGCTTTGGGAATTCATGGAAAATGTTTACCCCGGTGGCATCGGCTGCATTATCAAGAAAGGAGAGTGGCTGAAGAAGTTAGGTGAGATGAACAGGACAGCCCTTCTCTCCCTCTTCCATGTCTTCAACACGGCAGGTCTGCAATCCACACACCCTTTTTGATGTCAATGGGGAGAGATTCAGTTCATTTTATCCTGAGAAATCATCTCTGGAGCTCTTACATGCCTTGGTAAATGTTTAGCAGAGGGTGTCAATGAGCTGGAATGACTCATTAACAGTGTGAGCCAGCATGATGATTTCTTTAACTCAGTCAGACTCGAAGGAAGGGAGGCTCATCGGCCTGGGAGGGTCACCTCTTTCAAGCCCATAGCTGTTAGCTAGGAATGAGCATCATTCCTAGCTGGGTGGAGCATCAAAAGCAGATGGGAGGTCCTGGGGAGGAATGGGGTTCCTATGGACGTCCCTTCTCATCGCCTCTTCCTTCCTACCATATGGACAAAATCAAAACACCGTGAGCAGCAGTATGCTTCACACTCAAACCTGGCTTCTGGGAATTAATGAAAATATTAAAGACTGAAGAAACAGTAGGAGTTATGCATGCTTGACAGGCAGATGTGACAGAGGGTGGGAGGGTAGGTAATGATCACAAGAAGTTAGGCTCTGTGATGTAGGTAGATCCTATGTCCATGAAGGCAGCCATGCTGATCTTCAGCCATTAATCTTTTCCTTTTGCAGTTAGTCCCAAAATCTTACAGCTGCTCTTGTGGATTTCTGATCAAGAAACTTCTGAAACTGTACAAACAGACTCGTAGTTTTGTTTGGGGTGCGGAGCAGGGTCACTTGCAAAGAAAGCAGGAGGTCTCCCTCTAATGCCATGCCAGGTATTGTGCCAGTCTTGCCTCTGCCGACATCCTCTGTCTGTCTTTCAAGGGGTTGGAGCAGGCTACAGCAGAGTGGGAACTCAAGACAGTATCATGATCAGAGTGCCTGACCTGACTGTCCTGGTGCACCTCATTGACATGACGGGACCCTTGGCAATCACATCTGCTAATCCTAGTGGAGAGGTTGACAGCACACACCACGACATGGTCATCTCGTGAGTACCCGGTTCACCGGCATTTCTATTGCAGTGCCAGTGAACAGGCACTGCATTCTACTGGGTGGCCAGCAAGTTTAAGTGGTGTATAGATCACGATTTGATGCCCTGCATTGAGGGGAACTTCAGCACAATGTAATATGAAGTACTGTGTACTTTTGTTGGTTTTTTTTTCCCCTGCAGGCGTCTTGGCCATAAGCTGGAGGGTGTTCTCTGTGATGGAGAATCTGATGAGGTGGTGGCATCAACTGTAGTCAACTGCACGAAGATTGATGAAAGTGAGTGTAAGAACCACCCTTTCTATGTCAGCAATTGCATTTTCCTGGGATGTTTCCATTGCTTTCAATAGTATCAATCTGGCAGCACAGTGTGCTCCAAGAGTAACAGTTCTTGAGTGCCTGGACATTTGCAAACATGTTGACGAAGAGGAACAAAAAAAAAGATGTCTTTGGAGGACCTCTGTGTTGACAGAGAACAAGGCAGGGAGGAGAAACACAGTTGTGCAAGCAAAATCTGCCTTATAAGAGCAAAAATGCTTCAAGTGGGAGGGTGGATGCTTCTGGAAGGAAGGGTGTATACCCCTTGTAGACCGCCAGAATGAAGGTGTTACAGGAGCTCATCCACAATGATGTAACAGCACAAGCTGAGGTGTCATTAGCTGGATCTGGATTGTCATTTGAGTGGGATTCACTAATGGAAAACTAAATTCTTGAACAAAGTGCAGGGTCAGTGTTGGTTGTTTTTTTTTTCTTTCTGACAAAGTTTCTGGTCCTCTTGCTACACAACTTTATTGTTTGGATGTCCTGAGCATTTGGATGGCTTTACTGGTCCAAGATATTCCTTTATATCCCCATCTCTTTCACCCTTTGGGGATTATCCTAACTTTCTCATTCTTCCTCCGGGAAGGTGGCATCACCATCGTGAGAGAAGGCTGCATACCAGCAGGCAAAGTGATGCAGATATTTGAAAGCGTGAAGAACAGAGCAGTCTGAAACGGAAGGAAACTTTTCCTGAGCAAAGGAACAGCGTCTGGTCTCACTAAAAGACATGAGGCATCCCATGCCTCCCTGGAGCACATGGCCTTGTGAAAGCCATACCTTCTCTAATCAAGCACTTACCTCCTTGGGAAACAGCAGCACTTCCCCGCCCAGCGTCTCTCCTGGGAGCTTTCTGCGGCTATTTATTGTTTATCTCCAGTAAGTGCCTGAAACCGCCGGGAGACCTGCCCACAGAGTGCCAGCAGGATCAGGAGCTGATGCTTTATTGCTGGAATTCCCAGAGCGCCTGTGTTTCCTAAATGCCTTGAACTGTGAATGTCATGCCTGCTTGTATATCCCCTTCCACAACACTCAGATCTGTGTATTTTAAACTGCTAAAGTCCACTAAATAAATCCTCTTTTTGGAACATAAGGAAAAGGCTTTGAGTTTCATTTGATTTCCACCGAGCTATTCATCCTCCAAAAATTGCAAGGCTCCGTGGCTAAACACTAGAGGAAGGAATAAATATTGGAAGGTGCAGTTCTGACAGAGGGCTTACAGCAAGTAACTCACCCCCTGCCCTTCTCTGGCATCTTCACATCCATTCCCTGCTTGGCCCAGGTGAGTCCCCAGCTGGTCCTGGGGCGCTCAGCTCCTCGCAACATGCAAAGGCTGATGTGGGTCCATGGCCAAGCTGGGAGCTGCAGAGGGTCGGGTGGCCCCTGGCTGCAATGCCTCAGGAGATGTCCCCACGCTGGTCCCCAAGCACATGGACCTGCATTACGCAGCGTGGAGGGGAGGGAGTTTTCTGCCAAGAGCAAAGAACAGAACTCTTCTCTCCCCCAGAGCAAATATGACCCAGGGGGAGTCAGGGACGAGGGAAATTCCCTCTTGAGAAAGACAAACCTCAACCAAGGAAACAATGATTTAGGGCCCAAAGGCAAGAGACTGGCGTCAAAACACTGAGATGTGCATTACAGATTTGGAGGTTTTCTGTAATGTTTTTTCCTGTACTGGAGGCAGTGTCCAAGTGGCAGATCTCTGCCAGCTCCCTACAGTTGTTCCTTCTCCTCCCTCCTGCTCTGGGCAGGAAGATTGCTCCCTCGGCACAGCCACAGTACCACCTCCCACCACCCAAGGGACAAGCCCCTTCCCTTTTCTTCTTCCTTATCATTGTTTTGGAGCATCTTTCTGTCTTGCTTATGGATTTCTCCCTCAAGCCACATCCCCCCTCTACATCTCCGGGCAGGAGCTCACTCCCTTTCTCCTCACCAGACGCTGCTCTGGGACCTGAGCAGCCAAACCTGGGAGCTTCTGGGGCTGGATTCCTCCCACACTTCATTACTAACATGTAAACAGTAACTCCAGTTTTAACCGTGCTCAGCTTGCTTTGGCACTGGGGTTGTTGTCCATCTGATCCTCCATGAAGTGCAGCCTGCTATTTAGTTTGCACTCAGAAGTCACCTTAAATAGCAGCTTTTACCCTGGCTCCAGGTGGCGGATGTTGTTTCACTCAAGCAGCTCCCCAAACTCCCAATTAAAAATCCTTGGCAGCCGTTCCTCGGGTCTGAACACAGGCTCCCCTTCACCCTGCAGCCTTCTGACCCTGCAAACCCACTTGCACCCTCCACTCCCGGGCTGAGGGCTGTCACTGTTCGCTCCGCTCGGGCACAGCCGGGTATTCCCAACCTCCTGTGGTTTCCCAGCCCATGCCAGCATCTGTAAGTGGAATTAAATCATGCTCTCCTCCCTGCGCATACCTTATGACAACTAAACAAGCCTCTGCACACACTGGGCCCTTTTCTCGCACACAAGCGTGTATTCTGCCTCACTGAGCCATTGGCCAGGGCGGCACCTATATGACCAGTCTACGTCTCAAGAGCCCCTGTTCCTCCCTGGAGGTTAAAATTGGCTCCCCCCTCTTGCTGTAAGTGGACAGCACGTCCTCGTAACCTCCGCAAAGTGCCGTGTCCCACCTCCCTTGCCGCCTGCACCGTGCCGGCAGGGGCGAAAGCAGAGCAAACATCTGCTCGCCTTTGCCAGGTCCAGAGGCTGCCCAGGGCACTCCCGAGATAAAACAGTGAGCCGGGAGAGCTCTGGCTTGCTGCTCTTACGCTCAGCCTCAGGCAAGGAGCAGAACCTCTCTGCCACCCCTTCTCCCCAGGGCAGAGTTCTCCCTGATTTTTGGACCAGGCGTCCGCCTTCTCATCGTGTGCTGAACCGTGGCCCCTTGTCCTCTCCAGGACACCGTGCACCTCGCAGCACGGATCAGACCGATCAGCTGTATCTGGCATAAGGGGAAAGTCAGCAGGGTGAAACACGTTGCCAGGGTGAGGCGGACCAGCTGGGAGGGGAGCAGGAAACCACAGGAGACTGGCTAAGCTGAAGATTACTGTGCGGATTTCTGTGGAAGTTATAAAATACCAACATCCTCTCTGGCCCTAACCCAAAAAGGCACAGACAGAACAAAGTCATCAATAAGTGAGTGCAGTAACACCTACTGCTTCACTGGGACAGAGTTACCCATGGTTCTCGTGCTCCCAGTACACCTGCATCCCAGCTGCAGATGCTGCCACGGAATATTTAGTTTAAATGTACAGATAAATGAATTAGGTAACTATATTAGACCAAGAAGGAGAGGAGGCCACTGCTAACACCGGGTAATTAGTGTAGTGCAAAGAGTTGTTAACCTTCTGCAAGCCCCAGTACAATAAACCACTTATTCATCAAATGCATTTAAGTGCCAGCTGAGGTCCACCACCATCCAGCAGAGGCTTAACTTTAAGCATGTGGTGAAGTCCCACAACGTGGGACTTCTCTCATGTTTTAATACTTGAAAAACTACTTGACCTTTCCAAGCAAATGAGGTTTTTTAATATTGGCCATAAACTGCTGGAACAAAAGAAAAAAAAGCAGAAGGCCCCTTCTTGACTTGTCACCTCTGGGATGTGGGTCTGCGTTAGACCGTCTCCATGTCGGTGACACAGGACATTTCAGCTCAAGGGAAGGATGTGGAGTTCCCCATCTGCCGTGATCAGTGCACACACCAAACGGCCCAGGATTTGGTAAATCAAGGCAAGTTTTGGCCCGGCTGGAAAAGTTACCCGTGGGGGCTGTGGGCTCCTGGGACGTTGCACAGTGAGAATTTTGGTAGCAGTAGCAGCTCTCGCCTTGCACTGCTGCTATCTGACAGGTAAATCAAGACTGGGATGTCTCAGCCCTTGAGGAAAGTGCTTGAGAGCATTGTGGTGATTGGAAAATCAGGGGTTAAAATAGAAGCTATTTTACAACTTCAGAGCTATGGACAAATCTGTAATTTACGTTACAAATGGAGCAAGATAAGAAAATTACAGGACCCTCTTGGCTTCAGACAACAGCTTCATTTCAGGGAGAACCATGAATGGTATTTCCTTTGATAACATGCTTACGCAAAGAATTACCTGCCGGTAATTCATATTGATTATGAAATAAATAATCCATCTGTACTTATGGGCGGGGTGAAAGCCAGGGATGTAAAGATGGGGACTCTTTTATGCATTAATTGAGGCTTTGTGGTTTACTGAATGAGAAAGCAAAGGAATTATGCTACAGGAAAAAAAAATAGTCTGGGCTTCTTATCTTGGCTTGTCTTGGTCTCGTAAGTACTCTGCTGACCTATGAGAAACTACAGCAGAGAGGTGTTTGCCCTGTACCTGTTTTCCAACATCAGGTGTGGCATGATAAAAAGAAAATAGATGTTTAACACAATAAACCACACAATCATTTTCATCTTCCCCCAGTTTGTGCTGGGAACAAGCATGCATCTCTCTTTGCTGCGAACAAGGAAATAAATTAGATTTCTCAATGTTGTTTTAGTGCTGCTAAATAGACTGGAATATTTCCTTTATATAACATATTGGGTAAATCACCATTATATTTCTATCATGACAAAGACTTTTTGTTAAAATGCTGTGAATTATAGTACTTTACAACACTAATTTTTTGCTGGTTTAGCTGAGATTTATCACGATTCTCCTCTTGACAAGGAAACCTGTCGTTCCATAACCTCCAGTGATGTTGGTCAGAAATGGCCAATTGCGCGTGCAAGACCATGGGAACAGAGGAACTGTAAAACTTAAACCGATTGAAGACGTGTCTGGCTTGGGAGCTCATGCCCAGCAGATATCCTCGACAAATGCCAAAGAAAAGTGCAGATTTTCCAAGGTGGTCACCCATGTCTGCCTCCAAGAGGGTTTAATTTAATTGTATTCCCAATAGCAACCACTTTAAATCCTGAGCGCGTGTGATGAGATCCTGCGCAGTGCATTGGCATTAGCCATCGGATCTCCAGAGATCCTTCGTGGGTTTGGTCTGTACCTCAGGCTGTCAATTCTGCCACTTTAGCCAAATATAAGACAGAATTCATCACTGGGCTGTGAACAGTTATCACGACAAGTTAACCTGGAAAATGGCTTAGTCACCAACCCCCACGTGAGCGAGCAGCACCATGTCCAGACCCCACGAACATAACAGGTGCCTCTTTCCATAACAGGTGAGCTCCTTTCCTCCAACTCAGCACAAGAAGGTTGGGAGCTGGAGCAATGTCTGTGCGGTCACGTACCCACTATTCTTCCCAGGGACTCACAGCAAACTCCCCAGGTCTGGACCACCCTTGCCAGCATTTCTGCAAGGTTAGAGGGAAACAGACGCACCTCCCTTAGATCAACAACGGGAGCCTTCAATTCTTTTATTCAAGCTCTCTAAACACAGGGTCCTTTCATTAGGGCTATTGCTAATATTTAATGCCTCTTGATGTGTTTTCCGTTACAAGATGCTATATACTGCTCAAGGCTCATTTCCAAATGGGAACCAGCAATGAGCAACCGGACCTCTGGTTTCTAACAGAGCCAGGGGTAAAGGATGTAAACCATGTCATATTTGTCCCTAAATCTCTCCTGTGGATGGGTTTCTTCATTTTGCCCCGCTTCTCATCCTCATGTTTACTCCGAAGTGAGCGGAGCTCCAATGAAATCGTTTTCAAGGCCGGGGCACCAGGTCTGGCAGAGACAAGCAGCCCACTCGTGTGTGCAATCAGATGGGAGAGGGAAAGAGGTGTAGAGGCAGCGATGGGAGAGGAAGTTTTAGGCAAGGGGACAGAAAGTCGTTATTTTGTTAAAAGAAACATTGGTGCAAAGCGTTGTTGCAAAACTGAATGTCTGCTCACATCATCAAGGAAGTAAATTGCACTAAATGTCACTGGTGGTGACGGGCAGCACATGTCTCTTCCAGGAGAGATGCTGGAGCCTGGTGAAAGGAACGTTAGAGCATGATCATCCGGCCCTCCATGGACAGGCCCATTCTGTGACCAAGAGACCAACACCTGGGGGGTGACAGCACACGTGCATGCACCACCAAGTCTCCAATGCCTCTGCAGTGCCTCCTTTCTCAGGAAAGCAAGATTTGGTCAGTTCAGCTTCCCAGAGCACTGAATTTCCGTCTCGGTCTCAGCGCAGAAAACCAGCTTGTCCACTCTCCTGGACTCTCAGCTGGTAGCTTTCACCAGTCATGGTTTAATCTGAAAATAAGAAACAGACATTCTTAAGCCAGGACAGCAGGTCTCATGAGATGTTTACTCCCTTTCTGGAGCTGACCCATGTTCAGATTTGTGCTGTCTGGTTTCGGTTCTGGTCTGCCCATACCCGTCTCCTTCCTTCTTCTTTGTTTTTTCACTGATTGATTGATTATTTCATTTTATCTGTCAGATAATTTTAGGAGCCAGGAAAAGACATCTTCCTGAAGGCAGCGAGGTCATAACTCCATGAATTTGCATTTTATCAATGCACATTTTAAACATTATTTCGTGCAGAGTAACAGGAAACAATTACCAGTCTCTAGCGTTTGCTGTACACAGGCATGCACCCTCCTACCCTACTCTTACCCTTCCGCCAGAGACCTGGTGGGACACACTTCCTCAACAGATGGAATGAATTGTGCTGTTCTGGGCAAAGCACGTCCAGAAAGTTCAAAAAGTCACCAAAACCTGTAGCATGACAGACAAGGCAACCTCAAAGGATCCAACAGCTGCTGCGTAAAGCCGGTCCTCAGTTATGAACCCCCTAAAGCTGCTTTGTTCCATATCAGAAGTTTAGCTATGAGGAGACATGGACAAGGCCTTTAACTTCCTTTGACTCACACTTTGTTGTGTCTTTGGAGAGCTAGAGCTTGGAAGCAAGATGGAGAACATAATCAACATTAATTATGTCTGTGGAAACGCCATCTCAGCTCTTTCTGTGGCCAAGGAGAAGCAAGCCTGTATCCTGTGTCCCAGCAGCCATGGTCATCGCTGCCTACTGGATTTGGTTTCTTCTTCACACCTGGAACTGTAGCAAGCTGCTATGTCTGCTCCTTCCTTATTCCTCCTCCACCTCTACGGCCATTTCTACTTCCCACAAGAGACTCCTGTATTACCAATTAGGACTTGGTTTATTTTGCAAGTGAACGCAGCTGCTGGCAGCCACAGGCAAGGAGGGCCTGGAGCAATTGTATGGGGTGGTAAGAAGGAGGACGGGGGTCTGTGGTACCTCTTGGGTCATGTAAGATCTGATAACCTAGTGTGGGAGGACATGTACTTTAACAAGGCTGCAGGGGAAAGGATGCCAGAGGCGGTTAGGGGACTTATGGGAATTTTGAGGAGATAAGGTGAGCTTGGTCAGGAGCAGAGTCACTGCTGCTGGCACTTACCCAACCTCCAGGTTCTTAAGAATAATGCACTGAAAGGAAATCTGGGCACATCCTGCTAATTTAGGGTGTTGTCACTGACTGCACAAGGTCACGGTGGAACCCATAACAGGGAGAAACTGGCTATATGCATCCCTCATTAATTCAGCAGATAAGAGGGCAATTGTTTGGTGTGAACCAGCAGTCAGGTCAAAGGAGGAAGTTTGTTGTAGTATCTCCTGTAATTGGTGGTATGTCAGAGAAGGAATTCAGAGCTGGCTATTTACTGAAACTCGGCAGTAAACACCTCGTTATGAAAAACCCATGTTACTTCCTGCTGGGTGGATATTACGAAAAATAGGGTCTGAGAATGGAAGTGCTCAGGTAGAGAATGTCTCTAAGTTCGGGATGTGATCCTACAACCCCTGCTCCTCTGAGAGCTGCATAGAGCCAAGACAGGCTGCCTTGCGAGATGGTCGAAGACTTTTCTGCTTCTGCAGCGGTACGTGGAGAACGTGAGGTTCCTCAAAGGTGCCTGGGCATGGCTGGTCCTGAAGGGACTGCAGTGTCTCTGTTCCGCAGCTGCTGAGACATATATGTGTCTCAGGATAACTGTCTGAACCCCGACATCTGTCTCAAGGTCAGAGCAGAAGAATTTGTTGAAATTCCTGCTTTTTTGGTATCTAGGAAGAGATAATAACACGAGTAAGACCTTCTCTTTGTGTTTTCCAGGAAGGAATGGAAAGGTCATTCTCACAAGAACTAACACTTCTGAGCCTTTGAACAGGCTTTTCAGTTGAGGTATTTATTATGGCTGCTGAACCATGGCCAGGGGCAGAGCCGAACTGGATGTACAGGATAGACCTCCCCATCCAGCCCCCCAACATGACCCCTTGCACTGACTGCTCTGCAGCGCTTTCTGCCTGTCTTCCTCCATCCAGTCCATGGGGCTGAGAAGTTGGGGACCCACAGCGGTCCTGCTGTGGGATCCCTTGAGTTCCCTGAGACAGGAACCAGTGCGGAGGGCTGGGTCCTGTGCCTGGTTGTCTTTGTGCACCTTCACGCCCCACCGCTGCGTGCTGGATCTAAACAGAGAACTGTTGGGCTAGGCACCGACAGAGCCGGAGGTGCAGGATCGCCTCCATCAGAGGTCACAAACACCACGGAGCCACTGAGCTGAACACAAGCCCTCACACACGTGGTCGGTTATAAACTGAGCTCCGTTGGCAGTGGGATGCCAGGAACCGTGGAAATGGAGCAGGGGAATACAGTGATCTGACAAACCCACCGGTCCTTGCCCAGAGATGCAGCTACTACAGAGCCTTTCCTTCCTCAGCCCCAGCTATGACAGTGTCGTGCATAAAGAGGAGATGAAAGTCTTGGAGCCATCAGATGCTTTTCTAGTCGGGGCAGAAAGGAAGAATGTGATGGAGTCACAACTGGAAGTCAATCCCATTAATTCTTGTTATGACTCAAGAAGCTCAATTTCCAGACCGCTGTTTTTTCCCCCAAGATTTTTTACACAATTGATGTTATTCACTAGGTAGATAAATTCTCTACTGCTGTTCCACACCAGACAACTTCAGGTGCACCGTGAATTACAACGAGGGAGACATGCAACAAAAGACAACTTTAACAGAGTTATCTTCTGCTTTGGTTAAGTGCCTGGCTGCTGTCACCCAGCTATCTCTGTTCTGACTTATTCTGAGCCTCAGCTCAGAGCGGTTCCGTAAATTCAGTATTACAGCTGGCACGAACGCCAGGGACTCCCAGATGACTCTAGACCATTAGAGGTTGTCCGGCTCTTGGCTGGGCACCGCAACTCAGCTATCAGGTACGTAAAGCCAAGCCGTATTTTGTGGAGCAGCTGAAGATCTTGAAATATGCTGTTTCTTTGTTGTTCTTGGTATTTCCCCAAAAAGCGACAAACCAGATCATCTGGTCATTTTGTAGTAACAACCCTAGGCCTTTGATGTTATAGGGAGGGGTACCAGGAAGAATGCAGCAAGGTGAGTATGACATAAAATCACTGCGGGTTGTGTTTTTAGATGCTGTGCCCTCAACAATGCCAAGATCAAAGGGTTTTGATCACCCAATTAAGCAGGACTTTGCTTCTGCCTTTTCCTCCACCTCATGTCCCATCCCAAGCTATAGGCAGACTTAGACTTTCGTATTTCAGGAGCAGGAGCCAAAGAGGAAAGGACTCTGTCCCTACAGAGCTCCCAGTTCCTGGTGTTTCTTTAAGTTGGAGGTGGTCAAGGACCACCAGAGAGACACGACTCTGCCCGTGTCTCAAGGCTTCTGCTTGGCTGGTTTCACTCAAGAGGTGGTTGTGATGCCGCCCTTCCTCTTCGAACCACTCTACCCACTCTAGTATCAGGTCCACCCACTATACCAACACGCATCCTCGAAGATGTCGTTGAGTCAGTTCCTGTTCCTATGGCACAGCTCTATTCTCAGAAGGGTGAGCTGTTTTTTTCCTGTGACTGGAAAATATACTTCTTTATTTTCCATTCTTTTTTTTTTCTTCTTCTTCTTTCCATTGACACGGATGTCTGGACTCCACAAAGGGCAAAATCAAGGTGGGACAGCCCTTCTTCCTGGGTTGTTTCCAACCCCAGTGGGATTAAAATGTTGGCTATTTCACAAAGAGGCCCATTCATGAGATTATTTTGTCTCCCAAGGTGACCTTTCAGGCCTAAAGGCCTCCAAGGCATTGACAATGCAACCAAAATTGGCCTTTCTCAGAAGTCTCTGGTTTTCCTCAGTCACTTCAAACTCCTCCTGTGATGGAGGTCTGAGGACCCCAAGTCCCTTTCTGTCCCTCTCATCTGGTACACTGCAATGGAGCGATCCCTTCCCGTTAAGCAGGACAGGAGAGGAGCTGCACCAGAAGGCCTCAATGAGAGTCTCCTCTGAGGAGGGCCGGGCAACCATTTTTGACCAAACCCTACATTTTTAGAGTGATGAAAATATCTGAGAAATTCTTGTCAATACCTCAAAATGGATTTGATCTGTGATTTTTCAGAAAATATGCTGAAAAAAGTTCAAATGTTTGTCTCAACTGTTTCATACCAAAGCGTTTTGGATTTGCCACTTAAAACAGTGGCTTTTCCTCTCTCTCCACTTCTCTTTGAAAGTGTTTTTCTTCACCTTGAATGCTGGGAAAACTCTGGAAATATTAGAAAACTTTTGCCTTGATTAAACTGAAACATCCCATTTCCATCTCCTCCTCCCTAAACTGTTTCTTTCCAGTTTGCTTGTACACAGGAGAGCTGCAGGTGGGGTCAAACAAGGACTGAGCTTAAATGAAATATCTCCCCGTCTTGCACCTCGCTCAGCAAAGTGAGAAATGGTTCCCCTACATGTTCTCCCAGTGTCCTGATACTGACATCAAAACTTTCTGTAAGGATCAAGCACCATGGAGAGAGCGTGAAAGAGGAAAAATGGACCCAGGCGAGGCATCTTGTGAAGAATCCAGCTTTTTAAACCACTTCTAACTTGTGGCACACTAAAATGTGTCATTGTTTGCAGCACAGGGCAGCAGTATCCCTGGTATATTTAAGCCAGGGCTGTTTTCCCGCAGCAAAAGGCTTTGTGATGCTTCAGCACCTCTCCAGATTAACGCTCCTTACCACACTTCCTCAGATTTCAGTGTTTATGGGGTTTTTTTACTGAGTTAAGGAAAGGGGTGAAATTCAGCCCTGGTGTTCGTGAGCTCATTAGCACTCCTCAGCAAGGGAGCTGGCACCAGGGGGTGGATCTTAAGAGTTATCTTCTCTTTCCCTCCTCTTCCCCACCCTGGAAAGTGATGCAATTTGATTCCCTGCTAAGATCCTCCGTGCAGGACCAGGACCCCTGACATGCTGAAATCCACAACCCTTTGACCCGCAAGGTTTTTTCCAGGTACTCGCCACAGATGATAGCACAGTCCTGCGTGACATATGGCTGTTTATTGAAAATATTTTATTGCTTTCTAAAAATCAGTTTTAATAAACTCCAAAGAGATACAGTAAGTAGACCAGCAAAATTATTTAACGAACTCAATTATCCGGCATTTTCTTTCTCTGCAGGAAGAGAGCCAGTTCTGCAAGAACAAGCTGAGAAGACCTGGTTTTGCCGTAGTTCACAGAGATTGAGCTTCTCTGACTGCACAGCATTTATGCTTAAGTTCCAGCAGAACTTCAGGTGAAATCAATGGATCAATTCATTGGTTTCAGCTGGAGTCTGATCAGCACCTTGCACCTGAGTCAGGTAAGAATAAGATCAACAGTTTTCAGAGGCTAAACAAGCCACTAACTGCACAGCCATGCAGTCTTTGCCAAGGAAAACTCCTCACGTTGGTTTGAAACTTCTTTTCACCTCCTCCTGGTCAGCAGCTACCACTCTGCACTAAACCTGCACTCTGGAGGAAACGTGCCATGAGATGTGTACAGTTACGCTGTAAGGCAAGAGACCCGCTTCTAGCATCCTCAAATGCAGTGCAGGTGGTTCCCCTGAAATTCATACTCTATGTAAGATAACATGGGAAGGGAGGGTATTCCATAACGCTCCAGCACTTCTAAGGAAATATTACTGGAGTCATCAAAACGGTAATTCCACCCTCACACTGACTGTGAAATACAGAAAATGGCATCTCAGACAATGGCATTTCTTTTTAGTGTTGTGTTCTGCGACCTCCATTTTGAGAAGACATATCAGAAGAGAGCCCCAGCTCCCGAGGCCATGCTTTGCCTCACCTATTTTAGGAAGTCCACTGTATTCATCAGCACAGGACCTGAATACATCTTCCCTTCTCCCTCTCCCACTTCAAGTTTTATGCAGTGTTTTCCCCCCAACGTGTAATTATGAAACACTTCACGTTACTCTGCACCCCAAACCGAAGGTATTAGCTCCCACTGAAAGGAATAAAGCTCTGTTACTGTGGGGCCAGTCTGTCACCAATATAACACTTTCTTTGGTCACGTGTGATCTTCAGTGAAAGCTGGCAGTCTCCGTAAGTGAAAATTTTACTTCTGGGTGACTGTGGTTTGTAAGTCAGCTTTGCACTGGGATATTTTAGCAGTATCCATAGAAAGATGAGTAAGTCACCCCTGCAGCTGGGAAACCTTTCCCATTCCCCAGTTTGAACTATATGTCATTTCCAGCAAACACCTTCCTAGTGAGCACGTAACCGCTTGACCTGCACGGGAGTCAGAGGCGAGTGTGATTCTCGCAGCCATCATCGGGGGACTGCACCGGCGCTGTCTCTTCCGAGGCAGCCATGCCCACCCCGTTGCGCACAGCAGGGCTATGATTCGGGTGTTCTTCCCAGCCCTTTGCGGTGCGAGTGCCACTGTTAGGAACCAACGTGTGTTTCTTCTGCACCTGCTCCAGTATCTGCAGCACCTGCGAGCGGGTTGGTAATTAGGGGAAAGCACTGATTTCTTCTCCAGCTATTGAAATAATGTCCTATTCTCTTTCAAGCTACGTGTCTGGGCTCAGCCTTGGGATTACGCTAAGCATTTCTGTCTGCTCAGAGGTCTCTGGGACAGGTGTAAATGGAGAGCCTGCCCCATGGAGGTCCGTGACCTTGGATCTCAGAGCTCTTTCCGCGAACCCATCAGTCTCACCTTGCACATTCCCCAGCAACGTGCTTAGCACAGAGAGGTGCAGTGGTGGTCCGGAGGCAGGATCAGGACACAGGCAACACGGAGCTCTCGTTTTCTGCTCTTTCACACCACCCTATGATAACTCCTCATGCTATCACAGATTTCTTCACCTCCTTATGGAACTAGGAAACCCCCAGCCTGAAACCCACTTAATGGAGATGGAGAAAGGGAGCAGAAGTAAAATCAATATTAACTTTACCTGGGACTTGGGGATGATACCGACTCTGAAGAAACCTATGTTTCCACTGTCAATTTTGGTGCAGTCCACAACGGTGGAGGCAATGTTCTCTGGAGAAGGCCCATCACAAAGAACTGCATCCACCTGAAGAGCAACAGATGCTCACACCAAGTTCCCCTCAGGCACTTGGGAAAAGAGAGGGCAGTTTACCCCTCTCAACAGCAGGTGATTATTATCAAAGGCAACTCTGCTCTTTCCTACCCCACTGTATTGACACTAACTGAG
This sequence comes from Aptenodytes patagonicus, assembly GCF_965638725.1. Lineage (NCBI taxonomy): Eukaryota > Metazoa > Chordata > Aves > Sphenisciformes > Spheniscidae > Aptenodytes > Aptenodytes patagonicus. The sequence goes on from NC_134957.1 coordinate 23,769,503, forward strand.
GGCTGAATTTGGAATGAAGGAACTTAATAAAAGCGAAGAGAGAGAGAGCTCTATGGGTGGTAGGTTAGCAGCACAGCAAAGACAGGTTTATGTCAGCTGAGGAGCTTTGAAGAAGTCCCATCCACAAAGCAAATGTGTAGAAAACCAGATTATTGAGGAGTTAGAGGTGGAAGATTTGTACCAGCTTTTGTTTAAAACTGCCCTCACATAAGCTGCCACGAATATACAAAATGTAGTACACTCAGGATTTAGCAGTGAAATGAAAGACAGTCATTTGAATGGCCAGGACTTATGAAAGTTCTAAAAGCCAAGAACATTTAGAGCTTTGGCACCAGTTTTAGACCAGCTTCAGCTTTAGATGGGAATCCCCTGTGTTCTGACAGCTCTACTCCAGCTGGAGCCCTGGCGCATTCAGGCATCAGGGGTTTTATTGCTTGTAAGCAAAGCAGCATTTTTTTGTTGCTCATATCATTCTGTGTTGGAAGATGAACGAACTCACGTTGCCAAACCACAACTATACTGTATAAATCAGAAGAAATTTGGTTTCCCACCAAGTTCTGTATTTTACACTGTTCTCTCACTATGACACCAACATGAGGAGTGTCCATGAGATTTTTTTTAATGAGATGCTTTCCCAGAGTCTTGATGTCATCTATTGATTTGCCTACTGGAAACAAAGTGGTTGCATTCTTCCATCCCCACATCTTTTGGGACCAGCCGGAATGAAAAGACACAGAGCCCCAATTACCTTATCTCCCAGCTTGGCGTACACTTGGTTGTGGTGTGTTGTGTCTGCCTCTCCCGTTGGGTTAGCTGACGTGACCACAATGGGGCCAACCTGGTGACGGAAAAATGGGAATAAAAGCTCTGAGCAGGTTTTGCTGTATAAAACAGATGACTTGAACTCTGAAGTTCACTCGTGAGTCTCTGTGACTCTAAAGAGAACTCAGTGTGACTCACCCAGGTAGAGACACCTACTGTGCAGGCAACCACAGTCCCACCAAATCTGTGTACGAGTGACTAACACCCTGCTGAACTGGGGTTTGCTGATGTTGGTCAGGAAAAAACATTTTGGTTTTCAGCAGTAGCAATTGCCAAAGACCTACAATGTCTGTCCTAGAAACGAGCAGAACATGCAGGGTATCACAGTTCCTCCGGCCACATTCTGGACCTTCTGAAGTTATTCTGGCTTCAGATAAGCCCGTGCTTGCAACAGAAGTGTTCTATGTAGGAAATCAGACAAAGTGTCTGTTAATTACATCTTTTCTGGCTTTCTGACCTGGTGGTTATTCCTTTTACCCTCTTTTCTGCAATAAAATCAGCTACCAGCTGCCTGCATACCTCACCCCTTCCTAATGATATTTTTCTTGCAGGAGTTACTCGTTTTAGCACTTTTCACTCCCAAAACCTGTCTGAACATGCTAGGATACTCACTTCATTGAGAAGAGAAAAAAGAGAGGAGAGGTGACATGCCAAGAGGGCTGACAGAGTGCTCCAGCCTCTCACTATCCTCCTCCCCTCCAGCAGGCCAGAGGACCTGGGTGCTAGTGACCGACACCAAGCCTGCTCCCTAGACAGTGGAATGGCAAGGTCTGGTCGCCAGCGCTGCTGGGATGAGTGTGCTCTGGCCACTCACCAAGTCGATGAGGTGGGTGGTGACAGAGCAGTCGGGGATGCGGATGGCAATGCTCTGAGGGGTACCGACGTATTTAGCAGAGTCCTTCATTCCCAGGAAGTCCACCCATTCTCCTGCACAAGGAAGAGTCACAAGGCACTTATGGACGTACAGCAGTCCGAACACAATGGTCTTACTAGAAATATCGCCACGGAGCACGTGGCGTTGCAGGGATCCGTGACTTAAAGTTGGAGTTTCAAAGCCAAAGCTCTCCAGAGAGCTTGGAAGTAACAGCATTTCCTCACCTCTGGGAACCACCAAGCTAATAGGAGACGGCCAGGCAGCCTCCATGAAGTCCCAGAGGAGGGGAGTGAACAAATGCTTTGCAGGTTCCAGTTGCTTTAGGCTAGAAATCCAGAGTGACATGGGGCGATCCTGAGCCTGGCGCTTGGACCTGGAAAGGAGGCAAGAAAAATGAGCCTGGAAGTAAGATGGGGATTTATTTTCAAGCTGAAAAGGAAATTGTGTTGGCGAGGCCTAGAGTTAAGAGAAGGCGTGTAGGCTCTGCCCCAGGTCACCAGTCTGTAGTAAAAGTAGGACTGTTCAACAGATGACCTGACAGGAAGGGACATTAATGACTATTCCCAATCAGGAATGTCTACTCCAAATCAAAGTTTTAGCTTCTTTCGTAGTGATAGGTGCAAGTCCCAATTGCCCAAGTTCTGAGGAAAACCCACCAATATGAGGGGTCCCGGCTGCTTACAAAAGTACAGCTAGAGGCATTTGTTAAACACGAGAGGGGTTTTGGTTGTGACAATATGTACCTACAAATATGTACAATAACCTCCTGCCCCATTTGTCACTTCTTTGGGTTTCCTTGTGATATCCAAGCTACCTGGCTTCATCACCTGCCAGGAGCCTTCAATATCCTAGAAGACAATTCCAGCTCGACTGCCTCCTTTCCTCATTCAGATTTTCTCCCCCAGGCTCATCACCTTGTTGTTCCCATGAAGGCTAAGCTATGTGTCTCATTGCTCTCGATGGCTGCTGTAGCCAGTACTCAGTAGCAGCTGTAAGTCCTAGAGGCTTCTTTAGACTAGCCAAGGAAGCCCTCACTGGGGCACCAAGACAAATACTTACTGGTGAGCTTTCTCCACAGCATCGGGCCGATTACAGGCTGCCACAAGCACATACACAGTATCTGTGGGGATGCCGCAAGTCCCTCCATTCTTCAGGATATCTGTTGGCATGTGAACAGGGCAGAACCCCTTGAGTGACTAGAAGTGAGGGGCTGTAATTCACGGAGGAGCTGTCACAGGCAAAACAGCCAACTCGGTGCTCTCATCTCCTTTTCCCAACTAACAAAGCTTTTCCTCTGACAGTGCATTTTCTAGCATTCATCCAAGAGGAGATCTGGCATTTAGGGGAGTTCTGGGCCACGTTCATCAGGGCCAGAAGTCATTCAGCCCTGTGGAGAGAGCAAGCACCATGCATTTGCCCTGCTTTCTCTATACAAAGCTTTCAGTGGTAGACGCAGCCTGGAGGATTCGTGTATCTCAGATTGGATGAGCAGACAGTGACATGATAAAGGAGAGACAGCAGCAAATTCACTGCTAAACCCAGCTCCTATTAAGGAATTGGTCCTATTCCCCCCATAGTGTATTTAGCTTCTAATGACTCTTGTAGCTTGGCCCACTTTGTCAAAATGTCATCAGATTATCGTGGTTTCCACATCTGGATTGGAAAAATGTTCTTTTAATAATGTTCTGCTACAAAACCTCCCAGAGTTTACCCTCCACCCCCACATTATGCCCTATGTATTTCCCTTACCTGCAATTCTCTTGACTGAGGAAGCTTTCCTGGCAGGCAGGTGAAGGCACTTGGTCATTCCTCCCCCCACACCACTAAGCTGCACAATGGGCCTACCCATTGGTAAGCAGGAGCCCTCAAAGATGCTGTTGAAAAGGGCAGACAGGAAGCAGTAAAAGCTGACCAGACCAAAGATGAGAGCGGCAGCAATGTCATAGCCAGCTGGAAGAGCATGGATGGCATCCAGCAAGAAGCTGACAGCGATGAGCAAGAAAGCGAGGGAGTAAAAGAACCAGGCGATGTTTAAGAAGAGTGTGCAGAAGACAATGAAGCCATTGAAAAGCATGAATGCAATGATGCCTACGGCTGCGTGGAAGCTTCTGGTAGTGCCATAGAGGCCACCATATCTTGCCAAGCCCCAGATGATCCACATGACAGCATAGAGAATGAAGACACTGCTCTCCAAGGTTTTACCCCGGGCAAAGGCCACCGAGCCGCCTAGAAGCTTAAGGATCCCACCAGCTACCACTACCCATGGAATTACAACAGTAGCAAGTGGAGCCTGGGGGTCTCCTGTCATTGTTATAGCAAAAGAAGCGAGGACACTGCATGCATAGCCAAGTACTTCTGCATCTGCATACTTGGAATACCCTAGGTAGGGAGCGTGAAGGTCAGCCCCTTCACGAATCTTCAGAAAACTGCTGCGAGCAAGTAGGGCCTTCACAGCACCCTTCCCTGTTGGGATCTTGGCACTTGCTTTCACATTGTACAGGTGAATTAGAGTCATCAAGGCTGAGGCCACAAAGATGGCCACATCCACGCCTTGGGGTCCACCTTCAAAAAATCCCTTGGGACGGCAAGCTAATGCAATGCAGTAGGCCACATAAAACAGCAAATACAGGCCATCCACTGGGCTCTTAAGAGTGAGAAAAAGAGCCAAGACAGCAAAAAGAATTGAGAAAACCACCAGGAATGGAGTAGGGAAAGATGGTTCCTCTGGTTGCCAGATCGGGTACAGAAGGCAATAGCCTCCAGCAAATTTCAGGATGGAAGTGAAACCAAAGAATGTAGCCATTAGTACATCCATTGCACGGTATGATAAAATGCAGATGCCAATCTGGTAGATCCCAGCTGCCCACAGCCAGGGCACTTGACCGATAAATAGTTTGCCAGTGACGCCCAGGAGCCTGCAGCCGAAGACACTGGCAGACAGCATGTTCAGGATCAGACCGGAGACTGCAAAATGATTCATGCTGCCTCTGGTGGATTGCATCTGTTCATGGGTCTTTTTCTTGGCCAGATCTGTGCCAGGGAGGGCAATTTTCTCTTTGGTTAGGAAATAGAGAATCCTTCCCAGAGCAAAATAACCACCAACCAAGCAGACAATCATATAATTGCAAGCCACAGCAGAGGAACCGAAAGCTGTGCTATAATGCATGGCAACTTCATGAGCACTGGCAAGTGAGACAGCAGAAGCAATCATAGCTAGGACGACCTCCCTGCAAAGGAAGCCCACCACTGCAATAATGAGTAGTGCCAAAGTAAATGTGACCAGGCCAGGCACCAAGGCATTGCGGAAATCACCAGTGTCGTTCAAAACTCCTTGCCCTCCCAGGATGAAGACCACTCCATAGCCGCACCAGAACACTGACATGGTCAGGCAGAGAGACGAGAACAGGGAGGCATTTCTTAGGCTTCTCCGAATTCCTGTGAAAAAAATTACAATGGAGACAGAACTGTGATTTCGAGACAGTAGGCTATGGAAAGCGGTAGTTAGGACAGGCGGCTGTGCTATAGGCACACGGTGTGTTGGAAGCATGATCACTATGCCAGCATGGAGCTGCACAAGTCCTGCATGATGCTAGACAGAGCTATCATGAGTTTGGGCAGGTCTGCACCATGCCACATTACACTGTGTAGACATGACCGTAGAGGCTCCATCAGCACAACACTTTGTGTTCATCAGAATGCCTGAAGTGAGCTCAAAGTATTTGAGTTCCTTCAACTAAGTATCGTACCAGGCCTGGTATGCTGTTTGCCCTAATGAAGTTGAGGTTCAGCAAGCCATTGTCTTATCTTCTTCATGATGCCTACAAGACTCAATAACAAGACCATAATATATTAATGCAAATCAAGTCGTGACACCTCTTTCTTTTGGGTTGCCTGCTGGTTTGTTTTGTTCCTGCTGTAAGCCGTCAGGTCCAATGTTTGAACCACAAGTGTCATACAACCTGCTGGGTCCCCATAAATAATTGGACCTTCTCAGAAGACAGAAGCACAGGAATTGCAAAACTCATTTCTTCTCAAGAACTATCCTGCTTGGTATCCTGATCCCCAATATGACAAAGACCTTGATTTAAAATACTTCAGGTTGAATGGAACGCAACTACTACCCCCAAACAATATCACGAGGTACCTTATTTTTACTGCTATGCTTTCTTACCTCATGATGTGAGGATACTGATCAGCACGGATAGACCTGAAAGCTTCCTTCCAAGCTGGAGCTTTGTAATGGACCTATGCTTCATTTCTTCTTCAAACTGATACAGCTTTGTGAGACAGGCTCAAGTTGGGAAGGGAAGCAAGAGCTCTGCTGAATGAGTCCCCAGGCTACAGAGGACCGTAATCACACAAGTATGTGTGATTATATGATTATATACTTGGATATGTGTTCCAAGTATCTCTTGGAACAAGGGGGCACAGAAATTCCTGCCTTTGGTAGGAGGCTGTTGATTCCCACCAACTGTGAAACATCACCTGCCCAGTGGTCCATTCCCTATGGTCCCATCAATACAGCTGCTTCGAAGTGCTTTCTACTAATGCTTTGTGCCACCACTGACTGAGAGAAGAAGTGGACCTATGTTTTATGGGTCTCTCCCAAGCTGTCTGCTTTGTAGAGGAAAAAGTACCAGCATCAAATCTTGGATTTGCATGTCCTCATCGCTCCAAGTTAAAAAGGAGAAATAACTCAGCATTCATTCTAAAAAGTGTGGACTTTGTTATAGCCAGTGATTTTTTCTCTCAGATAAGTAGATCTCTTGGCATTTACACATCGCCATGCCATTTCAATCCACAGAAGCCTAAAGTACTCTCAGAAAGCCTGGGAACCGTTTTTAGAGAAATCATGTATTCAGTCTGTTAAAACTCTCAGAGATCCTGGTAAAGCATTTGTTCAAAACTAACATTGATTTTCTTTGGTTGCCTATATAGGAAAAATTTGCTGTGCTGTCATACTCCTCTAGGAGAATGAATCAGTGGTCTGGCAAGGCTGCCACGGTTTGTATAAACCTGTGGGCAAAGCAGACCAAATACATGCAAAGCTGTAGAAGGGGAGGCCTTGAAGCTGGCCATGCTCCGAGTCTTACCTGCATACGCCAAAAGAGACGATAAAACCAGCAGAAGGACTCCTAGAGCTGTGCTGGGGATCAGAGGGGCTGCTCTGGGTAAACCGTAGAAATGCACTGCCAGTAAGAGTGATCCTGTGTGTGACCAGGGAGGTGGGAAAAAAAGAAAGAGCTTGTAAACTTTGCCCAAAAAACCAGGAGAGAACCAGAGTGGCAAGAGCAGGGAATAGAGGAAAAAAAAAGCAGTACAAGATCTGAAAATAATGAAATCTAAGGAGCTGGGGATGTGTGTTGTAACTTGGTTTGTGTCCAAGGTCTCACCTCTTTCTGGGTGCCTAGTTTTAAGAAACTTGAACTTAATCATGTTTGAAAGTGCTCCCCCGTTGTCAGATAAAGGTAAAAATCAGCTCTCCCATTCCAGTTACACAAAAGGCAGGCAGACGCACGCACAGTCTACAGATGATCACGTAAGCCGTGTGCCTACAGAAAACTAGCCTAAAAATGCAAAGAGGCAGCACTCAGAGAGATGAAACGCAAAGAAGGAGCAAATGAGAGGGAGTGAACACGGAAAACAGAGCTGCAAGGAAAACTGCTAGAAAAGGAGAAGAGAGGAAAGTGCATCCAAATAAAGATCGTTTATGAAAATGACTACCAAAAAGTTTTGATTTGCTTCCCACCCAGGATGGATCGAGTACAAAATTTCAGGCCAGCACTTTAAAGCCAAGACAAATATTTTGTTGGCTGCTGAAATAGGCACGGGGATCTCTGGATCGAACGGCTTTACCCAGGCAGAGAAGATTCAGAATAAACAGACTCTTTAGCCCCCTTTGAGAAGGGGGTTGTCCATGAAAGCTAGTCCCAGCCCCATCTTCCCATGCCAAGAAGACTCGATCCCTACCTGCAGAAATGCCCAAGAGCCCTGTGGAGGAATGCAGTGACTCAGCTTTTCTGTCTGCCATCGCAGAGTCCGCCGAAGACCCAGATGCGGGCTGAAATGCTACCTCTCTTTCCTCCCTAGCTCTTTATAACCAAACCAACTCCACTGGCCTGCGTTCCTCCCTGCTCTCCACCCCTTTTCCCTACAAACATCTTCTGTTAGTGTTCCTTTCCGCATGCGGGAGGAAATGCAAACGAGCTCCTTGCTGCAATAAATTTCAGTCTGTGAGTCAGCATGGACTGCTGGTAGCTCCCTCCAGGGGCCTGTTAATTTTACTGTTGATTAACCCTTGTTAAAAAAGACACTTGAAAAATAATGCTGAGGGTTTATTACTATTACTGCCTTTTTGCTACTGCCAGTGAGGAAATTACACTAGTTAAAATTAAGGGTTTTTGAAGAATCATTCTTGCTGGAGCAAACAAGTACTTTGCAAGCCCAGGAGCTCCTTGGGAACCAGTTACTTCTCCTAACACTGGCCACGGTCCTGCTGTTTGTCCCTGTCACAGCTGTGAATGCCTGGCATCACTGTCCTGCGCTGGGCAAACCCAGGGCAGATTCAGTGCCATTCCCTTAAAGGTGACTTCTGTCCATGGGTCACTCCACATCTATCTAACCCAGGCTCTTTGTGCACACTCATGGGGAACTCCTCCTAAGTGGTTTTCATGAGCGAGGTGTCGATGCAAACATGCCGTCTGGAGACCAGCAGTGTGAGGATAAATCTAGAGGAGCCTTGCTGGCTTTCCAGGAGAACTGTGCAGGCAGTGAGTGAGTATCAGTCATTGCCATGGTCGCTGCTGTATCCCAAAGGCGACACGAAGGACCTATTCACAGCTTCCTACTGCTTCCCATGGAGAATGTATGATCAGGGCATAAAGGTCTTTACCAATGGAGGAGAGGCTGCAGAAAGCAGTGGACGCTGGCCTCGGGATCATGTTGGGTCATGCGTCAAGCGGGAATTAGGCGGAGAAGTGTTCTGTGAGAGCTAACAGAGCTTTGAAGGAAAACAGGGGCAACACTTGCCTGCACTCGTGTACATTCCTCCATTGATTTGTTCGTGTGCAATGGACCGGTGTAGGGCCTATTTCCGTGAAGGACTCAGCTCCTGTTCCCATAGCCCCAGTTAAAGCAAATTCCACTCTCAGCCTCTTGACAAGATAAAAGATGCAGAACAGTGTAAAGAGCGTCACACTAATATTACTAGGCTGGTCAAGGATGACTCTGCAGAGGCCCTACAGCAGCAAGCTGTGATGTTCCTCTTGGCAGATCCTGTTCTGTGTTCCTCTATAAGTCATGGTCCACAGTCAGGGCTGGAGGACAGAAAAGCTGTTGGAAATGGGACTTAGAGCTGCACAGGCTGGGGCTCAAAGACAGGCCTCCAGGATCATCCGTCCAAGAGGCATTAGATCTGTAGCAGCATCCAGAACAACCCCAGACTGTCAGGGTCCGCAGATAATGTCAAAGGACCCTGCTCCTCCTGTTCTCTGAGCCAGTTGGAGCATGATGGCATGCTTCCATTGCGCAGCTGGATCCCTATAATGGCTCCCAAACTTTCCTGGTTTCTTCAGTGCTTTGGAGGACAGTTATCTTTAACTGTGTTCACCCTTCAAGAAGAGCTTTGAGGCAACAGGGTTCCTTCACACTCATCTTCACTAGAATATTAATGCAGATTAAAGAAAGGTGTTAATATTAAAGCCCAATGTGTCTACTGTAATAAATGTGTGCAGACATTCCCCCACGGAATACTCAGCTGAAAAGTATTATTTATCAAGAATACGTTTATTGCAGTTAGACCTTTAGGTTCAATATGTCTATTGAGATAGACCTTATTACAGGAGGAAGCATGCACTGGAACAAGCCTGGTTTGTCCAGTTACACCTAACCAATTACATCAGTAAGGGGAACCAGCTCAGTCACTTTGCAACAGGCAGAGCTAAATGATGTGGTTTGCAGCAAGCAGTAAGTTTGTTTAAATCATCAGCCTCTGGCTATCTTCGTTCCATCATTAACGGGACTGCTCTCTAACCAGCTGAAGGAGGAAGAAACTATCTGTTCAAGTTGCAGCATGATTCAGCTGTTTTTTCATGCAAGAGGAAATAATACATTTCTAAACCACAGTTAGAATACATTAGATACCAAAACAAACAGCAGTAAAAAGGCTTTGGGTGTTTTCCACACATATGCGTCAGTTTAATTCCTGTTCTGGGTAATAAAAGTAACGGAAAGGAAAAGCCTGTGTTAGATTAGCTGGACTGCAAGTCCTTTCTCACGTGCTTTTTATTCCTGCTTGTATAGGTAGCAGCTAGGAGTATGTGATGCCTGATATCACTAATTTTAAGTATGCCTGCAATAGATGAAGTCGCATGCATTAGCAATTATTATCTTCCTCATGCCTGCTATGATTAACAAACTTGCCAAAACACTATTTTATACACAGGATGTACTTCATGTCTTTTTCAAATATGATACAGACCCAAGGAAAATTTCTTATAAATAACCCCTGAAAAACATTCTTCAGCCATGTTGCATGAAGTTTTTTGTTCTCCGAAGAATGGCAAGACAGCCTGAACAGGCCAGTTACTTCAACAGTGTAAAGTCGAGATAGAGAGGTACATAATCATCTCAGGAGTGAGCATATCAAGGACATGGAAGAACAAGTCTCTGCACGAGCAAGGGATTTTCCCCATCACATGCTGTGAATCTTGCTGCCACGTGCCCCTACAGAGGTCAGGGCTCTGCAATTCCCGGTACCACTTTCCTGTCAAATGGAGAGATGGTGCTGTTGATGAAGAATCAAGTTATAAATTAATAACCTCAGGACCCAAAGGCCAGGAAACAACTACAACTGGGTGCAAAACCTCTGCTCTTGAGAGATGGGATATGAGCTTAAGAACATTTAAGGTCAGAAAAGGAAATCTTGGGGTTAAAAGACTGAGGTTGCCTATGCAGCGTAGGGTTTTAAAAAATGGGGCACAGAGGGGAATGCACTGGCTAGAATACTTGCTCTGGGCAGGCTCCCTTTGATACCATCTTATGGGCAAAGACTTTGGTACTTTAGCCTGAAATAGAATGGAAAACCGACAGCTGAGAAGGAAAAACACAGCTGCTCTGTTGAACAGGTCACATCAGCTGGGGGTGCTTTGGAGACAACGTGCTGAGAAGAAGATCTGCAAGGGAGCAGTCAATTGAGGAAACAAATAATATTTACATGCCCTGCCTGTGGCATTGGAAATAAAACCTTCCTGCCAGTAAGAAATTCAGCCCAACCCTCCTGGCCCCACCTGCTCCTGGGGGAGGGATCGCACTATAAAAGGCTCCAGGCAGTGAACAGAGACGCACAGCAATTTGGGGCTCTCCAGGGAATCCTCCCGCTCTGGTTGTGACCATGGGAAAGAGAGTGGCTGTCGTGCTGGCTGGCTGTGGGGTGTACGACGGGAGTGAGATCCATGAGTCTTCTGCTGTGCTGGTGCATCTCAGCAGGGAGGGGGCACAGGTAAGAGGCACCCTGGCAGGCTCCTGCCCCATCTCTGGCTCCTTTTGCCCGGCTCTGCTTTTCAAGCTCTCTCTCTTGCAGAAGATACTCGTCTCTAAGGAGCTTTGCAGCTTGCCGGACAAATCACAAGCTCCCCATTGCTGCTGGGGTAATTGCAAAGCATAAGTGACTGGAGTCAAAGCAAACGGCACAGCGTAGGAGCTGCTACAGCGAGCGTGGAGAACTCCCTGGTCTCTGCTTCGCTCTTACAGCTTTGCTGTGCGAGAGGATTGCCTTGGTGCTCTGTGTTGAGTGTATCCAAATTCTGAAACAAACTTTCCCAAACGCATTCTCTATTCTTTTTGGCTTGCACTTCCTCTTTTCTGCTTTGGTATTTCTGTTTAAAAGACTACTATTGGTTTTGGCTGTTTGAAATTCATCTTTTTAAACCCCCAAAGATTAGAACTGGAAATAGACAAGTTCTTGAGAGTTGAACTTGAATAGGGGTAAAAAAGGCGACCCTCAAGCAGCCGCTCTAATGTGCCATTAGTCACGATAGCCACTCCGCGAGGCTGGAAGAGGAGGGAGACATTACCCTCAGCTCTGAGCCACCCAAAAATCTGGGTCAGAGGTGTTCTCCTGGGAATTGGAATTGCTCTATTAAATACAAAGGCACAGTGGTGATGTACATGTGCTGCAGAGCCAGCCCACCCAATTCCAAAGCCTCCAAAGTCTGTATTCTCTGTTTGGCTTAAAGCTGAGACTTGTCCAAACCTTTTCTCCCACTGTCTATAATTTTGCCTCTTCTCTCCTGGAGCTGCTGCGGTCGCTTCCCTCCTGCCGTACCCTGGATTGGCAGGATGGGAGCACGGTCCTGCACTCATCCCTTGATCGGCAGGGACCTCTAGTGGAAGAAACTCGGGCGTTATTTCAACCCCCGCCGTTTATTTTTTGGTCATGCTTGCCTGAGGAAACAAAGAACAGCACAGCATAGACTAGTTCAGTTGGAAGGGACCTACAACGATCATCTACTCCAGCTGCCTGACCAATTCAGGGCTGACCGAGTTAAAGCATGTTATTAAGGGCATTGTCCAAATGCCTTTTAAATGCTGACAGGCTCAGGGCATCGACCACCTCTCTAGGAAGCCTGTTCCAGGGTTTGACCACCCTCTCGGTAAAGAAATGCTTCCTCATGCCCAGTCTAAACCTCCCCTGGTGCAGCTTTGACCCCTTCCCAGGCGTCCCACCCCTGGATCCCAGGGAGAAGAGATCAGCACCTCCCTCTCCACGTCCCCTCCTCAGGAAGCTGTAGAGAACGATGAGGTTGCCCCTCAGCCTCCTTCTCTCCAAACTAGAGAAACCCAGAGTCCCCAGCCGCTCCTCAGAGGACATGCCTTCCAGCCCTTCGCCAGCTTTGTTGCCCTCCTCTGGACGCCTTCGAGTACCTTCACATCCTTCTTAAATTGTGGGGCCCAGAATTGCAAAGCTTGTACAGTCTCAAAATCTATCGCCCATCTGTCTGTCGTCCTCCACTCTTAATTACTGCATGTGAGCTTGAAACAGTTCTGAAGGCATTTTCCAGAAAAAGAAATACTCTGGCTTTGGGAAAACAGTGGCTGGGGAGAAGAAACTCAAAGCCCTGTCTTTGAGGGAGGCATGTGGTTTGGCAGCAGCTTGCTGGGTAGTCAGCACCCATAGGGGATGACTGGCTTTGTGGGGGCAGCTGGGGCAGGGCTGGGGCTGCCCCAGGGAAGGGGATTGCTTGGGATGCAGATGGAAACCTCTAAGAAATGGCTTCACCAATGGCTCTTGGAACACCTTGTTTCCTAGGGAGGTAAGGAGTCACTGCTCCCTCTCCAGCACTTCAGGCCCCAAAACAAGCAGCGTGGGCTAGCTTCTTTGCTTTCACCTAACAACACCCTCATTCCTTTAAGGTCAGGGTAAATGTTCCTGTGCAGAAGCTATAAAAGACCTTTCTTTCTTTCTTTCTCCTCCCTATGACAATAGCCTTCCTGATGCCAGTATCAGATACAGGTGAGCCTGAGAGTCGCTGTATTCATCAGCAAAGTTCTTTCCTAACAAAGTAACTCAAGCATTTTCATTCACTACCTATGGTCTTTAAGATGCTTAGGATACCTGACTGAAGGATAATAGACCTTTCCCCCTCCTCCCCAGGCAGAGGTTTATGCTCCTGATGTTGACCAGATGCATGTGGTGGACCACGTGAAAGGACAGCCAACTCAGGAGAAGCGCAATGTGCTAGTTGAAAGTGCCAGAATAGCCAGAGGCAACATCAAGGATCTAGCTAAGCTGGATGTCAAGGGGCTGGATGCCCTAATCATACCAGGTAGGACGGCATACGGGGTCTGCCTGCCCGAAGTCTTGGGAACAGCTTAGATAAGCCATAAGCCTTGGATGACATGGGAGTCACGGGCTGGAGAGGAACTGGGCAGAGCCACCGGGGAAGAAGACAGGCTGGAAGCAGGGACTGGAGAACAGTTCCATCTGTGCTGGCGCTGGCATGCTAGCTTGGACTTGTATTAAAAGAGAACATGGCAATGCAGAAGCTTATCCCAAGAGGAGAGGGCAGATAACTGCCAATTGAATTATCCTTTGTACCATCTACTGAGCTTTTTTTTTACTGGATGTACAACTATCCCCTCCCTCACCAACATGCCTACCTCCTCATCAGGAGAAGAGGCTGGGACAGAGAGGGGGTGACTCAAAAGCGGAAAGCTTGGTCAGTCTGGCAATTCATCTTTAGTGAAAGTATGACCATGTGATTTCAGTGGGGATGGATTAGGCCTGGAGCAAGGATTAAGAGGCAAGTAAAAACTTGTCAGCGTGCTCCACCACAATTCAGAAAAGAGCTCATGGGTGAAACACAGTACCCAACACACCCAATACCTCTCCGCTTCAGTTCTGTATGGAAGCAAGAAAGGTGCTTTGATGTCTCATCTCCTGGCAGCCAGCTCACAAAGGTTCAGCTTGTCTGGTTTCAATTCTTTTATCAACATTGGACAAATGCTGTCATCCATCAAATCCATTTTAGCATTCTAGTGAGTAATACCTGAAAAAATCCTGCCCTGGAGTACTAATCTTCCGGTCTAATCTGTTTCTCTTTTCTCAGGTGGCTTTGGAGTGGCTAAAAACCTGAGTACTTGGGCCACCCAAGGCAAGAACTGCATCATCTCCAAAGAGGTGGAGGACGTCCTGAAGGCATTCCACGCTGCCAAAAAGCCCATTGGCCTGTGCTGCATTTCCCCAGTGCTGGCAGCCAAAATCTTCCCAGGTTGCGAGCTGACTGTGGGTCATGACACAGAGTGTGAGAAGTAAGTAACCTCGGAGTGCTGATATGAAATGACACCATGAACATCACAGAATCAGCAATGCCTCCCCAATGTACGTAGCGCCCCGTCTCAACTATCCTGCCCGGATATCTGAAGTCTCGTGATGAGTTGAATGTTATTTCTCAGAACGAATGACCCACATCATGCATTTATTAAATTAACCTTGGCTGATAAATTAAATAATCAGAGGTTTTGATGTACCCCTTGTAACTTACAACGTACGTCTCACGTTAAAATTAGAAATCTGATTTTACTTTTTACAGTTTTCTGTAATGGGGGTACTTTACCATACGGGGGCACAAAAAACTGCAAGAATCGCAAAGGAATAAATTAGATTTTGAGTCAGGAAGATGTTCAGGTTTCTGGAAAGGAGGAATCTGTCCTTTCCTTGCCTGAGAGCAGAGAGGGAGGATACCAGAGGGATTAGTGGAACGAAGAGAAGTAGCAGAAGGGCATGGGAGCTTGTTTCCTTCCAACACAAGGCAAAAGCCATCCTTCAGTTATGCTCTTACCTCAGGCGGACGCCACTTCAAAGACAGGCTCTGCTGTAGCTGCTGCCTCCAGAGTGAAGCATTTAGCAACTAGGGCCCTTTTGAAGACTTAACAGTTAAAGCTTAAAAGTTGAAACTCTTCAAGTACCTGGAAGAATTGTTTCGTTATTTGTCAGCAGATCAGTTGGCATCCTGTACCAGCGGATTTGTTTGTATTTTTGTACACTTCTTTCCACAACTCTGATAGCTTAAAATAAGACACTATTTTAAATACAGTCTTTTATTTGCCTCCCCAATGTAGGTAGCACCCTGTCTCATGCACCTCTTGGTCCCAGGGTAGGAAAGACACCAGACCACTGACTCATGAAGTTAAGCAGACCCTAGGTAGGAACAGGACGGTTGCACAAGACTGGGTAGCGTTTAGAGCGGGAGGGAGTTAAACTGTCCTTACTCATATGGGAAAGCTGTGACTGAATTCTCCCAATGGCAGGGAAGGGACTATGATGGCTCTTGCTAGGAAGGGCTAGGAAGCAATGTCGCTTGTAGGAAGCTGGTGAAAAAAACCCCAAACCTAAACACAAAGACTGGAGTGGGCAGAGTTAAGTACTGGAACATCTATAGTGGCACATCAAGGTCTTATTTTGGCTTTACTTCAGATTTTTAACTCACTGCAATCTGGAGGTTTTCCTGGTTCTATAGTCCCGGAGAAACTCATCTGACAGGAAAAGATTTGGATCCTATTGAGCAGGCTTTCTGTAGGGACCATCCATCTCTCTGTAGTCAACGGACTTCTCACTCTAGGCCTTCATCAAATTGCTCTGTGTAGCGACGGCTTCCCCACACAGGGTTTATTCTCTTTTCTTCTTGTAGATGGCCTTATGCAAAGACTGCTGAGACCATGAAGGAGCTTGGTTGCAAGCATGTGAACAAACACGTCACTGAAATTCACGTGGATGTGAAGAACAAGCTGGTGACCACCAGCGCCTTCATGTGCAATGCCCCCATTCATGAGATCTACGATGGCATCGGAAACATGGTCAGAGAAGTGGTCAGACTTGCCTGAATGCCACAAAGCCACAGAATCCATCTCCTCTGGAGTGCAGGCACTGAGCCTCGGATAACGTTCTTCCCCTTTTACACCCACATGTCAACAGGCAAACTGCTACTCAAACGGAGTTCTCCCCCCTGGCACCGGACCACCGGTGGCTGCTGAGGAGGGAGAACCCCGGAGCAATGGAAGCATTGTGTTCTGCCGAGGACACACCACTTACTGACAGCCAACTGGCAGTAACTGGAGTGTGGGCACGCATCGAGCTGGCAGGCAGAAGCCAGGTTTCCACGGGGCTCAAATACAGCCGCTGTCTTTGGTTCTGAGTGGCCCAGGAGTTGCCCGGGTCACGTCAGCCACGATTGGGCTGACCTGACACGTGCATATCATCTGTCAACAGGAATTGGTCCCCTTCTGAGATTCCTTACACATCCATCTTTGCCAGTACTTCAAAGCTCCCCACATACCTCACAGAACAGAGGAATTAGTGGCAAAAGGAAGGAACACGGTTCTGCTACTGAATAAAACCTGTCACTACTTACATGGGCTGAATTCTGCTTTCATTTTTGCCTTTTACTCTGGATTAGGAGATGCTCTTAGTGCTACTGGTTGGCCAAGGAGTGGGGAAAACGGTACAGGAAGAAGTCACCAGGAACGAACCCCACTTGTTTTGCTAGGATTTGTCAGAACCAGACTTGGGCATGAATACGACATGGGTGAAAGCGGAGTCAAACCAATATTAGCATCCAGGTCTAACGGGGAGAAGTTAAATTCTTCCCTTGTATTAACAGAAGACCTGCTATGATAGCATGGAGTGTTTTGGAGGCAGCCTCCCATACTGCTCCTAGGCAGAAAGAGTCCAGGGCGAGATCTAGGCATCCCGGAGAAAGCGGTGCAATTTCCAGTCCCTTCCAGTCTCTAGGAAAATTCCTAGAAACAACCCGGAAGCAACAATTCTTCATTGCGACGGGGACAGACAAGATACCCGTCTAGCTGAAACCTGAATGGCAAGCTGCGGACCAGCTGGGCGATAGCAGAGTCTGGCAAGCAGAAGGCACTAAAAATAACCCCGTGTCCGGCGCAGTTGTTCAGGTAACAGGCCAGGCATGGGTTTTTAAGGCCAGAGGGAACCATTTGTAATCCGACCACTCTGCAGGAGCTGTAGAGAGCGCAGCAACTTACACTGGGCTGAAGCAAGCCTACTGAGGGGATTCAGTCTTGACCTGAAGACGCTGCCGTAGTATTTGATAGCTCATTCTCACAGTTAACAAACGTCATTTAAGATAAGCCATGCTTTTATTTCTCTCTTATAGTTGAAGAGCTTACTTCCCGTTCCTGGATGCTGACAGGTTTGTCTCCATTAGGTTAAGAGCTTTTTAGATGGTAGCTGGTATGTTCTTCTTATATAGGTTCTTATTAAACAGGTAGTATCGTATAATCATTACAGACTGAGCTGTTTAATTCTCTCAGTGTAAGAAAGACGTTTTCAGAGCCAGCAACTATTTTCTGAGGGTCTTCTCAGCAAACTCTTCATGCTTTTTACATCCTTTTCGAAACACCGGCGTATTTTTGCACTCTCACCAACATGGCAAGATCCTTCGTGACTACACTGGTGGCCAGAGTGCAGTGGTGCTGCAAAGAGGGGTTCAAGCACATCTGGCAGTGACAGAACAGCCCAGAGTAGCATAATACAGCAATTCTACCCAGGTTTCTAATGAAAACGTAGCTTATCGAGTCACTCTTTTCTGCGTTACTTTTTTCCACTGATTCTCCTACCAATCATTTTCACCCCGTTGGCCGCCTTCCGTAACCTTTTGCAAAGGTGTGAAAGCCTCCAAGACATAAAGGACCAGCCAGTTTGGGGACAGCAGCTGCCAGGAAGAGGAAAGAAATGTTTGCTAGCACAAAAAGTCCACCGTTCCCTTGGTCCTTCGACAACCCCCTGTAGAGACCTGTAGTGAGTATCCCAACCACAGAGTAACGTTCAGCCTGAATTAGCATTTAAGGAGGACAGAGCACAAATCCATGGGAGACCAGGCCTCAGAGCTGCACGGTTTTCTCCCATACTCTTACTTCCGAAGGGGAATCCACAGCTTAAGCTGTTCATTACCTTACAGAAAGTAATCGTTCCCAAGCCCTTCAACTCTTGTCTTTTGCACAATGCAGGAGTTCAGGAAAGGTACAGAAGTTTCTGCCATAAGCACTAGCTTTTGAGAGTTATACAGGATTTTCTGGGATTAAGTGTTTTGACTAACTTATCAGATAGGCTGAAAAGCTACAGGATGTAAATACAATAGGGAAAATTCCAGGGACTGGCTGAAGAATTTGAATTAATCTCTAAGTTTAGATCCAACCCACACAGACACAAAGCTACTAACAACACTGTTTGCTGGGATGCAGAAAACTGCTTCCACTAGTGGAGCAGGAAAATCAACCCCAAAGATGAAACATTAACAACAGGGCCCTTTTGAAGACTTAACAGTTAAAACTTAAAAGTTGAAACTCTTCAAGTACCTAGAAGAATTGTTTCGTTATTTGTCAGCAGATCAGTTGGCATCCTGTACCAGTGGATTTGTTTGTATTTTTGTACACTTCTTTCCACAACTCTGATGGCTTAAAATAAGACACTTACTTTAAATAAGTCTTTTATTTGCAGCCACTGAATATTCCTGCAAACATACAGAGCTTTCAACAGCAGCACTGGTAACTTTCCTCTTCTTTTGCAAAGAGATTTCTTTCAGTGTGTGAACTCAATAGCAGTAAGTTATGTTGCAGCAGTCTATTTACTTACTTTTTTTTCAGTTTAAAGAACATACTAAAAAAAAGGGGAGGGGATAATCACCACAAGACAGAGTATAAAAAGCTGATCCCTGCAAATATGTCATATAAAGAGTTCACCATAGCTGGGCCCAAACCAAGACATTAAACCAAAAACTTCAACTGCTGGGAAATAGAGATTTACACTATCTGGTTTTGAGTCCTCTCTTTACCAAACCATAATCATTTGACACGTGGTTTTTAGTCAGAGAAGGATCGGAATTCTGTCACTGAAAAATGTGATTTGTGTATCAAAAACAAAGAGTGTAAACATCTTATGAGCACAAACAAGCAACCACGTTGCTACATGTAAACAGGTTAGCAGTTGGTAACTGTTCCCAAACACAAGTTTAAGATCATCCACTTAAAAAAAAAAAAAAAAGTTGACCTATATTTTCTGCTGTCTCAAAAGAAAAAGACTGTAAAAAAAGTGAGGCACCTACCAAACGTATATACAGATGTGCAAAAATAAATAAAATTCTGTTTCAGTACAGGCTGGTCTTCTTCATGATCCGCAAGAATTCTTGCTCGTTCACTTCCCCATCCCCATCTCTGTCTGCTTCATCGATCATTTCCTGAAAGATATTTGTATTCAGAAATTAGATGCAGATTAGACTAGGGTTAGAATTATTAGATTAATTCAGAATTAGAACCACTTTTTAGTAAGTTGTATTGGAGGGGACAGTGTTAGCTCAACGTCAGACCTACTATGCTACAAAATATTTACTAAACCAGACACTAGTATGTTTTTATATATATTTATACAAAAATCCGCACGGAAAATGTTGTATTATAGGAACTGTCCTGGAAGAAACAAAGTGCTTGGAGCAGAGTTCTTCCTTTTACATCACCGTAACTCCATAAAACTGCAATTCTACTGGCGCAATTTCGACAGCCACATATGCTTAACCCATCGTTGACCTAAGAATCCATTTCCCAATCACAAATTGACAGAAGCTCTTCCATTTCTGCTGGGAGAGAGGGGGCAGATTTTCCTAACAGTTCAAGCGTAAAGATCCCACGGGACACTAGAGGACAGCACCTAAAACTGAGAGACCGCTGCCTTTACCTAGAAGCTGACCCTGAGAGGGCTTCCTTCCCCCACTGAGAGAGAGATTCCCATTCCTTACTCTCGCTGCTAGCTCTAGTGCTTAGCAGACCAGTCAGGGAGACGGCTCAGCTCTCCAGACAGAAGCAGAATTAGGCTGTGACTATTTACATAGGTTTTACACGAATGTAAATACGAAACCAAGTAACGAACATTCTGTGACTGCCTTCCTACTCAACGGGCACAGTGTAATCTGGACCTTTCTATGTTCACTACACACAAAGGCAGACAGTGGGCGTTTGTGTATGATACGGTTTCATATACCAGGTACAAACCTGCAGCTCTTCATCTGTGAGATTTTCCCCCAGTTCTTTGGCGACACGTTTGAGGTTTTTGAAAGAGATTTTGCCAGTTTCATCGTCATCAAAGAGTTTGAAAGCTTTGAGAATCTCCTCTTTGGAATCTTTTTCAGCCTTAAAGAAGTAAGCGTAAGTTTAAGAAAAAAAAAAATAGTGGTTATGTTGCAGGTAACACTCAAAATAAAGTTATAAAAGACAAGCATTAGAAAGACTGAGAAACCTCTCTTAAGAGCAAATTTAAAGAAGTATATGTGCAAAAACTGAAGGTAGACAGAGACACGTCGATGCTTCCTGAACCTCAGGGTTTCGGGGAGGTTTTTTTCTTTCATAGCTAGCCAGTTGTCTTTGGGATTTCAGTATCGGGATCTTCCATGGTTAAATATCTGGTTTTACTCAGCATGTTTTAAGATTTTTAAAACCAGAGATTTCATCTGTAAATATCTTAAAACTGCAGAAAAGAAAATACAGTGCATTGCTTCACAAGTCACGTGTCAATACTCCCGACAGCTTTCTGCAGGCCAGAGCTGGTTTTAATCTGTGATAAAAATCTTGATTTCAGTTTTTCCCTTTTCTCACACACACAAAACTGACTGCTACAGAAACTTGTTAATGACATAATTATTTCAACCTTACCTTGAAAAATGAGATAGAATTGCAAGACAGGGACTACCCTAACTTTTGTATATTTTGTTGTTAAGATTAAAGTAGTGCTTTCATCTTCCACTAAAACCAAAAGGAGATGAAAGGTACTCAGCCATTTTCAAAATTGCTTTCACTTTGACTTTTAAAATTTACATACCATTTTCTGTGTCATCACTACCAAGAAGTCATTGAAGCTGATTTTTCCTGTTCCTTCCTTATCGATATCTGATATCATTTTCTTGATCTCTTCTTTTTTAGGTTCAAAACCTAGTGCTCTCATGGCCACCTGTAAGGACAAAGAAAAAAGTTATAAATCATACAAAACCATAAAAAAAAACCACGGGGGGTAAAAAAAGTTGAACTTTATGTTCGCACATCATGTTAAAACACGCATTCTGTGTCTCAAGGAAAACAGCAAGGTAAGGGGCAGACTTGGAGCAATGCTTCTCAACACACAGGGGCACATCAAGATGCAGAAAACAGGAATGCAACCATTCATATTCTGGAGTTGTCCTTCAGTTAATTCAGAAATTTCCTAAACACATCCTTACCACCACCACGTCCACCAGCCCCAGCTCAGAACTGGCAAGAACTTGGAGGGTAAGGCTATATAAGAGAGTCTTGGGAGAAATATTTCCTCTGAGAAAATTTGGACTTTTTTTATGAAGTCTTACCATACCTATTTTGGTATATACTTTTTTTAAATTCTTGTGATGGGCATAAGAGTCCCACTTCAATTAGTATTTTGAAGGAAAAATCCCAAACTGTCACACAGTGCTGTGGATAGCAATTTCCAAGGCTACCGGAAAATTTAATGTTATTCCATTCCTGTCAGGGGAATTGCTACTAGTATTCCCTTTGCAATGAGAAACAAGACACTGAATAATAATTAAAAAAAAAAAAAAAAGCTTATTTCAGGCCCTGTTGTAAGCAAGATGGCTAAATGGAAGACCCAGAAATGTCTCAACAAAATAACTTCAGGACAAGTGACTGCATGAAAGACGTTTCAATCATACCTGCAACTCTGCCGAACTCTACCAACCTGATCTGATGGCACAAACATGGGAGGCCTTAAGCCGGTAGACCTCAGGGAACTTAAATCAGTTAATTTTTCATTCTAGTGACATAAATCTTTTTCAATGGATGTTGGGAAAACAGAATTCAAGCACTTTGCGTGCCTTTCTACAACACTCCTATAAGCAGCACATCCAAGGCTGCCGTCACTTGCAGACACACGCATGCACACCTACACGCTTTATTTTTTCCTCCTTTGATAAAGGGACAAGCGGCAAGTTTGAAATCAGGTCTCCTCCCTAAGGTCTTAAGTAATATGGACACCCAGCCGGCAAATAGGAAGGGCAAATGCTGAAAGCAAAAGAAGTATTTATTTATTGATTACTATTCTTCCCGAAGGACAGGGGTGGGAAAGGACCAAAAATGTTTTGCAATAAATAAAAGCATGAAAATGAGTAGCATTGGTGTGTTCCATAGCTTGGATAACCTAGTTTGCGAAGCATGCAATCCTCAATAACACATAAGAGGGGAAAAAAACCCCCGCCTTTTTAATATTCACAAACCCTTGTTGATGTTTTACTAACAGAGAAGGAGACAGTAGAGAAAATACAGAACTATCAACGTATTTTGGCCAGCGCGGCCTTAAAGACACTTGATAACAGCAGTAAAGAGCTATAATTAAAGAGAAAAATGTACCTGTTGACAACAGGGTTTTAGGGGGGGGGGGGGCAATCTCTCCTTTCCTGTTTAAGGTCACTTAGGCACTTATGCCCCTATTACTTTATAACCTCAGCAGAACTGTGCTTTTAGCACCAGGAAAGTTCTTACCTTTAGCTCCTTAACATCTATGTTCCCGGTGCCGTCTGCGTCAAACAGGTCGAAAGCCTCCCGGATCTCCTGCTTCTGCTCCTCGGTGAGCTCCAGCTTGGGACTCGCTTTCTTCCTCTGGGACGCGGCTCCTAGCGAGGGCTTCTTAAAGCTGGAGGCCTTGGCACAGCAACACAAGAGCAAAGGAGGATCAGGCCGCCGCCGCCGCGGCCACGCACCGCCCCGGGAAGGGCGGGTGAGGCCCGTAGGACAGCGGCCGCCTCAGCCCCCAGCCCACACCGCGGCCCCGGGGCCGCTCCGGGCTGACAGGGGCCTCCCCCGCAGCCCCGCCACCGTGGCGCCGGGAAGCCGGAGCGGAGCAGCGCGGGGCCCGAGGCCCCCTCCCGCCGCCGGTGAGGAAGGCAAGGCGCCCCGCAGCGCCGCGCCGGGCCGGGCCGGGCCGGGCCGCACTCACCATCCCGGCGGCCGGTACCTTGGGGCGGCTCCAGTCCTGACAGGCCGAGACTCAATGCCGCCCTTTCCCATTGGCTAATGCCCCTACGCCGCTGCTATGGCAACCCTCACTCCTATTTGGTGGAGAGCCGGGCGCGGGAGGCGCTTAGGCGATAGCTATTGGCCAACACGTGGCTGGGGCGGATCCAAGAGGCGACCGACCGGGGAGAAAGGCCTCTCCTCCTTCCGTCAACGCGATTGGCCGAAGGGGGGAGGCCGAGGGCCAATCAGCGAGCGATAGCCGGCTAGCGCGATGCTCAGCCCAGGGCGCGCGGGAGGAGAAGCGGCGGGAGCCGGCGGAGTGGGCGGGGTCTGCTGGAAGCGTCCGCGCCGATTGGTGGGCGGGAGGGACGGGCTGGAGGCGGGGGCGGAGCCGGGCTGGAGGCGGGGGCGGGCAGCGGAGGGCTGAGGAGGGCTGAGGGGGCCGCCGGTGTGGTGAGTGGGGAGGGCTCGGGGTGAGGGCGGCTGAGGCCTGTGAGGAGGCCTGTGAGGAGGCCTGTGAGGAGGCCTGGGTGTGGGGAAGGTCACGGGGGCTGTGAAGGGGCAGACCGCAGGCAGCGGGGCCTGCAGGGCTGTGAGGAGGGCTGGGGTGTGGGGTAGGTTTCGGGGGCTGGGGGAGCTTAGGGGTGAAGGGCGGGTGGGGGAGGCTGTGGGGGAACATGGGGTAGGTCGTGGGGAGGGAAGCTGGGGGTGGGGGAGGCTGCAGGGACGTGAGGAGGGCTGCGGTGTGAGGAAGGGCAGGCTGTAGTGGCGTGTGAGGAAAGCTGGGGGTGGGAGAAGCTGGGGGTGTGTGGAGGGCGGCTGAAGGGGTGGGAGAAGGGGGGGGGGCTCTGGGATGGGGGGGCTGAAAGAGCTGGAGGGAAACTGGAGACGGAGCTGTTCATGAATTGCATTTTGGAGAGGGGTAAGGCCTGTGTTAAGGGAGACGTGGGGGTAGAAGAGAGGGCAAGTGGAGGGTGGATCACCCTGTGCCCATACTTTCAAACCAGCTTGGTGTTCCTGGCTGGACAGGCACTAATCCTGCCTTTTTTTTGGCTTTTTCCTTGATGTTTCAAAGGGCTTGTCAGAAAAATAAAAACCGAAGAGTGCTAAACTGTACAGCTTGCAGAGTGAGCCAGTCCAACAGATGTATTTGCTTGTGTGAGGCATGGTACTGAGATAATTTTATAGCAACGTTGGTGTAGCTGTTCCTGGATCTCATCCAGTTGTGTTGGCACTAGTGTTCGTGAAGTGAGATGGGTCAGAGAGCTGCTCTGGCTGAAAACCAACCCAGGCAGAAAATGATTTTCAGCTAGTCGTAGCCTTGATCCATCTCAGCGCATGAATAGGAGGAGGTAGTGGGAAGCACTGACTAGGAATAAGGAGAATCAAATCAGCCTCTAAAGCAGTAGTTTATCATAGTGATGGTTTAAAGCGACCATAAAGCCATCAGAAGTCTTTGTGTGCAGCTTGTCTTTATGTTGGAAACAGATGTAAATAGGCATGTTGTCTTTTTCTGTCTTTCAATTATACCCCACATAGTAGGATCCCAGCTGAGTTGGGAATTTTGTTTGCTATTGCTGGGAGGAAGAGCGTATTTTAATGAAACTGGTGGCATCAACAGCCTGTGATGTGAAAACTTGGAAAAATCTCACCACGGGCTCCCCTCTCTTCGCTGATGGGCACCAGTGGGTGCCAGCGTTTCTTCCGTGCTGCTGTGGAACAGGCGGGCATGGTGCTGCTGAAATGCTTGAACTTCAGTTGCATCTTGTTGTTCTAACACCCTTGGGCGACTTTATTTTTGAAGAGGACATTGCCAAAACCTGCAATTGTGTTCCTGTTATTTGGAGAATAAATATTCAGACTTAAAGGAAGTGCATTAAGCTAATACTAGCTAAAATAAGATGGTGCCTTTGTTATCAAGGGTATCTTATTATATTAAAATTATGCCTTTGAGAAAGCTATTTGATGTCACTGTTACTCTCATACTGCTTATTTTGTTCAGCAGGGCAGAGAGAACTAGCTCACTCTTTTCATGCTTCTGCTTTAGCATAATGTCTTCAAACCTTGATTTCTGTAACTAGAAATGTGTTTAAAAAAAAAAAGTTTGGTTTGTGTTAATGGCATGCTTAAGTAACGTATTGTGAATAAAATAATATTCTTCTTTTTTAAAGGAATCAGGTTGATAGTGAATCATCTGAGAAATGGCCACACGCCTCAGATCCGTAAGTTGAGGACTTAAACGATGCTTTATGGAGATTTGTCTTGCAGAAACATATTTTCATAGACATTTCTTCTGAACATTTCTAGGGAAGACATGAGACTGTTCCTGCAGTGCTTTTTCAAGGAATCATTTGCTGCCGTTAGTTCCAAAGAGATCCAGGGATGCTGCACCCCCCCCCAAGAACACCAGTGGCTTTGTCAGTGCTGCCAGATCAATTGGTCTGGAGATTTAATTACTCCAGGACCATTTCTACATGCCTTATAACATTATTCCATGTTGTAATGCAGATAAAGGCCCAGTTGAGGTCCCTGAGGTCTACTAGACCATTGTAACCTTTTTCTATGATTACTGCATTGAATACAGGAGGTTAGAATATGGAAAGAGTAACATTTTGCTTAGCTCAGAGAGATGTTTGGACATTACTCTTAGGAGTACAATTTATTAAGCTGTTCTGTTGCATTACCTGTGGTTCTTGTTTATGGAGAAATTTCTACCTTCTGAACTATTTTCTCATTAATTCATATGAAGCTGATGGAAGGCCAAAATCTCAGGTATTTAGGAAACAAAGAATCCAAAAAAACCCCAAAACCAGTTTAGCATCATGTTAGAGAGCATGAACAAGCTGTTGTATCTTCACAGCACAACACTAGATAGGTAGTAATTCATATCCTAAAATCAATATAATCATGCGTAGCCTGGCTTTCTACCTGCATTTTGTAAAACAGCTGATTAATCCAGGTGTAGCACTGTTAGCTGCAGTTATGCTGATTCTAGTCATTGAGTCGGTTCATTTAGTACTTTCCCAAGAGGTGTGTATACTAAATTGTATTGCATATTATAAATGTGCACTAAAGATTATTTAAATAGCCTGCTTCTCATCACCAGTTAGAATACTGTCCTTTACTTGGGCGAGTGGAAAACTATCATACAGCAAAACCTGGACTATCTCATCTGTACTGGTAGAAAATGATTCTGATATTTAGAGCCAGACAGAGGGCGTCGTTCTGCCGCTGTAAAACTTTGGTTCAGCACATCTAAGGGCAGTGTGCAGTTCAGGTTCTCCGTAAAATGAGAGCACACACTGCAATGAGAAAGGGTGCAGGGGAAGACGAGTAAAAATATTGATGGAACAGAGCGACTGCCTTTTGAGGAGAAGGTGAAAAGGCTAGACCCCTCACCTGGGAGAGGACACCGCAGAGGTGTCTGAGTTTAGAGAATGTGACTTAGTCAGATGTGACCGAGTTTAGAGAATCAGGAAGCTGACAAATAAAGCAAATGCAAAACTGTTATAGTGGGGGAGTACAAGGAGAGCGAACTGCAGAGTCCTTAGACTCACGTTCTTTCTATATCGTCTGTTCTCTTGCAACTATCAAAACCAAATAGACCACTGGGCCAACCCATTAGAACTTTTTTTTAATTATTTTAATCAGACTGTACTTTGCATGCACCATTCTAAAGAATTGGTTGTGCTTTAATGTAACTGAGCAACTGCAGTGAACTCTTCTAATTTCTGTTGTGGATAATTGATGCTTTGCAGTCGAACCTTTGTTTAAGGATGTAGCGCTTAGAAACTTCTGAACAATTGTTGTCTTTGTGTGGTTTCACTGGGTTAAATTCCCTTCAGCTCGATAGTACAACTGCAGAGGTGGTTTTTCGCGTAGCAACAACAAGGAGGAAATCTATTTCCAACCAGGACAGAGCATTCTTTGTACAAAAGCTTCCTCAGACTCATTGCTTGTATGTTCTCTGTTGGCGGTAAGGTCTTCAGTCTCAGTCCAGTTAGACGAGTGACTAGACCGGAATCTGTTAGCTAGTGACTCTAGCCATTGATTTTTTAAAAGCTTAAAAGAAGAAAGGAAGAACTAATGACTAACTAAAAAGGATAAGCCTTGCCTTTACCCGATTGCTTTCTTGGCTTGGAGAAGCCTAAGTTTCACACGCTCTGCAAATGGTTTTGTCCTTGCTAACGGTGACAGTTTTAGTATTCTGAATTATCTGTGCCATGTGGCTGAAGCAGATTCTGTTTGCTTTACCATCAGGGCAGAGCTTGTCAGAGCCAGTCCTCTTTTTCTTCCCTACTACGTGAGCTGTTTGGTTATGAGGCAGAGTCCTGCCAAATACAAACCAGCACGTGGGCCGTGTGGACCATTAGCACGTCTGAACTTTTAAGATACTGTGATAGTACAGACATATTGAAGAGTGTTTTGATATCTGAATTTAGACTCCTCCAATTAAACTAGCTACTGACTAGTTGTGCAAAATTCCAGCATGTTAAGATCTCAGGAAGTTCAGATTGGTTTACTTGCGCAGCTTGTTGGTGTATGTCTGCTTGCTAAAGTGCTTTTCTCCCTGTCTCTGCAGGCTGGTAAGAAATGTACAGTGATCGGTGGGTCAGGATTCTTAGGCCAGCACATGGTGGAGCAGCTCCTGGAGAAGGGTTACGCGGTCAATGTGTTTGATATTCAGAAGACATTTGACAATGACAGAGTGCAGTTCTTCCTGGGAGACCTTTGCGACAAGGAGGTACAGACTAACAACAGTACATGACATGGGTAGATGGAAAGGATGTCTGTTTAAATAAATGTTTGTTCAAACAGCTTACCGAGCCTTGCCTGAAGCACTAGGACCTGAAGGCATTGCACAGGTTGTAAAAGGGTATGTAGATATGTCCCCCAGCCTTTCCCTGGGAAGTCAGTAGCCTAAGCAGTTTTCTGTGGAACCCTCATCTAGAACATTTAAAGAAATATACTTGACGTCTGCTTGAAGCTGAAAAGAACAGAACTTGTTTCTGTATTATGATTTGCATTACTGTTAGCTTAGGTATAGAGTCTAATTTACAGTCACTGTTGGTAATTGCACGTGGGTGCTCTCCTAGCTGACCTCAGCTGCGTGAGAATGGCAGAATGCATTATTCCTAACAGTTAAGGCACGCTAAGGCCTCTTCCCTTAACTCAGTCATGTGTGTGAGCCTTGGCAAAAACATTTGTATGCAATGTGAAGAGACGTCTCCCCACCAGTGTAAAGTATCATGTCTCAGAGCTTTGTGGCAGTCATCTCAAACGCTGACAGTGCCATGGGGTACTGCTGGCTGTTAAACCTGCTGCTGGCTGAGTTTTCTAACTCCTGTCTCCAGGTAATTTTGTGTCTCCTACCTGCACTTGAGACTATTGCAAGTAGTTAAGTCTAGATAGCCTCCAGGTCTCAGAAAGTTCCCAGGTTCTTCTCTGGAAAGAAAAAATAATATATAGTGCTTTTTTGCCTAGCAAGAAGGAGAGGACATTGTGAAGATCCTGGACAGTAATCCTATTCCAGCTGCTCACCTTTATGGAAGGAACGTGACTTGAAATTTAGCATTTTTGTTTCCATGAGAAAAAGAACTGTGTTTTATTTCCTTCCTTTTTTTTTTTTCCTGAGTAGGCACTATTACTGTTGCTTCATTACTGTCTCATGCCATGTATCTTCTAGGCTTTGCTCCCAGCTTTACAAGGTGTGTCAGTGGCGTTTCATTGTGCATCCCCAGCACCTTCAAGTGACAACAGGGAACTGTTTTATAAGGTGAATTTTATGGGAACCAAAGCAGTCATTGAAGCCTGCAAAGAAGCTGGAGTGCAGGTAAGGGTAGAAAAGCACCTGGAGACTATAAGACGCTGACGTGACTTTATAACAATTGCAGCATGGACCAATTTCAGTCTAGTTTGACAGAGGGGCAGAGGTATCTGAGATACTGAATTCCTACTTGTTCTGTGAAAATTAGTAGAAGAGAGAGACTGTTGGTCTCCCACTTAGTGTCTGGTGTAAGCTCAGTCCAGGTTTGCCACAGAAAACCTACACATTGCAATCTTCCTGACTGCAGGAAAAGCATCCATTAAAATTTGTCCTACTAGACGCCTGGGAATCACCCACGGGAGAACCACAACTGACAAGTGGATTCTTTCATGCTTTAATGAGGGGAGAGCTGTAAAGATAGCTTTTCCAGCAGTGGAAGTATTCATGGCATCTATTACCTATGTGAATTCTTGACGTATAATGAGAAGGAACACACTTGTGTCATAATCTCAGTATAATTTGCTTTAGAAAGTCATTTGCCCACAAAAGAAAGAGCCAGAGGAAACCAGACTGCTGTTCAGGCAAGTTTTTTGTTTGGGGCTTTTTTTTTCCTTATGTTATTTTGGTATCACATGAGTTTTCATTTAAATTCTTAGCTAATTTTCAAGCGCAAGGCACGTGAAGATTCCTTACTTATTTTGGGCAGAGATGTTGCCTCCAAAGTATGCATTTTGCGCAGTGTCCACGTACAAATATGGAAGTGATAATGTTCAGAATTAAGTGATGTGTATTACATAGGACTCCCAGCCCCAGAGTTTGTTGTTTGTTGGTGTTTTTTTCCCCTCCCCCTCATGTAATAAGCTTTTGTAGGAGATGGGCCACGCAGTGTTTACCTTCAGGCTTAGTCTGGATTTTGTCAGAGCAAGGGGTTAAGTCTTGTTGGAACTTGTTGGATCTAGTCATCTTTATATTACAATGTAGATCTTTAAAACCCCGTGTTTCTGATTACTCAAATACATCACTGACTTCCTGTTTTGAATCCACTAGGGTATGTTTTTATCCAACAAAAATATCCCAAGATAAGAATTCTTTTTTGGTTTAATCTACCGTGGTACTGTTATAATCAAGATAAGCAAATGTATCTTAAAAACACTCATTGTGTGTTAAGTGCTACCAAGCCAAGTGGGCACTGATTTTCCTAGAGATCTTTTCCCCTTGACTGGCTGCCTTGGAAGTTTGTTGAAATGTTTTAATCTCTTTTAGAGTGACAGAGTCTGTTAAAAGGGTGGGAGTTTTCCTACCTGCAGCTTCAGATCATCTTCTGTTAGCCCACGTTCTTCTAGACTTAGTTTATTATCTGTAGAATCAGTTGATTAAACATTATTACTGTCTTTACTCGGCCCTCGTAAATAATGACCCTTTTGTCTTAGGCTTTAAACAACTGTTTTCTTTCACATCTATTGCAGAAACTGGTGTTAACTAGCAGTGCCAGTGTAGTTTTTGAGGGCACAGACATAAAAAATGGATCAGAAGACCTCCCTTATGCAAAAAATCCCATCGACTATTACACAGAGACGAAGATCCTACAGGAGAAGGTATTTGTCATCATATGGTTCACATTGTTATTTTCGATGCTTAAAACTGCCCTTCTAAAAGTAGGGCATGCCCTGGGGGACACAACAGACTCTTCAAGACTGAACAGATCTCTGTTGTTCTCAAGAATCTCCCTTTCATTAAAAAGAACTATCTCATTCTTACAGTCGCGAAGAAAATCTGCGCAGAATCATGCATGTGTAGCCATGCCTGCCAGAGTTGTCAGTATAACTGAAATAGAAAATTCCCTTCTTTTAGACAAATCTGTCAGATTTTAGCCCTCTTATTCTCAGCGCGGAGGCTAGTGGGCTGTGGATCCATTTGTTCTGTTACAGAGAAGTATGGCAGGTGGTTGCCGCTGGCGTCTTTCACAGGTGACCCACATCCTTTTCCCTAGGCGTGCTGATGGCTTGGTCCAGGGGGTGCTTTCCGAGCAGCTGTCTAGCAGTCCAAATACATAAGTAGTCAGTTATGTCTTCCTTGGCTGGTGAAACTCCCAAGGAGTGTATTCACTTAATAAAAAGAGAATAAAACAAAGCTGTGACATAAATTACCAGGGAAGTTGAATGAAATAGTGTGTTACGCTACAGAGGTTGTTTCTAGAGAAAGAATAAAAGAACTGGCAGAGATGTCGCTTTCGTTGCAAGAGCCATGTGATAATCCCGTTTCTTAACTGATCCAGCTTTGTTTTCAGAGCAGCTGAGGGGAGTCTTTTGCCTTCTTTGCTCCTCCGGGAAGGCTGTTTCAGAACCACATTTACCTGATTTGCAGCCTGAAGTTACAGTTGGGATTGTGAACAAGTCACTGGGGAAGGAGAAGATGAGATGGAGGTGTGGACTGAGTTAAGGAGCACGCAAGCCTAATAACATGTTGTAAGCTAATGCTATTGGCCATATACAGAAAATATTCTTGTTAAAAAAGATGTAAAAATTTCCCCTACATCTGAATGTCCACTACTTCGGACATTTGCAGATCACCAGTATCTGTTCTATTTCAGGTTCTTAAAGCTGCAGTATTTGTGGTTTAAATATGGTATGACAATGTTTTAAATCAAAGTGAACAAACATTTTTTTCAGACTTTTTTCAGTGGCTTGCATTTCAGTCGTGGAAAGAATCTACGCTTTTTGTGCAAGAAGAATTTAGACTTGCTTCCATACTGAAGCTGACAGTGTATCCTCTAAAGTCGAGTATTAGCCTTTAAGAATTTTTCTTATGTTCCTTGAAAAGAGCTTAACTGAAAACGCAGCATAAAAACATCTGTTCATTCGCAAGCATAACCACTTTGCAGTAAAGTGGTCTGATAAAGTGGAAGCTTATGAGTGGTGATCAAGCCTAGCCCAATATGCTGGTAACTATGTCTTTGTTTTGGGTGAAACAGTGAAAGTATTCAGTGTTTATGTGTATGCGTTGTTCTTAGATTTTTAACAGAAAATCCAGCAGCTGTTAAAAATTAGTAGAACACGCTGTTTGGAAACTCCCAACAGAATTAAATCTTCTTCAAAGATGCCTTGCTAAATCTGCTTAGCACTTGGTGCTGCTGGGAAAATGGGATCACACCCCTTCTGAATGCAATCGAGAAGGCCCATGATGGAAATCTTCCATTGATTCATGAGAGAGACAGAGACTGAATTGCTTAGCATCCTTCTTTTCTCCAACATGTCCATAAAGAATTCATGGAGTGAAGGAACGTTCAAAGCTCCTCTGGTTTCTATGGTGTTAAATGAGAGAGGCGAAGAGTTCCTTTCCTTTGCCTATCAATTCATTAAGTGTTCAATAACGAAAACAGATTTTTGTCTGTTTTTCTCATTAAAGAGAAGTGGGAGAAGAGATGGGAACAAAGGAAGGATCATTTGTAAAGATATGGGTGGACCGTGATTCTTCCACTGATGTCTTCCCAAGGAGATGGGGGAACGCCCACCCCCTTTAGTGATGATCTTGGAATAAATTACTAAGCCATATTTCTCTTCCCAGCCTTTCTCTCCTGATTCAGTTATCGTTTTTCTGTACAGGAAGTGCTCAGTGCGAATGACCCAGGCAACAATTTCTTCACTACTGCTATTCGTCCCCATGGAATATTTGGTCCTAGAGACCCTCAGCTGGTTCCCATCCTCATCCAAGCAGCTAAGAGTGGCAAAATGAAGTTCATAATTGGGTGAGCAAGGCTCGGTCATTTTATAGCTTTTGTTAAAATCGATGCTGAACCTACAAAGCCCTTTTGGAAGGGAATAATATTAAATCAGTAGTGTTGTTGTGGCATGCAAAAAAGTACATTTCTTCAGTTTTTCACTTGTGATCCGGGATTCTTTTTTTAAAAATCCTTCTATGTTAGGGACTCATGCACTCAGATGGTAAGTGTTCATAATGCAAGAAGAGTATCAGTGGGGAAAGCTGACATAGCTTGAGCTGTCTTTGCATTGTCTGAAGAGCTGTCCTTTTAAATATGAGAGAGCTCAGATTACTTGCTGTTAATTTAATTAATATACACTTCTGGTATTTGAGGTTCTTGCAATTAAAAAGCCCATATGACAGTGTTTTAATATTTCTGATTATAAGATCAAAGATATTTGCCTTGTTATTGAGCCTTGCAGAGCTTCTAGTGGACCACTGAAATTTTAGAGCAAGAAAAAGTTCAAGCTACTACTAAGGATATTTTTACCAATTGTATTATGGTCTTGAAAAGAAATGTGCCCTTTAATTTATAATAGATTTTTATTACATGCAAGGAGCTGGTTTGTGTGTATGTGTGCACATGTGAATATGTGCTTGGGATAGAAGGAAGAAAGGGAATAGGGTTGTGGGTTTTTTTGGTGTCATTCTTCCTTACAGTTCACTTCTGAATTGATCTCTCAAACTGATCTGTGAGCAGCAAACCTACACAAACTCAAGGTTTCCACTTCGTGCAAGTCTGCATTCTCTTCCAGCTCAAACATGCATTCCTCATTTGAGTTTTCCTACTGCTATGCAGACCTGTATATCCCTTCAAAGAAAGCAAATAAAATAGCCATTCATCCATGAACGTAGGAAAAGAAAATGATTCTTTCTCAGAATGTTGGATTGCAGCAATATTGTTTCTATGGCCAAATGAGTGTGATAATGGTTTTGTAACAAACCATTTGTTTGATTTAGCTGGATTCTTGCAAGCGATACGCAGATTCATTTTCATTTTCTGTACCTGTGTAGAAATTTAACACAGTGGGTTAAATCTGTTTCAGCTAGGGCTGAAGTTGGCTTAATGAGGGAGTAAGTTAGAATTTCATGAGCCAAGAAATTCATAATTGAAAGCTTGTCCTTAAGTGACTTCCTTTGTGCTAGTTACCACTCTGTTTCTATTTGTTCTGCTTCTGTGGATCACTCTGCTGATTCTGAGACCTGTAGGATCTGCCACACCTAGAAACTTGGTAACTTGCGAGGTTTAAAAATGGTACTGTTAAAAGAATGTAAACTTTGAGGGCCTTGACAAGAGCTGAGACAATAACAGCCTTTCCTCTGTCTCCAGTAGTGATTTAATCTCTCTGACAGGGTATAGCCTGATGTTGCAGCACAAGAGAGCGGGAGAAGAGGAAACTTGGAATAAATATACCTTGTGTGAAAGTCCTGCCTTTTGCCACAAGCAGATTTTCAGCCTAACTTGCCTTAGGGCTAAACTTCTTCCTTTTGTCTGTGCAGGGATGGAAAGAACTTGGTAGATTTCACCTATGTGGAAAACGTGGTCCATGGACACATCCTAGCTGCAGAAAATCTTCAGAAAGACTCTCCCCTGTGTGGGAAGGTAAGGAAGGACCTAGCGAGGGGAGGGGAGTGGGTGTCCCCTAGCCAAACTTCACCTGCAAGCCTCGCTTGGCTTCATGTGTCTGCTCTGTAGTTCTTGCTGATTTTTGTCTGTACTGAACATCTATCTTGGAGGTGAGTGGAACTAGCACACACAAATGGGTCATTTTTTTTCTGTCTGTGGGTATAATGAATGGTTGCCCATCTGGTGACCATTGTGTGCAACCACATGGGCTAAGGTGTATCAGTATACTTTAACTTCATGTTATAAAACCCCTTGTGAAAGGTAATCTAGGCAGAATTGTGGGCAGCCGAGATGCGTACGTAAGAAACATAGTTATTTAGCTTTTACGACAGAGTTCAGAACAGGAGAAACTTTTACAGATTTTCATGGCACCACCATGCTCTGGGCATGTGCCATACATAACGGCTCGGATGCTTTAATGTGTTTGCGTTCTGTTGTGTCATTCAGTTTGTTTGACCATTTATGAGTAATCTTAACCTCTAGAGTGTCAGAAGTAGCTCGCTTTCTTAGCAAAGAAGGGGTTCATCACTTTTCAGACAGAGCTGGTTAGTGCAAAGCAGTTTCTCATGAAAATGTGTTCTCAGTCAAGTCAAGGATGTCAGTCTCCTCAGCGTGAACATGAGATGGGCCATCACAGAGACAAATTTGTGAAAACCGTAATGATTTTATCATCTGGCTTTTTGTCTTCCTCTCTTTCAGGCATTTCATATCACAAATGATGAACCAGTTCCTTTCTGGGCTTTCATGTCCCGTATCTTGACTGGCTTGAACTACGATCCTCCCAAGTACCATATTCCCTATTGGCTGGCATATTACCTGGCCCTGTTCCTGTCTCTGGTGCTGTGGCTGCTAAGTCCACTGGTCACCATCAAGCCCACTTTTACCCCTATGCGGGTAGCATTAGCTGGAACGTTTCACTACTATAGCTGTGAACGGGCCAAGAGAGACATGGGCTACAAACCAGTGGTGAGCTTGGATGAAGCAATAGACAGGACTCTGCAGAGCTACCCCCACCTGCGCCAGGCTAAGGCCTGAGAAGTCCTGGATGGATTTTTTTCTACTTGATTTTTGTAATTGCTTTGACATCTTAACATGAACACTGAAGCAAATTTCACTAATTCTCTGGAACAGGGAGTTTTTCCAAAGTCCCCCCTCCTCCTCACCATTATCGAGACCGCTTTATCTGGATTGAAGAAAAAACTCGTGTAGGAGCTGTGCTAACAGTTCTTTTCTTTGATGTGACTTCTTGTTTTGAAGCAGCTGCTGAACCCTATGGACTATGAATAAACACCCTGCTGTGCCCTCTTCAATCCCAGCCCAGCACATCAGCATTCCTTCGTCTTCCCTCTCCACCCTTGTCCTCTGTTTTGTTGCTCTGGTGATAACGGCCGCCTCTTCTCATAGCTGCAGGCTGGTTAATGAAATACTTCTCACGACTGGTTCCTCTCTGAGGTTTGGCTTTTTTCTATACAAGAGCAATGAAAGAGAGGCTTATGCCAAAAAGGAGTTCTGCCACCATCTCTTAAGTCATTGAAGCTGATTTTGTTATTCCCTCCATGACTGGTGAGTGATTTGGCTTCTTACTGAGGCATCAGAAGGAAACCTGAGAAAAGGCATGCTAGGCCTCTCTTTGTAAGGAAGCATGTGCCTTTGTTTCTGCAGGAGCCTATTTCTATCCAAAAATTACCCAAATAAATCACGAAGAGATGACTTCCTAATTTTGTGTTCCATCTTTGAAAGGGCAGATCCCATTCTGAACATCTCAGCATAAACAGGATTTTAATCATTCCCTTTGTGGGGGAAGAAATCTTTGCTGTGGCTGTTGCCAGTCAGCACATACTATTTTACCATAGCTCGCTCGCTTCCCATAAGAACTATGTTGGTTGGAAGATCCTGCTGCACAAAGCTCTCGTCTTGTCTGACATGTTATTGCTGGTAATGGTGATTTTTGTTGCTTTGACCACTTAGTACATGAAAAAAACTCTTTTCCACAAGAAAATGGTTGTCTTAATACTGTGTTCACCAAGCTGTTTAGTTTGACATTTATATTAAGTGTACTTTACCCTATAATCTTTCTAAGTGCTTCAGTTCTGTTTTGGTTTTAAATGAAGAGTTTAGGTTAGAGTTGGAACTTCCCTCTCTGCCAGTTCCTGGCTCCCCAGGAGTTTTGGTGTTTCAAATTTCAGAAGTATGGGAAGTGCCTCACTCAATCAGCCTTAACCTCATCTGGGAGCTCGATATGCTGCTTAGAAGTCAGTTATATTTTAAATTCTGGTTATTTTCTGGAGAAGAGTTTTATGTTGGGCGCTTTTTTCTGGAAATTTTTGTTTGCTGCTTTAACAGCTAGCTAGTTTTACCAACCTTTGCCTTGCTTGATCTTGAAGTAAATACTAGCCAGTTGCTTGGGCCAGTTCACACAGTTCTGGTTTGTACCTGTCAGCCACCTTGGGCTTTTTTTTTTTGCCTTTTTTTTGTTGTTGTTGTTTTTCCCAGCCTGCAGGGTTATATATTTAAAGCTTGAATTCTGGAGTGCCATTCTTCAGTGGTGTGTTGTTTTTAAAAAAAAAAAAAAAAAAAAAAAAAAAAAAAAAGCCCTGTGGTTCCTAGGTTTTCTGGAATCTGCTTGTGTCATCCCACATCCCATTTCAGTGGGAGACAGATGCTGCTTTCAAAGACCTAAGCTGTGTTAGCCTCCATGTGATGCATCAGTGTGCCGGCACAAATTCAGTGTTAACGGAAAGACCCTTTCTTCCCTCACTGTTTCTGTAAGCATGTACCAGTGCCCCATCTATATTTAAAAAAAAAAAAAAAGTGACATATAAAAAAAAACACTCATGGTGAAACCACGCCTGGCTGAGAGACATGGCTTTATTCCCAAGGTTTTGTAAGAGGCCAGGCATCTTGCCTGCTTTAAGGGGTGAGGAAGGACTGGAGTATGTTTGTTCCTTGCTCGTTTTGGTAAAGCTGGGCCCACTTCTAGTTTTTGTGATGTAGTCGACGGACACTAAACTCGTAGCTCGTCACTAGAATGGCCTTTTGTGAAAATGGACAATTCAGATGCACCTCTGCTATGTGCGATAGAGGTAGCTGCTAAACCCAAGCTGGTAAGTACAGAAAGCCCTGAGGGACAGCGTGTTCTAGTTCAGATGCAGTGCTGCACAGAAAAGATGGTACTGCTTTTGGGACTCGTGGTGCAGCACAGCAGAGAACTTCAGCTCCTCATCTGCAAAGTAGGGATAACGCTGCCCTCGCACAGAGAGGTGGTGAGAGAATGGGATTGTACCAAAGCAAAAGGAGCAAGCACTACGAGTGCTTGAAGTCAAACATAAAGAATAGGTAAAAGCACATTTTGGCCTCTAGATGGCATTTCCCAGCTAGATCTGCCTTGCAGCTTCAATCAGTCCCAAAAATGCTGTCTCTGAGTCCTTGGACACAGTTCCAGTGGAGGGTTACTCATCTCCCCATGTCTTTGGAGGACTGTCAAGGTAAGAGGTGAAGGTGACAACCAGAAGGTGCTACAGAAACAAGAAGCGCTGGAAGTTCAAGTCTGCTGGATAAAAAGCAGTAGGCAGTATGGGTTCCCTCATGTATGGTTAATACAAGAAGGGTAAACCAGAGGTTTGCTTGTATGGGGGCGAGTAGTTTCCCACAGCTGGGCACGGAAAGAAGCATTGCATCATGCTGAAGTTGGTTTGACTTGGTACTCCCTATATAATTAGGTCAGTTCCCAGCATTTCTTCTGGCAGGCTGACTAGCTTCTGTTTTCCAAAACAGAAGTAAACAGGCATTGTTGCTGTGGTGGAGCCTGACATTGCTGTGCCTATACCCCTGGCCACAACAGAGGAGGAACCTTGCTTTATCCATAGCCTCTTCTATCCCTGATCAAGCCTCCTCCTCTCAACTCATTTTCTCATCCTGATAAGCACCTGCGTAAGTCCCATCTTGTGTTTTCTGGGCAAGCCAATAAGATCCTTCTGTACTTTCCTGCCTGTGATTTGTTTGTCATGCCACCTCTTTGCAACCTGTATCTTGTGTGTGTGTGTGTGTGTGTCAGCAAGCAAGCAGGAGGCTACAGAGCAAAATTGCCATTATCAAAATTTCCTTCCAAATATCTAGGGTCAAATGCAGTTGCAAGCTGTTGTTATTAGTAATGCTCAACAGGAGCTGCTAAAGACTTTCCTGTGGCACTCATCAAACTTCTTATCTCTCTCACTTTGCTTTCCTGGCTTTTTCTTGCTGCAGCTCCTAATTTTGCTGACCTGAGACTGTTTTTGGTTTGACAAGCAATGGGAGAGATAAAGGAGATATCTTCTGTTGCTTACCCTAGAGAAAGGAGAGGGAGGGAAAGAGAGAGAGGAATAAAAGTGCTTTTCTAGGTGGAGTTAGTTAAGGTAACCAAGAACCCCGTTTCCCCTCTTACAGAGAGATTGCAAAGGGGACATATGCACAGGAGGAATGTTACAGTCTAAGAAATACCTTTCAGTCTTGCCTGTAGGAAGCTCTTGTCCAGACACACCTCAGTGCCAAAAAGGAAAAAGGGTGGCTTGGTTGTAATTACTTGAAACAGGTAAGAGGAGTGACTGATGAAAAAGCAGGTCAGAAATTATCTTGCATGTCCAGTGAGCAAAAAGGCATGGAGGCAAACTTAAGCCTGTGGTGGATGTGTAGGAGGTTTCAGGTGGAGGATAACGTTTGCATCACGCAAGCATGTGGTTACCACTGTGGAAGCTCCATACCTTCAGTGACTTACAAATACAGGGACCTACGATGCGTTACAGTGCTCAAATGCAGCCTTTTGTGAAACTGTGTACCTTTTGACTCAGTAGGTCCTTGCATATGTTATTCAAGTCTGCTGATGCTAGTGATCACCAAGCACTAGTATGAGTGCCCACACCTTTTAGCGCTGCAGAGCCGAACATGGCATGAGTGGGCTGAACTCTGCTCCTTGAGAGAATTGTTTACCAAGTTTCGCTAATGCTTGTGCAAGCCTTTGGAAAGTGCCAGGTCCACAGATGTAAGTGATGGTGCAACTTGGTTCTTATTATGGGCGAAGGAAAGCAACTTGTTTGCCTCAGAGCCCAGAGGAAGCTTGCTGAGCTGGTGATGAGAAATAAATAGGCATCTCCCTACTTGCAACAGAGCATGTCTGAGGTGTTTCTGTTACCAGATTGCACATGTTGTTTTACTGTCTTAGCAATGCCATCAGGCTGGCACTTAGCCACAGCCTCACTTTTGCCCTGCGTTTGCTGACAAGATCATTTTGTCTCAGCGCTGAGAGCTCCTGACCTCCTGTGCAGGTGTGTCTTCATGACCATGGGTGAGATTATTGTATTCTAGCACTAAGTAGTCAAGGATATACGATTCTGTTCTGCTACCTGCTATTAGGAAGGTGAGGTCTGGCATTTTGGCAGTGCTTTGTAATGACACCTCATGAAAAACCAGTTTGATTCCCTTGTAACAAATGGGTGTAGTGGTTTTACACCCTTCTACTCATCACAGCTCTGCTCAGTTTCTACTGAGGCTTTGGTTTTCTGTCACCATGGCAAAGACCCAAAGGATTGATGGGGTAGTCGCCTTCCTCCCACCTTCAGTGCGAGGATGGGGGCCAGATAGTTACACAGGAGAAAGTGTTGTCGAAAAAACAGTAAATGTTCCAGTGGAGTTCAGTGCTCTGGAGTGGTGTTGACTAATTTTTCATGACTAGAAAATACTCAAAAATTTTTAAGGATATATTGTACTAACTGTTCAAATACAAGCTGGACTGGTCAGGGAGGCTGCATGCCTCTGGGCAGAAGTCCATTGGTGTCATAGGAACGACAAGAATTGCTATGCTACTCAGTACAACCACCTTCCCATAAAATTGGCTGCCTGGATTTCGAGAGTTGAGCAGGTTTCTACCTCGTAGACATCGCTGTTTCTAAAGGTATGTGTACTGCACCTCTGGAAAGGAACATACTGCAGAGTTATGCAAACTGCTTTTACACTGGCTGGTTTTGGAAGTGGTAGCAGCGTGCCCAGAGCGGAAGAGAGCTTAGAGCAGGCTGATTTACCCTAGCAAGAAGAGGCTGCAGTATAGGCATAACTGCAGTTCACAGCCAGCCAAACCTGCTAGGCTGACCTTCTACGTTGCTAGCTGTGAGCTTTCCTGCGCTTACCTCTGCATGGTTCACCTACTGCGGTTTGGCAAAGGGATCCCCTCTGGGACAGCTTCTGGACTTCAGCAAATGGAGAGCTCATCTGTTGATGTTTCAGAGCAGTGGCAGTGTTTAATCCCCATTGCTCTTCCAAAAAAACCCAAAACCAGCCCACCCCCAAACAAAAAAACTTTCACTGGAAAGTGTCTAGTTTGCAGCTCAGTCCTCAGTTTTTCTGTTTTTATTTCTTGGATGCAAGTGCCCTTTGTACTTGCCATGTTCTCTCCTGGGTAGTTCTCTTACCATATGGTCAAGTCCCTTCTGTTTCTTCTTTTTTTAATTTTTTTTTTTTTTTTTTTACCTAAATGGTCTGAGTCCTTTAAATCTTTTGCTGTTAGGCATTCTCTCCAGCCTGCGAGTGGTTTCTGTGGCTGCAGCTTCTTTATGTGATGTAATTCTCATGTCTCGCTGATCCCAAATTATCTGCTTTGCAGTGCACTAAGAATATAAACAGCAGTGAAACAAGCATCAACCGGTGCTAACTGTGAAACATCTTTATGAGAGGTGCTTGTGCTTTTCTTGTAAAGGAGATTCAGGGAGAATCCATTTCCTTGTAAAGTCAGACACTCCAGGCTAAAATTTACCTACAGCTTTTACAGAAAAATAACATTTCCTAACTGGAGATGGGGAAACAAGGCTCTTCGGACCTGGTCCTCCCTCCTCCCCTGCTAGCAGGAGCGTGTGTGTGTCCCTGGAGAAGGTTGTGTTGTTGAAACAGAGCGATGGGACGTTCCTCCTGCTTTGGGCTGGGCTGGCTTCTCCGGCACACCTGGATGGCAGCCTCAACTGCACCTTTGGCTCGTGGCCCGAGGAGGGAGTCCAGATCCGCAGCAGAGTGGGGGTGCATTTCAAGCCAGACCCTCTTGGTTTTAGCCTGGTACAGAGGAAAAAATGCCCCTCTTGGATTCTGCTCCTGGACTGATGAAGATAAGGGACTTTTTGTTGTTGACTTCAGTACACGCAGGCTTTGCTCCAGAGGTATGCAGGTTAACTGTGCTGTTTCCAGATGAGGCTGGTTTGGTGAGACTGAGTTTGGTGGCTTTCTCCTGAAGCATCATGAACTTGTCAGTATTTAACCTGTAGCTGCTAGCTTGGAAAAGCTGTTGCTTCTTGCAGTGGTAAGATTTATAGTTTTGCTAGCTTCAAAGTAGTATTGGACTGTAGTTGTTGCTATATATATTAGCAAAAAGACCCAGTTTCACTCCCCCTACACACACATGTGCACACGCACATACACATACACTGCATATTGAATGGATTCCTAACATAAATCTGGAGTCTTTATCCTTAAGCCTCTTCTAGAAGTTAGAGAGATGATGCTCCTGATCCGATTGTCTCAGTTAAGTGCCTAAAGTGAAGTAAATTGACTTTCCCTACAGACTTACTGGACGGTCTTTTAAGCCTCTGGTCTGGAGCGACTTGGTGGTGCTGCGTTTCAGTGGCCCTGTGGCATGGTGCTCTTCTGGATGTCACACAGGCCTGCCACTTGCTGGCAAAAAAACTTCTGCCTCTGGCCGCTGCTGTGACTTTGAAATGCCACGTCATTAAAAACTGAATATGCTCCTGTAATTATGAGGAAAAAAAACACCCATCAGGGTTTCTGTGCCTGCTGGTGTGAGTGACATCCAGCTATACTTTGGAAAGAGTGGTTTATCTAAGGGCTTAATTGGGATAAAACCACAGACTTATTTGGGACTGATTGTCCCTAACTGTTCAAGCTGCTGAGCACCGTAGATGTGCTTCCTGAGCTTTGTTTGCAGTATGGGAGTACTGTGAACTGTGGTGACACGAGAGCCCTGGAAATCTCCAGTTCAAGATAAGCTGCCTGCATGGTTGGCCATGGTTATTTTCAACTGAACAAAGAATATGAAAAGCCTTTTCTACGAGGGGGGGGGGGGAAGTGTGTTCCTATCCTACTCTCCTTAGTGGGGAAATAAAAGACAAAGCTGTGGTTTACATTAGTATACTTGTATACTAACGTGTATATACATATATACTGTATTTCCTGTGGTATCTAATGTCTCTGACCCTCTGGTGTTGTCCTAGTCCATGTGAGAAAGATAGAACGTCCCTTTCCATGTTCTGCCAGTCCTGGAAGACAACTGTTCTTGAGACTTCCTTCCTTCCAGACTTTTTAAAGTGTTCTCTCTCTTGCTGTTGATTGGGAAACCCACTCCCTGAGAGGCCTGTGACGTTCGTGCTGTCCTTGGAGCATCCACTTCTCTGCTCCTCTTTAGCAACAGCCATGGCTAGAAGAGTTCCCCTGCTTTACTCTTTCCACAGAAAGTGGTGTTTGGCAGCCATGTGCTAAATGGTGACGAGGGTGCAGTGTTTTAGGGACATGATGTTGCCCTTGTTGCCCTTGGTGATCCTCCTGTGCAGACCTTGAGACTCTGAAATGCATGAGCTTGATTGTCCTTGCAATTACATTACTGCAAATGAAAGCAACTCCCCTGAAGGGCTACACTGCTTCAAAACAGATGGGAGAGAGACAGCTGGAGCTGCTGGATAGGTCTCAGGTTTAATCGCAGTGATAAGCTGGTACCTTTCGTACAAGGTACCAGCTGAAGCGTAGGCGTTGCCACAGTGGAGCAATGCACTTGCAGGAGACGTGGGTGCCTCAGCACTGGAGGGACCATGGACATAAGGGGAAGGAGATGCTGTGTGTTGCTGCTCTTCCCTAGGACTGCAGTTCGCAAATGAATCATGGCTTCTTAAATAAAATGAAACTGTACCCTTTTTAAATGGGAAATTAGCTGAAAGGGGGAGTAGATATAGCAGAATAAAGTCTCTCTTATTGCAATGTAGGCTGTCCATGTGTGGCAGTTGTAGCAGTATCATAGTTCTCCCTTAGCTTTCCCAGACAAGCCTTAAGTCTCCTCTTGCTTTACTCCCAAGAAGCTGCATGTGGCCAGTGTGATGTACAGCAGTGAGCAGGCAAATGCTCTCCACTCAACAAGTGTTGCTGTGCAACAGCCTTACATCTCACAACTGTGTTAGCCAGCAGCTGAAATTATGTAGGTAGTGTTTGCACCAGAAAACCATGGCTAAATTAAGTGAAATAGTGTCTCCTTTTGTTCTCTCTCTCAGGAGCATTGCCACAGGATTAGCACAGCATGGAGAACCCTGTGTGGGACTGATACAGATTTCAGACTGGAGTAGCAAGGGAGCTGACTCCTGAAATGGAGGAAGGCTGTGTAAGGTCAGTGCTGAATCAGTGGGGCTTTGGGTGGCATCAGGAGGTTGAACATGGAGGCTGAAGATTGAGGAGACTTCAGAGAGTTGAGTTTGACAGGGCTTGAATGGTAGTTCATGTTGTGGAGGAGAAGTGCCTTGCGTGGCATTTCTCTGTATCTCACTAGGCTACGTGCTATGCAGCGTGTCTTTCACTAACAACTTGTGCACCCAAGTTGTTGTGATGGAGCTGCCAGCTTGGAAATACATTCTCTGCTGTTCTACCTTGCTACCACACCCCTGACTTTAAGACCTGTCTTTGGAAGTTTTGTACATATGCTTGGACCTGTATTTTCAAGCTAATAACAAAATGTTACTTAATACTGCACCTATCTCCTCTTAGTTAATTAGAAAAGCAATTCTTTGCTGTGTTCCTTGTTCCTTTCTTCTGAGGAAGAGAGCAACGCTGAGAGACAACTAATGTTTTAGCCTGCCTATGTGCCAGTTCAACAAATAGTTGTCTGCATCTAGTAAAACAACACTCAGCTTCTGT
Source organism: Aptenodytes patagonicus (assembly GCF_965638725.1). Lineage (NCBI taxonomy): Eukaryota > Metazoa > Chordata > Aves > Sphenisciformes > Spheniscidae > Aptenodytes > Aptenodytes patagonicus. Next base: position 23,813,822 of record NC_134957.1, read on the forward strand.
GTGTATTGTTTTAGGATCTCCTTATCCATTTCTTTTGGTGTTTAATATTAAGGTGCTTGTAATAGGTGCTTTTTATTTTTTGAACATTCATTGTGGAACAGTGTGTTCACACTGGAAAAAAAGCATAGTCCTTAGACCCTGTGGTGTCCCTTCTGCTTGCTTGGCAGAGGACCTATTGTACCCGAAAGGCGGGCCAGGCTATTAGTCACTATTTCAGGAAAGAACCTGAACGAACCTTCAGCAAACGATAGGATGACTCAGGGGTTACCGAAAATAAAGCTGCACTGTCAGCTGGCGCCCTGAAGCAGAGGATGCTTTACTGAGGTGGGGTCTGGGCTGCATTTTAAACAGCCCACTTGAATAATTTTAAATTTTCCTGAGTTGGACACCCCTCTGTGCCCACTCTGAGCTCAGGGTGCAGCTTTGTGAATATTACGCCTTCTCTCCTGTGCTTATCTCAGCTGGGATCACAGGCAGCCTCTGGGGAGGAAAGCTCAGCTGAGCCTGTGCTGCTGCTGGTGTTGCAGCGTGAGTAGATCAGAGAGAAAGATCTGGGACTGGAGTAACAACGTTGACATCAGGGCTTTTCAGACGTTATCTTCGTGCTGCTGGGAGCCAGGAATGGGTTATTAGCCCTGTTACAGCACATCCCAGCCCATCCCGCTGGTGGATTGCCCACCGTCCTACAGCAGATCCGTTGCAGAGCTGCGAGGAGAGCGTAGGAACGCTTCTCTCCAGCAGCTCATCTACTACAGACTCGGCGTTACTTCTGATCAGTTCACAGGGGCAGGGGAAAGTGTGTGCTGGTGGGTACAGAGGTGGGGAGAGGTGCTGACAGATGCTTGATTGGGGCTCCATCACCTTCTTCTTACCAACCTGTGGCAGTCCCAGGCTGAAGCCCTGACTTCTCAGAAGTGCTCTAAACTCATGTCCCCAACCACCACCGGTCTTTAGGAATTGGCAAAAAGTGTATCCAAGGGTCTTGCTGTGTCCATTCAGAGACTCACCAAAGCTGGGCCTTGGGGATCTTGCGGTGACCACAGCAGTTAGAAAGAGAACTAAACTGAGGAAGAGCAGAATACCTGGCAATTTCCTCTGCAGTGAATAGCGATAATCACACCTGCGTACCTCATTTAATTAGTTAGAACTAGACAATCACTGTTGAGTGCTAATTACAGTGCCAGTCCCTGATGCTACCTGGGTACCACCACTGTAAGTGTCTCTGAGACTCAAGGGCTTGCCAGTACCTGAGTAGCAGTGGCGTGCCTGCTCCCCATTCCTGCAGGGCAAGCCTGTCTGGCAATGCTTGGCCTGAGAAGAAATTCAGTGGGGTGAGAGCTGGGGGGCTGCTCTCTGCTGTCCCATTGCAAGCACAGGGCTGGGGAACATGGCATTCGCTGGAGAATGCGAAGAATGTAGAGGAGAGCTTACAGGGAGGGGAGACCATGCCGTCTGAATGGAGAAACCTGTTTGGTTCCCCTGAAGGGCAAAACACACCCAAGTCTCCTCCTCAAAACAAGGCTTGGCTTCTAGGAGCCAGCCCTCTCGGTCAGCTCGGCAGGTAAGCGCTCAGCTTCGCCCACAGCTGCTTTTGCTGCCAGGGAGGATCGGAGATACCTGCCGCGAGCCCTTGGGGGGCAAGGGCCAGGAGACTGGTTGCAGACTGCTCCGCATCGGTCTTTTCGGGGGAAGGCACAGCTGAGGAGCCTCCGCAGGTAGGGCTGGGCAGGGAGGCTGGTCCTCTAGCCTTGCAGAGGGCAGCTGGGGTGCTGCTTCTCTCCGTGCTTCACCTGCTCTCTCTGCCTGGGGAGGAGGAGGAAGAGGAGGGCTGTCCTTTCCTAACCTGCTGATGCAGGGATCTGGCAGGGATGAGGAAGACTTGAACCGATACCTTAAATCCTCCTCCTGCATGGGGAAATGAAGCTCTTTTCTGTAGTGTGTTGGACCAAAGTGTGGATCTAAAATGGTCCTTGAGTACTACAGGGATGGTGTTAGTACAAGTACACAAATGAGGCAGAAGAGGGGAGGTTTGGGTATGGGTCTTTGTTGCTTGCCCCTGTCTGATCACTGAGTTCCCTCCCTGCCCATGGCCCCACATCTTTCTAAAATCTGTCCCCCTCTTAATTTACTAGGTAGAGCGGGGGGCGTAGCAGTGAGCTAGCTGGGGAAAAGTCTGTGTGTGGGCAGGAGTGAGCAGAGTCTGGACAACATGGGTAAAATTTGAGCCTGTGACCCTTGACAACCTCTTGAGAGGCTTGGGGTAAGCTGCACCACTTTCTGCCTCTCCAGCCCCACCTCCCCAGGAGGAGGGGGATGGACAGGGGTGCAGATAGAGATTTTTCTCCCTCTCCTGCTCTGCCTTGTTTTGTTTCTCTCTGAATTAGTATGAAATCAGCACCCTGGAAAGGAAGGGATGGGAGTGGTAAAGCTGGTACAGAGGAGACGGGCACCTCCCCCAGTTCTTGCTTCATCCTACCTCCAGGCTTGGTGAATGTCTTCTCCACTTCCCCGTCCCCACCCCTCTGCTCAGCCCTTGGCTGCTCCAGGACAAACTCCTAACAGGAGGATGAGCTGGATTCAGCTGGACAGGTTGCTCCACCGCAAGCTGGGGAGCAGAGATGTCCTCCCTCATCAGTTTGATCAGGACGTTGTACTTAGGCTAGTTTATTTTATTCATCCAGCCAAAGAAAAAGCATTAAATTTGTTCCCAAAAATTTATCATGTTTTAATTGGAAGTCCCAATTTCCACAAATGACAGATTTTAGTTTTCTTTTACAAAAATGTTGTTTTTTTCTTGGCAAAACTTTGTACCGTCTCTGCGATGTCATGAAGCTTCAGTGAGATTTTCTGTCCTGCTCTGTGGGTCTGTGGTACAAATGCAGAGCTCTGCCTTTGAAAGCAAAACTCTTCCTTCCTTCTTGCTTTCATCTTTAGACATCAAGGCTTAAGGTCAATGGCATGTGGGTGTGGTAAACATCCTTTACATCCTTCTTCCTTTTCAAATACAGAAATTAGTTGAGCAATTAGGAATTAATGCCTTGTAATTAGAGTAATGAAACTGTATACCCAGTATAGTGAAAAATGATCTAGTAATTTTTGGCAGTAACAGCAGTGAGTTTTTGTGTTTGGGGGTGGTCATGCTGTGTAGGTTTGTACAGCTCCTAGCACAACAGGGCCCCAAGATGATTTCTTGGGATAGGCAGGTTTGCGTGCTGCTCTAATTAAGTCTGTGCCACACTTTCCTGACTTCAATAGCTCACGTCTTTGCCAACTTCTTCTGGTTGGACTGAATTTTTTTTTTTTTGTGGGGTATGTGGTTGCAAGTGAATTAAAAGAAACTATAATTGTGTTTGTAGCTTTACAGCCATTGTCTCAGACATGGCTGAAACGTGTCTGCGTTGCTTGTGTTAATGACTTCTGTGCAGGCAATTGCAGGTTTTCATTTCTCTTTTCCCCATGCTCGGGGAAGAAGAGGCGTTCGCTGTCCCCAGGTAGCGGTGACCAAGATCCTGAGGAACCGTGGTGCTGGGCTGAGGCTCTTCACAGAGATCCTGCACAGCCAGCCAGGCTCTGCTGCAGCTGCAAGTGCTTGATGCTTCTGTGGTTCATATTCAGGGTCGTGTTGGCCACCCTGAAAAAGGTGGGCGCACAGTTTGATGACCGTGATGCAGTTTAAATTATTTGACTAGCATCATGGAAGAACTGTGGCAGAGGCATAAAATGTCACCTGCAGCGGAGTAACAATCCATCCTCTCTAGCTGTCACCTCACTCCTCAAACACCTCTAGCAGTGGTTCCTGGGGAAAAGAGCTTCCTCTTGTAGCCTGGCTTCTCCTTAGAGCATCTCTGCATGCGCTGAACAAGGTAGCGATGAGCTATTGTATTGCACAAGCCTAGAAGGGTTGATTTAAGTTTGCCTGGACTGCTTCAACTGTGGCATTCCTGATCGTTTGCAAGCTTGACTTTAGAAATCTCCTGGTGCTTCTTAAATACCACCAAGTGTGTATGTAACAGTATCAGTGTTAAATAGTCTCTGCATGGAAAAGGGGGAAGGCAAGAGTAAAAAGCTGGTCCTTCAGAGAAGCTAAGCATTGTCTAAAATGTGAGGACTCATCACCCTGCCTGTATGGATGACCATTCAGCTGGGGTTTAGCATAATAAACCTTTCTACTGTTCAGAGGCGGTTATGCGTCGGTTTATCTCCGTTTGAAAGCCCACAGCCATCCAGTTGCTCCTAATACTGAGCCAATATCCAATATCGGGGCACTACGTGTTATTTGCCACTGAGGCTCAGTCCAAGTCCTGGAGGATGCCTCGGGCTGTGGGTCTGGGCTTTCAGTGACTGACTGACAACGTCCCACTTCAAACACATTCAGCCACCTGCGTGCATGAGGTAGGATGAGATCCTAAATTGCAGGTTGTGCGTTCGCAGTGTGAAGCCTGAAGTGTAATTCCTGTTGCCACTCATTTCCCCAAGTGCAGACAGTGGGACGGAAGTGCCCATCCTTCCCAGGCACGGGATGTCATTCAAGTCAGAGTTCAAAGGTGAAATAAGTTTTAAGAATGCTGGCTCAAAAATGTCGCAGGCACTGGGCACAAAGTGCTAATCCAGCATAAACTTCCTTTACCAGTTCAAACTTGCTGAAATGAATTTAAAGGGTTAACTTTGTCCTGGCAGGGTTTATGCTAGATCAGGTACAGTCCGTCCACACTGCTCTCACTTCACAGCAGTTCAGGTAACAGCTGACATAAAAGCATAGCACTGGCACAAAGTTTGCATTGTGTGCTCTGGCTAACGCAAGAGAAGTGCAAGTATGTGCCCACGCCTAATCCAGATCACTGGAGGGCAGTCTGGCAGTGCACAGATTTAGATTAGCAATCCTGCAACCTGAATACTGCCTTCCCGGGGCAGGCTGTCTCGTGGCTGTATGTAACCTACATGGAGAAGCTTTCTCTCCCTGGCTTTCCTTCCTGTGGGTTTGTAAAAGTCAGGCTTGATCTGCGGAGTGTTAAACCAAGGTCCCACCTCTCACCATATGGGCTGGAGAGCAGGGACTTGGACTATGATTTAGGTCTAGATGACAAAATTCGCAGCAGAGTTTAGGAGGTTCAAATGAAGAAGGTTCAAACCTTTTGCAAGCTTTAAATACATTTTAATTTGAGGACTGTGAAGGTCAGAATAGACATCAGTTATCATTAAACCAGGATATTCTTCCTCGTGACTGACCTCAGTCCTGTTTGCGGCTGAGGGCCAGCATTCAGGTCGCTGGCCAAGTCCTCCATTAGTATGCAAGTTCCTAGCTGGTGAAATGAGTTTTATGCTTCTACCCAGGAGCAGGAGGAGCATGTGAGAGCTCCTTGGAAAGCAGCGTGACAGCACGGGTGGTCTCTGCTAGTAGGCAGCAGAGCCCAGAGCTGCTGGCTGTAGGTCCTGGATCACTGTAGGCGGGACAGGATTGCTTTGCAGTTGGTCACGTAAGTGATGCCACGTGGGCTTTGGGCTGAAGGAAAGTAACACTGGCTTAGGACACAGTTTGTCATCTATTAATGACCTTTCTGTTGAGGCACCAAGAGTTTAACTCCCTGTTGCGTGGACTAGGGAAGGCAGCAGTGCATGGGTCAGCTGTGGGGTACCTGTCCAGAAAGGGTCTGACTGATGCAGCATTTCCTGGCGCAGAGCGTCTCACCGTGCAGCTCTCGCCGGGACCAGCACAGTAAAGTGAGCCTGGTGCCCCGGACATCAAAGGGAGATCCCGTCTTGAGAGCGGGGAGTGAGGCACTGGGAACAAGAGCGCTGTAACATGAACTTGGTGGCTGGCCTGGGCTGTGCGGACAGTTCAGGAATCTAAAGGCACCCTGTGGCACTCCCCAGGAAAGCTGTCTTTACAGGATCAAAGCAGCTCTGCTTCCTTTCCCAGGACATTCATTTAGTCCTCAGAACTAGATCCAACGTCGGATCCAGCTCATCACCAGGATGAACGGAGGGCAAGGTGGCTATTAGGCACAAAGGGGCTATTACCGCAAGTGCCCTACATACTCCTGACAACAGCAGGCTAAAAAATTGTTATTAACATTTTAAAGTTGCAGTTGAGCCATCAAAAAGGAGGATGGCTGGCAGGTTTTTCTTCTGTGCGTTCGTGGGTAATAGGAGCTGCAGTCAGCTTTTAAAGAATAGTAAGTGTTTCATCTCCTGGGATATAATTACATCTTTTTAAGTGGCTTACATGGAAAGCAGAATCATTCACAATTAAGTGATGGGCTGCTGATTTCAGGCACTTGGAGAATTTATTAGCAAAGAGTGCTGGTCTGGCTGTACATCAGCTCCTTCGTAGAGGACTGCATGAGTGGGCAAGGATATATCACCCTCTCCCCCCACCAGCTGCGGCCTCCGTGGCCTTGGGGAGAGCGGTGGCCATGGGGACAGACAAGAGCACAGCTGTAGTTACTCCCTTGTTCAGCCCACGGGCTGTAATCCGTAGGGATCACTCCCTGCTAAGGGTAACAGAGGAGTTTGTGGTGCCTGAGCCATCTCTCGGCTCCTCTGCTGGTACCACTGATGACGGTGCCCACTGTTGTGGTCCTGTGTGTCTATCGGCTGCCCCGGGCAGCCAAACTGAGCTCTTCAGCTTGTTTCACGTAGCACAGCTGCCTGCTTGCCTGGCAGGGTGAGGGTTTTCACCAGGAGCTGCTCTCTGAAGTGCTGCTGAGAGACAGAGACTCTCTATCCCATTAGCAGCAGTGGCATACCTTGAAGCTGCTTTAGAAACTGAAAGCTCATTGAAATACCCGAGGCAGGGCAGGGACCACTGCAGCACCTGGGAGCATGCAGAGGGAGAGCTGAGCTGGCTGGCTGCCCGCAGACGGACGCACCCTGAAGATTGAAATCTAAACAAGGTTTCAGCTCCCCTTTCCTTATTAAATAGCTTGTAATTGCTTTCATTCACGTGATGAGGATCTTCAGAGTTACTGTCTTCAGTGGGAGGCAGCGTATTGGCAGGCACCGTGCCCTTCCTGCCTGCAGTCAGCAGACTGACTCCGAAGCGAGGGCTGTCTGCCTGTCTAGCACTGTAGCAAAGCTGCTTCTGCACCCCAGGGGTTCCCAGAAGTGGACATAACCTGCATGTGATTTCGAGGGCCACGCTTGTCAAGGGTCTTGGTGGTGCTCCATGCATTTGAAAGTCAGGGCTTTTGTGTAGATAGTTAGCATGGATTTAGCTAGCAGCTCCATTTGAAGCATGCAGTCTCAGGACACGGTCTAATAGGATTTGGGTCCTGCGCAGGCAGAACACTTATTTCTTGTGCTGGGGTGCCCATGTTGGATGCTTTGTCAGCAGGAATTTAGCCACCATAACACCCATTTTTATGGGTCTCCTGTTGCCTGGGACATCCCAGTGTTATATCCCAGAGGTTGCCGTTTGAAAGCTGAGTGCTAGTTGCAATCAGCCAGCATATAGGTCGAGGGACTTGCAGTGAGAGTGT